>NC_092714.1:127740097-128052312 GCF_047496885.1 Scyliorhinus torazame
GATGTCACTTACAGTTTCAACCCCCCACACAATTTGAAAAGGTAATAAAAATAAAAAGCACTTACCTTCCCAGGACGCTCTCTGGTTCTCTCCCTGCAGATTAACAGTTACAGGCCAGAAGAAAGAGAACAAAACGGTAGGGAAAAAGCACCTTCTCCCACTCTGTACCGAATTACCTCATTGCACCAAATTACCAAGTTCCAATTCCCACTCTGGATGTGTCTCACTCACTCAGGATGTGTCTCCTTCACCTGCGCAAAGCAGGTGCGCAAAGTTGTATGGCCTCTAGTAAGTCTCATACCTCTTTCCCATTTTGGATAGGTATACCGGCGGCAGTGAGAAATCCTCTTCTCCGCCATAACTGGCCAAAGTCGTGAGCAACTCCAAAGCTGTACCTTGAGTCTGTATAGATATTAGCCGTCTGTCCTTTTGCTATCAGGCATGCCTCCGCCAGGGCCTGAAACTCAGCCTGTTGGACTGACGTCCCTGAGCGCAGACAACCCTTTGCCACAATCTTGTGTAGGCTTGTGACCGCCCATCCTGCTTTTCGGACACCATTGTCAACAAAGGAGGAGCTGTCTGTAAATATGATCAAGTCTGCAATGGTTCTCTGCCGCGAAGCTTGATTCCTCCATTTCATTCAAGATCTCCACAGAGTCATGCCCTTCTCCTTCCCCTTCTTTCTCCTCGGAAAGTGAGAGCATAGATGATGGGTTCACCAGGCTAGCCTGGACAATGTGGAGATTGGGGGCTTCCAGGATCGCTGTCCACCTTGTCCACCTGGCTGCAGTCACCTGGGTTACTCTGTTCATAGACAGCAGAATGTGGGGGCACTTGACGGTTAGCTTTTGGTCCAGGACTAGACCTGCAATTGCCATTACAGCATGACATGCGACTTCCACGGCTCTCGGGTAACTTCTCCATCCGAGGGCCATTGCGATCAGTTTTCCCAAATAGTACCCAATAGGTCTCTGCTGATCCCCATATTCTTGCGCCACTATTGCTGTCATGTATCCTTCTTTCTCATGGACAAACAAGATAAAAGGCTTCCCATTGCCCCATTGTCGGGATTTCACAGAGCCGGTGCCGAACACCAGGCTTTTTTTAGATTCGTGAAGACCTCTAGTGGTAGCACACAGGTTAGCACTGTTGCTTCACAGCGGCAGGGATCCGGGTTCAATTCCCAGCTTGGGTCGCTGTCTGTGCGGAGTCTGCACGCTCTCCCCGTGTTGCGTGGGTTTTCTCCGGATACTCCCGTTTCCTCCCACAAGTCCCAAAAGACGTGCTTGTCAGGTGAATTGGACATTCTCCCTCAGTGTACCCGAGCAGGCACCGTAGTATGGCGACTAGGGGATTTTCACAGTAACATCTTTGCAGTGTTAATGTAAGCCTACTTGTGACACTAATAAAGATTATTATTATTATTATTAGTTCTTCTCCCGTGAGGGCAATAGCTTCCTTGGATTTTCGCTACCTTTTTAAAAAGGTCATTCAATGGCTGAACCAGCTGTGTGCAGGAGTCAATCTAATTTTGATTGAAGTTACACAAACCCAAAAAGGACCTGAGTTCTTGGATGGCAGTGGGTGTTTGGAAGCTCGAATGGCTGTGGTCCTATCCTGGGTAAGTTCTCTCTTTCCTTCCTAAATCTTTTGTCCCAGGGACAGAACCTCTGTTTAGACAATTTGTGCTTTGGTAATGCTGGCTTTATGTCCTCCCCGGTGGAGGTGGTCCAGCATGGTACATAGGTCTTGTTCATGTTGTCCTTCCGTGTTGGATACCAACAGGATGTCATCCACTGGATAACTGTGCAATGCATGGTAGGTAACTCTCTCAAATGGTTTTGTAAGGCTGTGTGAAATACCGTAGGGCCGTTGTAAAAACCCTGTGGTAGTTTGTCCAGATGTACTGTTGCTGTTGGACAGTAAAGGCGAACCATGGTCACACCTCAAGTGCCAATGGTACTGACCAAAATCCATTTGTCATATCAATTACCAAAAACCATTTATGTTCCGGTGTTAGGTCATTAGAAATGGTGGATGGGTCGGCTACCAAAGGTGCCCTTTGATCAATACACTGGTTGACCTTCCTGTAATTGATGGTCAGACGCCATATCCCATTGGCTTTCCGTACTGGCCATACGGGACTCTCTGTGTTTTTACCAGCACACCTTGCTCCGCTAGTTGTTGGATGACAGGCAAGATGGCAGCAATGGAGGTTGGGCTGATAGGGTACTGTTTGGTGAACGGTGGGTTTTGTGGGGGCCACAAAGAATCCAGCACAAATTTGTGAAATCGAAAGAAATAACTTTATTTACAATTACAGATATACAACAGCAGCCGTACTCCACCACTGCTCACTCCTGTCTAGCTGGTTCCACATTGGCCAGCTCTATTCATGCAGGTGACTCTGCTAATGATTTCTCCGCCCCCTAATTGGGGAAGCTCATACTCACTAAGGATTGTGGGATTGCCATTAGTCCCCAGCCAGTAGTAATCAGGCAGGTGATAACAATGGGCAATCCTAGTCAACGATGCCGGTTTCATCTGGAGTAGGCTGCAATCATTCTTCCCTTTGGGCAATATTGGGTGTTCTTCCAACTCCTCCTCCTTCAGGCTTCTGATAGACCATGTTACCTGACCATCTTCAAAATGCAACAAGGTATTCAATTGAATCAGGACATCCAGGCCCTGAAAGGTTTGTCCCACTGGGCCTACCAAATTGGTGTGGTCAATTCATGTGGGCCAAGTCCAATAAGTATAGGTTGAGTTCTTCTGATTACCAAAACGTGACCCCCAGTCCCATGGGCAATTTGTATCTTGTCATCTAGAGGTAAAGAGTTTTTGTATTGCAGGGGCAAACATGTTAATTCGGCCCCTGTATCCAGGAGACAGTCTATATTTTGATCACCCACCCTCATAGTGATATACAATCCATCTCCTCGCTGTTGGATCAGTGCCAGGAGAGGTGCTGGGAGAGTAAGGGCGGGCTCTCCTAGTTTATTGCAACCTCCAGCAACTCCTTCTGTTGCTATGGTGTAAGCTGATTGAATCTTTGCACCAGGTTGTCGTCACCAGAGGGCGTGCTTGGTCTGTGTGTCGGGCTGTTTTCCTCGTCCTTTTTGTCGTCATTTTTCTTTGCAGGTCCTCGCCAGTGACCTTTTCTGCAGTGATAACATTTTCCAGAGTGTTTTTTTTGGCGGTTGTTATTGCTAGGATCCTTGGGTTTCCATCTTGCCTTCATGGTTCGGAGTTTAGCTCCCATATTTTTTATATCCTGGTTTAATTGGTTCCACTGATCCACTAATACTGCAAAAGTTGTTACTCGGGGCTCCCACCCGGGCCAATTCTGGCTTTAATATAGCGAAGAAGGCAGCTTTCAAAGGGCCGAACGTGTTGTCACATAGAAGACAGAGGATGGTGGTGGATGGAAAATTTTCAGACTGGAGACCAGTTACCAGCGGTGTACCACAGGGATCAGTGCTGGGTCCTCTGCTTTTTGTGATTTTTATCAATGACTTGGAGGAGGGGGCTGAAGGATGGGTTAGTAAATTTGCGGATGACACCAAGATCGGTTGAGTAGTGGATGAGGTGGAAGGCTGTTATAGGCTGCAATGCGACATTGATCGGATGCAGAGCTGGGCCGAAAAATGGCAGACGGAGTTTAACCCTGATATGTGCGAGGTGATTCATTTTGGTAGGACAAATTTGAATGCAGATTACAGGGTCAACGGCAGGGTTCTGAGGAATGTGGAGGAACAGAGAATTCTTGGTGTTCATGTCCACAGATCTCTGAAGGTTGTCACTCAAGTGGATAAGGCCGTGAAGAAAGCCTATAGTGTGTGAGCGTTTATTAACAGGGGTCTTGAGTTTAAGAGCCTTGGGGTTATGCTGCAACGTACAGGACCCTGATGGGACCCCATTTGGAGTATTGTGTGCAGTTCTGGTCACCTCATTACAGGAAGGATGTGAAAGCATTGGAACGGGTGCAAAGGAGATTTACCAGGATGCTGCCTGATTTGGAGGGTAGGTCTTGAGGAAAGGTTGAGGGAGCTAGGACTTTTCTGATTGGAGCGAAGGAGGACGAAAGGCGACATAATGGAGGTTTATAAGATGATGGGGGGGGGGAATAGATAGTCTCTTCCTCGGGTGGATGTAGCTGTTACAAGGGGGCATAACTATAAGGTTTGGGGTGGGAGATATAGGAGGGATGTCCGAGGTAGGTTCTTTACTCAGAGAGTGGTTAGGGTGTGGAATGGACTGTCTGCTGTGATAGTGGAGTCGGGCACTTTAGGAACTTTCAAGCGGTTATTGGATAGGCACATGGAGCACACCAGAATGACAGGGAGTGGGATAGCTTGACCTTGGTTTCGGACACAGCTCGGCACAACATCGAGGGCTGAAGGGTCTGTTCTGTGCTGTACTGTTTTATGTTCTATGTAACACCTCAGGAGATTGATCGTCGTGGACGAGCCATGTAAACAGTCGAATAGGGTGGAATATAATTATTAATCCATTGCTGCCTGGATCCCACAGTCACCGTTAACAAGTTTCTACCCCACCAGCTTCTTCAATAAGACGTCAGGTCGGGTGTGCAGTGCAGACGTGGGGAGCCCCTCGTTCAGTTTCTGTTCAGTGGTAACCAAGGGTGTTGAAAGGGAGATAGGCACCTGATACTTGCACTTTGCCTGGTGTGAAAACAAAAAAAGTGAAGCTTTCATTGCACTTTTCTTCACATGAGAATTTCTTTTGCAAACCATCACCAGAACCTGTCTGTTTTAATAAGTTCCTGAATGAAATTAGGAAAAAATATTTCCACGAACAAGAATTATTTTCCAATTCCACAGCAACAAAATAAAAATCTCATGTTGGCAAATCATAATTTGCACAAGATGTTAGAGCTCTAACCAGAGCCAATCTGCTGCTATAAATTAATATTTTTACATCCAAGAGGAGGTGCCACATCAATCTAAAGTGTAGAGAAAATGGCAGCCACTTGAACAGAGGATTCATGGAATGGTCATTGTTCCGAATATGGGATTGGGGTAGTTGGGCTGTGTCTGATTGGTAATTCAGTCTCAATAACCAGATAGAACTGGATATTCTGGTAGTTGTGATGCATCTGGAAAGCTTCAAACCAGAATGAGACGTGGATGCAAATAGGGTTGGATTCCTGCAGATAATGTAATAAACCATTCTGGTTAGTGCTGATGACCTGATGCGAGTGGGCATGATTCCAGTCGTAAACAGTTGACTAGCTTAGCCTCCATTTATCTTGCACCTCTGCTTAAAAAAATAGTTCCAATGTAGTTGCTGCTGCTGGGATGGTTCAGTCAACTGAAATGAAAGTCGCTTATTGTCACAAGTAGGCTTGAAATGAAGTTACTGTGAAAAGCCTCTAGTCGCCATATTCCAGCACCTGTTCGGGGAGACTGGTACAGGAATTGAACCATGCTGCTGGTCTGCTTTAAAAGCCAGCGATTTAGCCCAGTGTGCTAAACCAGCCCCAACTTCATTACTTAGTTCAAAATGTGCATAGAAGGATCCAACTACACACCAACTTCACAAAAATATAGATGCTCTGATGTTTGAGCCAGTGAGCAGATGCCAACAGTAGTGTAAATTAAGTATGACAGGGACAAAGGCAGTCATTTTGATGGCTGCTGGAATTGAAGGGAATCAGTAGAGGAAAAAGTAACTGGCCGAAGGTGGTGTTTAAAATTTCAACCTCATCTAACTTTATCCTTTCTCACAGCTCCCACATGACTCCTCTATTCCCCTCAAACCACTTTTGGAATGTGCAATTGATTAGGGAGGTTAATGGGGTGACAGATCTGATGAGTAACTGTAGTGGTATGTATTAGGGATAATACGGTACACCACGTGTCGACAGGCTATTGGTGGAGGGCTGCCAGGTCCTGATAGGATCTGCCACCTACTGGACACCACCCAGAAATGCCGGTATAAGAACCCAGTTTTCCCTCCATTTCCCTCAGCAGCTGCATTCTGTAACCACGCTGCTGGGGATAAAGTTCTGCTTAATAAAGCCTTCAATTGACATTACCTCAACCTGCCTCACGTCATATTGACGGTGCTACAGTAACCAATTACTATTGCTTTGAACTGAATAAAAGGTTCCAGTTCAGGAGAATGCCTGTTCTTTACATCTCCACACTTTTGACAGATACGCCCCAGGTTTGTCTAAGCAAGAGCAACAGTAATATAAAATGCAGCAAATGTAATATGGCCTTGTGCTGGAGTGGGTGCATTATCTACTGGAATTCCAAGCAAGTTTGATGAGTGGAACTAACTAGGTCAAGTAATGAGATCTGGAGTTAGCTGCTCATCCCAGCAACTGCAGCTCATTAATCCTCAGTTGCAACTAAATTAAGAAAATCTTATTTCTCACTAGACTCTGGTCTGGATTCTTGACCTCATCACCAGTATGTCAAGATTTCAGTTCCAACAGCCGATTGTGAAGCTTCACAATTGACCCACAGTCAGGGAGGACAAATTAGTGTCAATGATCATTCCTCCATGGTGGATAGCTCTGCCAACACTCATCCTAGCAGCTCACTAGCTCAAGGATATTCCTTTCCTCAATTGGTCAGCTGATATTTCCACATGGGGAGGTGGAATTTTGTTTCATTTGATCTGAACATTGCTGACAAGGTAAACATTTGTTACCCATTCCAAATTGATTTTGAACAAAATTTGCTTGGCTATATCAGAGGGCAGTTATCGATTACATTGCTGTGTTTCTGGAATGAAGTGTGACTAGACATGGCTGGCAGATTTCCCACCCTGAAAACACATTAGGAAATCTGATGGGTTATGACAATCAATGTGGTTTCATGAGCATTTACTTAGATTAGCTTCTCATTTAATTGTGGAATACTTGAGATTTTTAAAATTCCACCAGTGTGAGCTTTTCATGTAATTCTGGAATACTTGGGATTTTAAAAATTCCACTAGTGTGGGATTTGAAGACTGCTACCCAATTTGTAGGATTCCCAATAGAGAAAAATATCAAGGTGCAGGAACAAGGAAATGTCATTTGGATCATTAACACCTTCAACTGGTTTCACAGACTGAGAAAGGAGCTGGAAAATTCTCCTCGCAAAACCTGGTAAAGTTGCCGAACAATAGGAGTCTCATATCGGTTATCAATCCCTTCCCTCTAACAGTCCTCCTGGGCCCTCACAGTTCAGAGAGCCCCCGTTCCGTACAACAACCCAATCTGTTTCCCTGACTGAAAAATCAACTCCCAACCCACAGCTCTTGGGAAAGCTGCCAATCAACTCATTAGCTGCTTCAGCTGGATTATCAATTAGGTAGAGATTGGAACCAATGTGATGCGAAGTGGATGGTGATTTGTTATGTTCTCGATGTAACATAAGCAGCTTCCTTGTGGTGCACTTGACAAAGGAAGGTTCAGACGTGGAGATAACTTCAACACGTTTATTAAACTATTTACACTTCTATTACTCGGGTTAAACACTACTGCTAATCCTACTATAACTACCCAGACTGACTAACCAGTTGCTGCAATCCACGTGGTGGGTGTAATATTGAATCAACCCTGTGTCTCTACTCACTGACTGTCTCCACTAGAAAGAGGCAGATCATGTGTGTGGTGTCCTTTATATATGGGTTGGTGTAATGCCCTCTTGTGGTTGTGTCACCTCTGTGTGTATCGTGAATGTCCATTGGTCATGTCCTATCTAACTGATCTATTGGTTGAGTGTGTGTGTGTGATGTCTCTTGTGCTCCCTCTAGTGTCTAGCTAGCCTACATGCATTTACATTGATGCACATAACCATAGATGGAACAGACACAAAAAAAAAACAATGCAAAGAGATAAAAGATACACATTGGAGAATATTGAAGAAAGTTGGGCGAGAGGAAGAGACTCAAGAATGTTTTTAAATTTATGATCTATATTTAATTAATGTTGCAGGAACATTGTAACTCCTAATATCTTTGTACCATTATAAATATTAGGTATTTCATGAAATTTGCTGCGTGTGAGTGGAAGGTGAATTGACTGCAGAGCATTGATTCAAGGTTTGGCCGTATCTCAGGCGATTCCGTCATTGAAAGAGTTAACAATTTGACAAGAGAATGGGAGTCAAAACCCAACCAGTTAATGTTGTGACCAACTGCTGAAATATTGGATGCAATAATTCAAGTGGTTTTAGAACCTTAAGAGCAACTTATATATACGGCACTTTAAGTAAGGAAAAATCACAATGGTCTTCAGAGAACTGGGAGGGCAAACAGACAATGAACCAAGGAAGGAGATATTGAAGGAGAGGGGTGGGGCGGTGGAAAGAGGGCTACTGAAAGCTTGATCACAGAGCTGGGGATGGATCTCAAGAAGAAGGTGGCAGACGTTTTAGAGAGGAAATTTTAGAAGGACTTTGAAGAACTGAACTCTGTGCGACAAAGAGGGAGATGCACAAAGTTACAAAGTAGGAGGAATGGAAATTTTGGGAAGATGTCATAAAAAAGAAATAAAAATGGAAAAGTTTGCATTTGAGAATAATAAATTTGCGGTGTTGGACAACTAACTGGCAACGTAGGTCACTGAGGGCAGTAGTGATGGACTTGATGGGCCGAATGGCCTCCTTCGGCACTGTAGATTCTATGATTCTATGAACAGGAATTGCTCGTAGGCTCCCCCATTACATAAGTTCGTTTTATGGAGGCCAATCAGGAAAAATCCAGGTTCATGTTTTTCAAAAGGAGTACGAATTGGCGCCAGCATGATCACTTGCTGGGGAGGCCAATGAGTGACGGGAGGCCGTTGGATATGGGGTCGCTCTTGTTAATTGTATGGAAATGGGGCTTAAGTGGTGATAATTGGTTTCTTGCACACTACAGCATCGCAAATTGTTTGCCACCTGGCGCGGATCTCTTTTTTGGCTTCTCCCACTATTCACCAGCCTCATTAATCTTGAGTGCAAGTTATCGAGGCCGGAAGATCGCGCCCACAGTTTACACCTAACAGCCAGAGAGCAGAGTTTGAAATCTAACAGCCAGGAGGCTAGGCTCGCAGTTAAGAGCCAAGGTCATGGAGAAACCGTAAGGCAACTTAACTATCTTCACTGAACCAGGAAAAGATGGTTCCCAGACTTGACTTCCACATTGTGCTGTGTGGTAATTATAAGGTGGATTTGACTGATAGGTTTACTTAAACTTGGACATTGTTTGGGCAAGGGGAAGTCTGATGGAATTCAGGGATCATGGATCTTGGGCACGATTTAATGGAAAGTTTCTAAATGTGGTAGGGAGAGGGAACTGCCATGAGCTTCCCTCACACATTAATTGGTTCACTTAACGAGATTCCACGGGCAAGTGATGGTCCCACCACTGATTCTCCAGATCGCAACCACCAGCTCTCTGCTAACAAGTGAGAGCAGCACTTAAACCGATCCTACTGAGCAAATCCACACACTATGCAGCCATGCCAGCAAGGACACCAGCCCCACAATTCAAGGATGCCATCCTTGCCAGATTATTGGATATAGCCGAGACCGGATGGGATTCCCAGTTCCCTGAAGGGCTCGGAGGGTCAGCCACTGTTTCCTGGGAGGAAGTGGCAGCAGCCGTCAGCTCGGGGAGCGTCACCAGGAGGACCGGCACCCAGTGCTGAAAGATCAACAACCTCCATCAGGCCGCATGGGTGGGTTGGCACCCAACCCCGGCATCAGCCCAGCCCTCCACCCCACCACCCCCCCCAACGACTATGCAACTGGCAATGCCCCCACCCAGCACCATACCATGCCCCCAGCCCAACCATGCCCAGCAGTGCTGCCCACACCTGTTCTTCCCACCCCATCCAGAGTTTTTCCGCTCCCGCCTGCCAAGAGAACATCTCAGAGGGGAACTCCAAGGCACACCTCCACCAGCACAGAGACAGACATCTTAGTGGGCGGCTTTTGGGGCACATTCTGGTGAGCAGTGTACAGTTGCTGATGCACATCAGTTTGAGGCAGGAACTCCCAGACAAGACAGAAATCAGAAGTCTGCTTGATCCCAGGACCCAGCTGGTTCCCTGGCAGATGCTGAGCCTCTGGACCACGTTTACTTCAAGTTGATGCAATCAATACGAAGCGGCCGTGAGCTTCAGAGGAGGATGTCAGCGAATCTCCAGTAGGTCCACAGCGATTGGAGATGCCCCAGAGGCTATGGGAGATGGCACTGGTATTGCATGGCACCGAGGCCACACTGTTATGGTGACAGCCGCAGTGGAGAGCCTTTGGTATGATATCGGCAACATGAGTGGAGGTGGCCAAGGTTTGGCTCAGTCAGTGACGGCCATGGCTGAGGACCTCGGCGAGATATCCGATTCACCGGTGAATGTGTCCCAATTCCAGGTGGACATTTCTGAGGTGCTGCGGATCCGGCATGTCCCTATCTCAGCTGGGCAATGCCGATGCACTCCAGAGCATATCCTGTTCACTAGGTGATGTGTGCCGGTTACAGATGGATCTTGGCGGTGCGCTCCAGACCATGTCCCAGACACTGAGGAGCATCGCCGAGGGCCTCGAGACCATGGTGCAGACATTGGGGAGGCACCAGGGCTGGCAGAACCAGATGACACGGGGCAGCCGAGGCTCACTCTAGCTCCCCCTCCATGCTGAGGTGACCCACAGGGTCCTGTGGGCACTGACTGGGAGGAGGGGGCACTGGACGCCAACCCAGAGCCACACTATGGACTGGCGACAGCAGTCACCAGCTCCCCTGAGATCCACCCCCTGGCAATGGCGCGCCTCGGAGTCAGCCCCTGGAACAGTGTGGCACGGCGACGCTTGTGCCGCTGGCAAGTGGGTCGGGGCCATCCGGCCCAAGTCCCCAGAGAACGCTTGCCAGGGGCATCAAATGCCACAGGACATTGTAAGCAGCAGGCTGCCTCCACCTCTGATGTGCATCCTGTGGACACACCTGGATGCAGCAGTAAAGCACTGAAGGTTAAGTAGGCCGAGAATCACTGTGGGGGAAATGGGGGGGGGGTAGGGGCTGTTTGGGGGAAGGCTGCAAGAAGGGTTAGGCGGCATGAGGAAGGGGGGTGGAATGAGGAAGTGGGGTGGCACCCTGGGGGCTAGGGGCTGTTGGGGACACTGTCATGTGAGAGTACCTTTAAGACATGGATGTATAAGCAATGTACCTTTAAGAAAACAGTGATATCAGAGAGTGGGTGGAGCTGGGCTTTAGATCAGCCATTTTGCAGTTTAGTTTTGCAGTTTTGAAAAATAGCTTGTGTGTGTCTGGATGTTTCCAGAGAGCTGCAGTTTGGAGAAAAAGAGCTTGGGAGTGTCTGTGTTTGCAGTGAGCTGGATCTCTGCCATGAAAGACTCTCTCTGGATCATTTGGGTGATTTAAACTCATAATAGTAAAGCCTTTAACCTGATGTGATTCTGTTTAAAGGTGTTAAGTCTCTTGGAAGTTTGAAGGAACATTTTGAGGAATTATTTACTGTTGCAGTATTTTCTGAGTTATCTTTGAAGTAAGGGGTGTTAAGAGATCCAATGTTTATTTAAGATGTTAAGTTGAGTTCATGGAATAAACATTGTTTTGTGTTTAAAAACCCACGTGTCCATAATTGTAATCCCACACCTAGGGAACAAGCCGTGTGCTAGGAAAAGCAACAAATACATTAAAGGGAGAGGTTGGTTGAACTCCATGATACATTTTTGAGGTTCTGAAAACGCCTCGCCCATAACAACACATATGTACAGCATTAAAACACGTACCCGAGAAATATGACGCCTCTGGCACTTTCTTCCGCAATACAGGCTGACCTCCAATCCTCTACCCGAGCCACTCGGGCATGGTGGTCCTGCATTTCACCCCCCACCCACCCCACCCCATCAGGCACACCACGTGCAGGCAATGGGTGGGAGCGAGTACTCAGCCAACAGGCAGGAGTCAGACTATGGCATAGATTGAGGAGCACTAGCGCTAAGTCCAAAGCGGGTTGTCATGTCCTATGTGAAACGAGCAAGGATGAGGGACTCCCTGACCCTCCGGTCATGCTGGATACTCTCTGCTGCCACCTGTCCGCCATTCTCCAGTAGGTCCTCCGGGTCCTTTCTGGGCTCGTCCAACAGGTCCACCTGGTCCTCATTCTCCTTCTCGGAGGTGACCCTGTTCCTCACTTCCAAAACGTGGCCCCACTGCGTGCCAAATTGTGGAGGGCACAGCAGACCACCACAAAGAAGGTGACCCTCTGGGGGAGTGAACTGCAGTGCACCACCAGAGCGCTCGAGGCTTGGAACTGTATTTTGAGGAGTCCAATGCATCGCTCAATGTCAGTCCGGTTGACCGTATGGGCTTCATTGTATCTGATGTCCACATCGGTCACCGGCCTCCTTACTACCATCATTAACCAGATCTTCAGCAGGTACCCTTTAACCCCCAAGAGCTAACTGTGCATCCTGGGTGGCCCTTGAAGAGGCTGGGGATGTCCAACTGCCCCAGGATGTAGCTGCCTTGCACACTCCCTGGGAAGTGTGCACACACGTGCGTGATCTTCGTGCGGTGGTTCCACACAACCTGAATGTTCAGGAATTTGAACCGCTTCCTGTTGATGTAAAGTACTCCCACAAGGCCTGGTGAGCGCAAAGTAACATGGGTGCCATCCATTATCCCCTAGACCTGGTGAATCCCGTCGATGGCAGAGAATCCTGCCACCCGGAAATCTTGTTGCGCCTGGTACAGGTCAAAGTTTGCTGCCCGGCCAAACAGGACATCCATGACCTCATGATCAGGGGCTGGTTACGCACAGGGCTAAAGAGCTGGCCAAGGCAGGCAAGCAGCACGGTTCAATTCCCGTACCAGCCTCCCCGAACAGGCGCCAGAATGTGGCGACTAGGGGCTTTTCACAGCAACTTAATTTGAAGCCTACTTAGAACATAGAACATAGAACATTACAGCGCAGTACAGGCCCTTCAGCCCTCGATGTTGCGCCGACCTGTGAAACCACTCTAAAGCCCATCTACACTATTCGCTTATCGTCCATATGTCTGTCCGATGACCATTTGAATGCCCTTACTGTTGGCGAGTCCACTACCGTTGCAGGCAGGGCATTCCACGCCCTTACTACTCTCTGAGTAAAGAACCTACCTCTGACATCTGTCTTATATCTATCTCCCCTCAATTTAAAGCTATGCCCCCTCGTGCTAAACATCGCCATCCGAGGAAAAAGGCTCTCACTGTCCACCCTATCCAATCCTCTGATCATCTTGTATGTCTCAATTAAGTCACCTCTTAACCTTCTTCTCTCTAAGGAAAACAGCTTCAAGTCCCTCAGCCTTTCCTCATAAGATCTTCCCTCCATACCAGGCAACATTCTGGTAAATCTTCTCTGAACCCTTTCTAATGCTTCCATATCCTTCCTATAATGCGGCGACCAGAACTGTACGCAATACTCCAAATGCGGCCGCACAGAATTTTGTACAGCTGCAACATGACCTCATGGCTCCGAAACTCAATCCCTCTACCAATAAAAGCTAACACACCGTACGCCTTCTTAACAACCCTCTCAACCTGGGTGGCAACTTTCAGGGATCTATGTACATGGACACCGAGATCTCTCTGCTCATCCACACTGCCAAGAATCTTACCATTAGCCCAGTACTCTGTCTTCCTGTTATTCCTTCCAAAATGAATCACCTCACACTTTTCTGCATTAAACTCCATTTGCCACCTCTCAGCCCAGCTCTGCAGCTTATCTATATCCCTCTCTAACTTGTAACATCCTTCTGCACTGTCCACAACTCCACCGACTTCAGTGTCATCTGCAAATTTACTCACCCATCCTTCTACACCCTCCTCCAGGTCATTTATAAAAATGACAAACAGCAGTGGCCCCAAAACAGATCCTTGTGGTACACCACTAGTAACTGGACTCCAGTCTGAACATTTCCCATCAACCACCACCCTTTGTCTTCTTCCAGCTAGCCAATTTCTGATCCAAACTGCTAAATCACCCTGAATCCCATGCCTCCGTATTTTCTGCAGCAGCCTACCGTGGGAACCTTATCAAACGCTTTACTGAAATCCATATACACCACATCAACTGCTTTACCCTCATCCACCTGTTTGGTCACCTTTTCAAAGAACTCAATGAGGTTTGTGAGGCACGACCTACCCTTCACAAAACCGTGTTGACTATCTCTAATCAAATTATTCATTTCCAGATGATTATATATCCTATCTCTCATAAGATTTTCCAAGATTTTTCCCACTCCAGAAGTAAGGCTCACTGGTCTATAATTACCAGGGTTGTCTCTACTCCCCTTCTTGAACAAGGGGACAACATTTGCTATCCTCCAGTCTTCTGGCACTATTCCTGTAGACAAAGATGACTTAAAGATCAAAGCCAAAGGCTCAGCAATTTCCTCCCTAGCTTCCCAGAGAATCCTAGGATAAATCCCATCTGGCCCAGGGGACTTATCTATTTTTACACTTTCCAGAATTGCTAACACCTCCTCCTTATGAACCTCAAGCCCTTCTAGTCTAGTAGCCTGAATCTCAGTATTCTCCTCGACAACATTGTCTTTTTCCTGTGTGAAAACTGACGAAAAATATTCATTTAGCACCTCTCCTATCTCCTCGGACTCCAAGCACAGCTTCCCGCTACTGTCCTTGACTGGCCCTACTCTTACCCTAGTCATTCGTTTATTCCTAACATATCTATAGAAAGCTTTAGGGTTATCCTTGATCCTACCTGCCAAAGACTTCTCATGTCCCCTCCTGGCTCTTCTTAGCTCTCTCTTTAGGTCCTTCCTAGCTAACTTGTAACTCTCGTTGTGACAATAAGTGATTTTCATTTCATTTCATTTCATGGATGCACTTGGGGGCTGTAGCCTGTGAGATGCCACACACATCCCCACTCGAACCCTGGAATGAGCCTGAGGCATAGAAGTTCAGGGCTGCCGTGATCTTGATGGCCACCGGGAGCGGGTATCTTCCTCCTCCAAGTGGTGCCATGTCCACGACGACATGGCACTGGTGCCGCACGTTTCCTTGTTGGTAGAGCCTCCTGTGGCAAATCCTGTCCATCATCTATTCGAAAGATCAGAAAAGGCTGTACAACTTGGGGCGTCCCTCTTTGGGTACCTCCTTGGCCTGATGGGTGGCCAGGTCTTCAGGGTGTGGGGCAGGACCCTGCACATGGGCCACTGCCTCGAGCCTCCATCAATGCTGCTGCTGCCTTCTCCGGCGCCTGGCCGCCTGGCCTGCCAGCTGAACCCGCGAGCTCAGCTTTCGCGAGGACCAAGATATCATCCATCTCGTGTAACATCTATAAGGGATTGGAGGGGGTGAGAGACTATCTTCCACCCCAGAACTCTCCAGTCCCCCATGGCTCCACCCCCCCCCCTCACATCCTCTGCCGTCCTGCAGGGTGCCATCCAACACGCCCTGCCGACGAACACCCAGCTGCAGCGGGGGCCCCTGTGGTCACCGGATCCCAGACCCTGTATCCCAGACACCCACTCGTAACATTACCTGGACCTGAGGCGCTGGCCCCTACCCAGTGCACACATCCAACCTCTGGTTGCGGAAACGTCCCTGGTGCTGGGGGCCAGCTCCTGGGTGTAGTGATTTTTACTGTTACGACCATGTTGTTTCTTCCTGCAGCGCCCAAGCATCACGGTCTGATTGGGATGCTGAGAAATATCTTGCACACGCTACATGGCACTCTTACCTAGGGGAATCCACTTGGGAGCTGTGAAGTGCCTATTGACCTATGATTGCCAATTCCCTCTTCGCAATAGCCTTCAGCTGTGTGACTAGAGGCTTCCGCAGTCAGTGGGACTTATGGGGATGGTCAGTGGGACAGACAGGCAGGGGCTGGTGTTGCCCCCGTTATGGGTACACATGATCCAGGAAGGCCCACTATGGGGTCGCGTGGTCAGCCGGGAATGCAGTAAGGCTCTGAAATGCAACCTCCAGAGAGGTGGCTAACTTTACCATGTCGTCCAGATCCTGGGCCTCCTGGCATGTGTACCCTCCTGGATCTGCATCTGCTGGTGCATGTGCCGCGGGACAAGCCATCTGGGGGCTCGTTGAGCTTCCCGGGACGATATACTATATCGTAGTTATAGGTGGAGAGTTTGATCCTCCACCTCAAGATCTTATCGTTATTGATTTTGCTCCGCTGCGTATTGTTGAACATGAAGGCTACCAATCGTTGGTCGGTGACGAGGGTAAACCTCCTACCAGTGATGTAGTGCCTCCAGTGCCGCACGGCTTCCATGATGGCTTGGGCTTCTTTTTCGACCGAGCAGTGTCGAATTTCAGAGGTTGTGAGGGTGCGGGAAAAGAACGCTACCGGTCTGCCTGCTTGGTCGAGGGTGGTGGCGAGAGCGACCTCTGATGCATCGCCCTACACCTGGAAGGGGACGGACTCGTATGCCGCGCGCATCGCGGCTTTGGCGATGTCCGCCTTGATGCAGCTGAAGGCCTGGCGGGCCTCAGTTGCCAGTGGAAAGATAGTGGCCTTGATTAGTGGGTGGGCTTTGTCCGCATAATTGGGGACCCACTGGGCGTGATATGAAAAGAACAAAAGGCACCTCTTCAGGGCCTTGGGTCAGTGAGGGAGAGGGAGTTGCAGGAGGGGGCGCATACGGTCAGATCGGGCCCTAGGACCCCGTTCTCCACGACGTAGCCAAGGATGGCTAGTCTGGTCGTGCGGAAAACGCATTTCTCCTATTGTAGGTGAGATTGAGGGTTTGGGCGGTTTGGAGAAATCGGTGGATGTTGGCGTTGTGGTCCTGCTGATCGTGGCTGCAGATGGTGACATTTTCCAAGTACCGAAATGTGGCCCGCAGCCCGTACTGGTCCACCATTCGATCCATTGCTCTTTGGAACACCAAAACCCCATTCGTGACGGCAACGGGGACCCGGAGGAAATGGAAAAGGCGGCCGTCTGCCTCAAAAGCCGTGTAGTGGCGGTCCTCCGGGCGGTTTGGGAGCTGGTGGTATGCAGACTTCAGATCCACCGTGGAGAACACCCGGTAGTGCGCGATCTGATTGACCATGTCTGCAATCCGGGGAAGGGGGTACGCATCGAGTTGCATATACCGGTTAATGGTTTGGATGTAATCAACCACCATCCGGAACTTTCCCCGGTCTTTACGACCACCACCTGAGCTCTCCAGGGGCTATTGCTGGCCTCGATGTCACCCTCCCGCAAGAGACGCTGGACCTTGGACCTAATGAACGTCCTGTGCTGCATGCTATACCGCCTGCTTCTGGTGGCGACTGGCTTGCAGTCGGCGGTGAGGTTTGTGAAGAGAGGGGGAGGGTCGACTTTTAGGGTTGCGAGGCTGCATATGGTGAGTGGGGGCAGGGGCCCCCCGAACTTCAGGGTTAGGCTCCTGAGGTTACATTGGAAGTCGAGTCCCAATAGGAGAGGAGCGCAGAGGTCTGGGAGCACATATAATTTAAAGTTAGCGTACTCAGCGCCCTGTATTGCTAGGGTTGCAGTAGTGCACCCTTGGATTTGCACCGAGTGCGACCCAGAGGCGAGGGAGATGGTTTGTTGCACCGGGAAAATTGGGAGCGAGCAGCGTCTTACCATATCCGGGTGAATGAAGCTCTCTGTGCTTCCGGAGTCGAAAAGGCAAGGTGCCGTGTGCCCGTTAACCCGGACGGTCATCATGGAACTCCGGAGGTGCTTGGGTTACGACTGGTCCAGGGTGACCGCGCTGAGCTGCGGGTAGCCGGCGGCGTGATCAGAGGTGCTGGGGCGGCCCCGCGATGACTGTCCATATTGATCATACTCGTCAAGCGGCGTAGCAGATGGTGGCCAAGATGGCGGGCCCCGTTGGTCGAGCGTGATGGGCGGTGAGGAAAATGGCGTCTAAGATGGCAGCCCCCATGGATCGCACGTGGCCGGCCGCGTGGGGGAGAGTGGCCAAGATGGCGGCCCCCGTGAGTCGCACGTGCTGTGAGGGCTGGAAGATGGCTGCCCCCACTGATAGCACGAGGCTGAGGCATCTGTAGGGGGCGGAGTCGGCAGACACGCTGCCACCCTGCGGGGCCTGCGGGCCTGTGAGTCTGAGGATCGGGTCTGTGAGTTAGAGTTCTTAGACCTGGCCAGGCAGACTTTGGCGAAATGTCCTTTTCTCCTGCAGCTGCTGCAGTTCGCGTTGCGGGCCGGGCAGTGCTGTCGGGGGTGTTGAGACTGGCCGCAAAAATAGCACCGTAGCCCCCCATGATGGGCGGGTGGCCGCGTGGCACATGCCTGGGGTAGTCTTTGGTCGGGGGCCCACGAGGGGGTCGCGTGGTCAGCCGGGAACGCAGTAAGGCTCTGAAACGCAACCTCCAGAGAGGTGGCTAACTTTACCGTGTCGTCCAGATCCTGGGCCCCCTTTTCGAGCAGGCACTGTCTCACATAATTCGACCCAACTCCCGCCACGTAGACGTCTCGGACGGCGAGTTCCATGTGCTGAGTGGCCGTAACGGCCTGGTAACTACAGTTGCGCACGAGGGCTTTGAGGTCGCGTATGTAGTCATCTAGCAACTCCCCGGAGCGCTGGCGGCGAGTGGTGAAGATGTGTCGCGCGTAGACCTCGTTCACGGGCCGTACGTATAGGCATTCGAGCATCGCGAGGGCATCTGCGTAGGAGGAGGCCTCGTCGCGCTGAACAGGAATGCGATGGCTCACCCGTGCGTGGAGGAGGCTCAGCTTCTGTTCATCGGTGACGGACGGCGTGGAAGAGGCAGTGAGATAGGCCTTGAAGCATCAAAGCCAGTGCGGAAAAATTTATTTTGCCTCCGCAGCCTGCGGATCGAGTGCCAGTCGACCAGGTTTGAGGGCTGATTCCATAGTTGTGTTTAAGCTGATTAAATTGATGTGACCATCAATTCACTCAAAGACACGAGTAGAAGTAAACCGTGGATTTAATCAGCTTAGAACAGTGCCTGCCTGCGACTGGTACAATACTGTGAACCGCCTACAGGTCAACTGCTCTTTATACTTCCTTTCAAGGGGAGGAGCCATGGGCGGAGCCTGTACATGCCCCAACATATCCCCCTGTGGGTGAAGCCACAAAATGGCCCATAGGTGGGGCCCACAAGGTCAACAACATAACATAGCTGTAACACAATGGCAGAACATAATACTAATACACTGGTGAATTACCAGTACTATACATTCACCGCAGTATGCCAGGCCCGGGCGGTCGCCGCTGTCTCTGGGGGCGAACCGGGGCCACCACCACAACTCTCTCCACGGGCCACGTGTGGGCCGCCATCTTCATTTTCCCGAGCCACGTGCGGGCCCCGGGCGCCACCATCTTGTTCCCCAGGGATCACGTGCGACGCGAAGGCGCAGTCATCTTGCCCACCCCCAGCCATGTGCGACCCGTGGGTGCCGCCATCTTGGCTGGAGTCTCAAGACCCCGATTCGGATGGCCACACACCGCCCGAGGAAAATCTTCAACTTTTACCACGACTCACCTCGGTGACCCTGGACCAGTCTCGGCCCCGAATACTCTCGACTGCGACGACGACCGTGCTCATCAACGGGCGCAAAACATCCTGCCTGATCGACTCCGGGAGCACAGAAAGCTTCATACATCCCAACACAGGAAGGCGCTGTTCTCTTCCCACACACCCAGTTAACCAAAGTATCTCCCTGGCCTCCGGGTCTCATTCTATAGAGATCAAGGGGTTCTGCGTAGCTAACTTCTAGATTAAGGAAAGTTTGGGTCGGCCAGGTTTTTCACTCGGGACTGGACTCAAAGACCAGAGGGGTCACGATCCTGATCAACAAGCGAGTGGTGTTTGAGGCGGGAAGAACAGTTTTGGATGGGGGAGGCCGGTACATTATGGTCAGTGGGAAATTGGAGGGGGTGCAGGTGGTACTGGTTAATGTATACGTGCCAAACTGGGAGTTTATAAAGAGGATGCTGGGGAAGATACCGGACCTAGGTGTTTAAGGAGTTTTATAGTAGGCTGTATGGGTCGGAACCCCCACCTGGGCTGGAGGGAGATGCGGCACTTCCTCGGGGGCCTGAATTTCCCGAAGGTGGACGGGGTGCTGGTAGAAGGGCTGGGGGCCCCTATCTGGATCGAAGAGTTCCCTGAGGGGCTGAAGGCCATGCAGTCGGGTAAAGCCTCGGGGCCGGATGGATACCCAGTGGAGTTCTATAAAAATTCTCTGAGATATTGGGGCTGCTTTGATGAGGACATTCAATGAGGCAAGGGAGAGAGGGGTGCTGCCCCCGACGATGTCACAGGCCACAATCTCGCCGAACCTGAAGCAGGACAACGATTCGGAGCTGTGTGGGTCCTGCAGGCCGATATCCCTATTGAAAAATTTTGTCCTCTAGGATTGAAGACTGTGTTCCGGATGTGATTGGGGAGGACCAGATGGGGTTGGTTAAGGGAAGGCAGTTGGTGTCCAATGTAAGAAGGTTGCTAAATGTGATCATGATGCCCCCAGAAGGTAGGGAGATGGAGGTAGTGGTCGCAATGGACGCAGAGAAGGATTTTGATCGAGTAGAATGGGAATATCTGGTTTAGCACACTGGCTTTGAAAGCAGACCAAGGCCAGCAGCACGGTTCAATTCCCGTACCAGCCTCCCCGAACAGGCGCCGGAATGTGGCGACTAGGGGCATTTCACAGTAACTTAATTGAAGCCTACTTGTGACAATAAGCGATTTTCATTTCATTTAATTTCATAGCTGTGGGAGGTACTGGGACGGTTCGGATTTGGGCGGGGCTTTATTGACTGGGTCAGGTTGCTGCGAGCGAGCGTACGGATGAATAGGACAACATCGGACTATTTTAGGCTACATCGGGGGGGGGGGGGGGGGGGTGAGACAGGGATGCCCCCTCTCCCCACTGTTGTTCGTGCTAGCTATAGAGCCGCTGGCAATTGTGCTGAGAGCCTCAAGGGGCTGCAAGGGGTTGGTCGGGGGGGTTGTGGAACACAGAGTCTCACTTTACGCAGACGACGTGCTCCTGTATGTATCGGACCCAGTAGAGGGGATGGAAGAAATCACGAGGATTCTGGGGGAATTTGGCTAGTTTTTGGGGTACAAACTAAATATGGGGAAAAGCGAGATGTTTGCGATTCAGGCAAGGGGACAGGAGAGGCGAATGGGGGAACTGCCGTTTAGAGTGGTAGGGGGAAGCTTTAGATATCTAGGCATCCAAGTGGCGCGGGAATGGGAACGGTTGTGTGGTATTCACCACTGTTGTATATATTAGGTGATTTGTGGTAAGGCCCTGTATTACAGGTATGGGGGTAGTTCCCTGCCTGCTGGCTCCGCCCAGTAGGTAGAGTATAAATATATGTGCTCCCCATACAGCAGCCATTTCGCCAGCTGCTGTAGGAGGCCACACATCTTAGTATTAAAAAGCCTCGATTGCATTCAACTCTCGTCTTTATGTAATTGATCGTACATCAATTTATTATACTAACATTTTCAGAAGGTGGACTTCGCATCAAGCCGGATCGCCTGCAGCTGGATCCGCAAGCAGACATCGCCAAAAAGGACTTCGAACATTGGCTAGCCTTTTTCGAAGCTTACATCGGGTCTGCGCCAGACCCAATTCCGGAAGCTCAGACGATTCATATCCTCTACATGCGGCTGAGCTCCAACGTCTTTCCGCTTATCCAGGACGCGCCGACCTACGAAGGCGCCATGGCGCTACCGAAAGAAAACTACGCTCAGCGGAAGAACACGCTTTACGCCAGACACATCCTCTCCACTCGTAGTCAACTCCCTGGCGAGTCAGTAGAAGATTTCTGCCGTGCTCTAATTCCCCTAGTCAGAGACTGTGACTGTCAGGCCGTCACGGCCACGGAACACTCAAACTTACTGATGAGACGCGCTTTTGTTACGGGGATAGGGTCAGATTACATCCGCCAGTGCTTCCTAGAAGGGGCCACGCACGACCTCACGGCAACCAAAAAGCTAGCGCTCTTGATGACGGTCGCTTCGCGCAACATCCAGGCCTACACCCCCGGCCGCAAGGCCCACCCCTCCTACACATCGTGGACTCCACAGACGGCCGCCCCATTGGGGTCCCCACTCAGCCAACCCCAAGCCTGTGCCATGCGGCAGTCAGCCAACCCCAGGGGCCCCAAATGTTACTTCTGTGGGCAGCCAAAACATCCCTGACAATGCTGCCCGGCTCGGAGCGACCTTTGCAAGGCCTGCGGTGCGCCAGGCCCGCTCAGTTGCCGCTATTGTTCCGACCCCCCCCCACGTACGACCAATGGGCGCCGCCATCTTCCCCTCCACGTGCTGCCCGTGGGCGGCGCCATCTTGTTCGACCCCCACCACGTGTGGCCCGTGGGCACCGCCATTTTGTTCAACCCCCACCACGTGTGGCCTGTGTGTGCCGCCATCTTGTCCTCCCCAGGATCATCAGGCGCCCCCATCTTCTTTCCCCCACGACACGTGCGGCCCGTGGGCGCCGCCATCGTACCAGGACCCATGCCCCCCCCCCCCCCCCCCCCCCCCGGGAACCCCATCGTCTGCCACCATCGACGATCAGCCGCGTCTCACCTCGGTCACAATTGACCAGTCTCGCCCAACCTAGCAACTGCCTCCACCAATGTGAAAATCGATGGGCACGAGATCTCCTGCCTGCTGGACTCCGGGAGTACCGAGAGCTTCATCCACCCCAATACGGTAAGGCGCTGCTCCCTCGCGGTGCACCCCACCAACCAGAGAATCTCCCTGGCCTCCGGGTCCCGCTCCGTGGCGATCCGGGGGTACTGCATCGCCATTCTCACTGTCCAGGGCGTGGAGTTCAGCAGCTTCCGCCTCTATGTCCTCCCTACCCTCTGCGCTGCCCTTCTACTCGGCCTGGACTTCCAGTGCAACCTCCAGAGCCTAACATTGAAACTGGCGGGCCCCTACCACCCCTTACTGTGTGTGGCCTCGCGACCCTAAAGGTCGGCCCACCTTCCTGATTTGCAAACTTAACCCCAGATTGCAAACCCGTTACCACAAGGAGCAGACGGTACAGCGTCCAGGACAGGACCTTCATTAGGTCCGAAGTCCAGCGACTGCTTCGGGAAGGCCTCATCGAGGCCAGCAACAGTTCCTGGAGAGCCCAAGTGGTAGTTGTGAAAACTGGGGAGAAACACAGAATGGTCGTGGACTACAGTCAAACCATCAATAGGTACACACAGCTCGACGCGTACCCCCTCCCACGCATATCTGATATGGTCAATCAGATTGCACAGTACCGGGTCTTCTCAACTGTGGACCTAAATCCGCCTACCACCAGCTCCCCATCCGTAAGGCGGACCGCGCATACACTGCTTTCGAGGCAGATGGCCGCCTTTATCACTTTCTTAGGGTACCCTTTGGCGTCACCAACGGGGTCTCGGTTTTCCAATGGGAAATGGACCGAATGGTTGACCGGTGTGGGCTGTGGGCCACTTTTCCGTACCGAGGCAATGTCACCACCTGCGGCCACGACCAGCAGGACCATGACGCCAACCTTGCCAAATTTCTCCACACCTCCACTCTCCTCAACCTAACTTATAACAAGGAGAAGTGCATGTTCAGCACGAACCGCTTAGCCATCCTCAGCTATGTGGTCCAGAACGGAGTTCTGGGACCCGATCCCGACCGCATGCGCCCCCTCATGGAACTCCCTCTCCCCCACTGCCCCAAGGCCCTCAAACGTTGCCTGCGGTTCTTTTCTTACTACGCCCAGTGGGTCCCCAATTATGCGGACAAGGCCCGCCCACTCATCCAATCCACTCTTTTTCCCCTAACGGCCGAGGCTCACCAGGCCTTCAACTGGATTAAGGCTGACATCGCCAAGGCCGCGATGCACGCAGTCGACGAGACATAACCATTTCAAGTCGAGAGCGACGCATCAGAAGTCGCTCTAGCCGCAACTTTCAACCAGGCAGGCAGGCCCATGGCATTCTTTTCACGAACCCTTCATGCCTCCGAAATTCGGCATTCTTCCGTCGAAAAAGAGGCCCAAGCCATCGTTGAAGCTGTGCAGCATTGGAGGCATTATCTGGCCGGCAGGAGATTCACTCTCCTCGCTGACCAACGGTTGGTAGCCTTCATGTTCAACAACACACAGCGGGGCAAGATCAAAAATGATAAAATCTTGAGGTGGAGGATCGAGCTCTCCACCTACAACTACGAGATTTTGTAAGCTCAACGAGCCCCCTGATGCCATATCCCGAGGTACATGTGCCAGCGCACAGGTGGACCTACTCCGGACTCTACAAGACAACCTTTGTCACCCGGGAGTCACACGTTTGTACCACTTCATCAAGGCCCGCAATCTGCCTTACTCTGTCGAGGAAGTCAGGACAATCACCAGAGACTGCCAGGTCTGTGCGGCGTGCAAACCGCACTTCTACCAGCCAGACCGTGCATGCCTGGTGAAGGCCTCCCGCCCCTTTGAATGCCTCAGCGTGGACTTCAAAGGGCCCCTCCCCTCCACCGACCGTAACACGTACTTCCTCAGTGTGGTCGATGAATATTACAGATTCCCCTTCGCCATCCCATGCCCCGACATGACGTCTGCCACCATCATCATTTAAAAAAAATATATATTTATTAAAGTTTTTTAACAACACAATTTTTTCCCCTTACAAACAATACCCCGCGTCCCCCCGTCCCCCCCGGTAGCAAAATAACACAAAATCGCACTGAGCAAGATATATACATGGCAAAATGGTATATTTACATAGTTTTATACACTGGCTCTCACCCGCACGTGCCAGTTTCCCCCACCCTCCATGTTATCTCCTGCTCATCCATCCCCTCAAACAATCTCTCGTGACCCCCCCCCCCAGGGTTGCTGCTGCTGCTGACCGACCTTCCTCTAACGCTCCGCGAGGTAGTTTAGGAACGGTTGCCACCGCCTGTAGAACCCGTGCACAGACCCTCTCAAGGCAAACTTAATCCTCTCCAGCTTTATGAACCCAGCCATGCCATTTATCCAGGCCTCCACACTGGGGGGCTTCGCCTCCTTCCACATTAGCAAGATCCTTCGCCGGGCTACTAGGGACGCAAAGGCCAGAATGCCGGCCTCTTTTGCCTCCTGCACTCCCGGTTCGTCCACTACTCCAAATATTGCTAGCCCCCAGCTTGGCTTGACCCGGACTTCACCACCTGAGATACTGTTCCCGCCACTCCCCTCCAGAACCCCTCCAGTGCCGGGCATGACCAAAACATGTGGACATGGTTCGCCGGACTCCCTGAACACCTTCCTCATCTGTCCTCTACCCCAAAGAACCTACTCAACCTCGCCCCCATCAAGTGTGCTCTGTGAACTACTTAAATTGTATCAGGCTGAGCCTGGCACATGAGGAGGAGGAATTAACCCTACCCAGGGCAACGCCCCCAAGCTCGTTCCTTTACAGGACGCCATCTCCATCCTCTTCCATGCCGCCCTCTCTCCCTCCATAACCCATTTGCGGATCATCGCCACATTTACTGCCCAGTAGTAGCTCCCTAGGTTTGGCAGCGCCAGCCCTCCTCGGTCCCTACTGTGTTCCAGGAACCCTCTCCTTACCCTCGGGGTCTTATTCGCCCACACAAACCCCATAATACTCCTACCTACTCTCTTGAAAAAGCCCTTGGTGATCACGATGGGAAGGCACTGAAACACAAACAAAAACCTTGGAAGGACCACCATTTTGACCGACTGCACTCTACCCGCCAACGAGAGCGGCAACATGTCCCATCTTTTGAAGTCCACCTCCATTTGGTCCACCAACCTCGTCAGATTCAATTTGTGTAGGACCCCCCAACTCCTGGCTATCTGGATCCCCAGATACCGAAAACTCCCCTCCGCCCTCCTCAGCGGTAGGTCCCCTATCCCTCTTTCTTGGTACCCTGCCTGTAGTATAAAAAGCTCACTCTTCTCTACATTGAGCTTATAGCCCGAGAACTCCCCAAACTCCCTCTGAGTCTGCATGACCTCCACCATCCCCTCCATTGGGTCCGCCACGTACAGCAGCAGGTCATCCGCGTATAGCGACACCCGATGCTCTTCTCCCCCGCGGACCACCCCCCTCCATTTATTAGACTCCCTCAGTGATATGGCCAAGGGTTCGATCGCCAATGCAAACAACAACGGGGACAAAGGGCACCCCTGCCTCGTTCCTCGGAACAGCCGAAAGTACTCCGACCTCCGCCAGTTCGTCACCACACTCGCCACCGGGGCGCTGTAAAGGAGCTTAACCCAGCTAATAAACCCTCCCCCGAACCCAAACCTACGCAACACCTCCCAGAGGTACTCCCACTCTACTCGGTCAAAGGCCTTTTCCGCGTCCTTGGCTGCCACTATCTCCGCCTCTCCCTCCTCCGATATCATCATTATCACGTTTAAGAGCCGCCGCACATTGGTATTTAATTGCCTGCCCTTTACGAATCCCGTCTGGTCCTCATGAATCACCCCCGGGACACAGTCTTCAATCCTCGTGGCCAGCACTTTTGCCAATAACTTAGCGTCCACATTAAGGGACGGAATCGGCCTGTACGATCCACATTGCAGTCGGTCCTTGTCTCGCTTCAGAATCAAGGAAATTGTCGCGTCCGGCATTGTCGGGGGCAGGGTCCCCTCCTCTCTTGTCTCGTTAAAGGTCCTCACTAATAGCGGGGCCAACAGGTCCACATACTTTCTGTAGAACTCCACCGGGAACCCGTCCGGCCCCGGGGCCTTCCCCGCCTGCATGCTCCCCAAACCCTTACTCAGCTCCTCCAACCCGATTGGTGCCCCCAAACCAGCCACCTCTTGCTCCTCCATCCTCGGGAACCGCAGTTGGTCTAGGAATCGTCTCATCCCCTCTTCCCCCCCTGGGGGCTGGGATCTGTACAGCTCTTCATAGAAGGCCTTGAATACCTTGTTTATTTTCGTTGCACTCTGAACTGTGGCTCCCCCTCCATCTTTGATTCCCCCTATTTCCCTCGCTGCCGTCCTCTTACGGAGCTGGTGTGCCAGCATCCGGCTGGCCTTTTCCCCGTACTCGTAGGTCGCCCCCTGCGCCTTCCTCCACTGTGCCTCCGCCTTCCCCGTGGTCAACAGGTCAAACTCCGTCTGGAGCAGTCGCCTTTCCCCAAGTAATCTTTCCTCCGGGGCCTCTGCGTATCTCCTGTCCACTCGCAAAATCTCTCCCACTAACCTCTCCCTTTCCATTCCCTCTGTCTTCTCTCTATGAGCCCTGATGGAGATTAGCTCTCCCCTGATCACCGCCTTCAACGCCTCCCATACCACCCCCACTCGCACCTCCCCATTGCCGTTGGCCTCCAAGTACCTTTCGATACACCCCCTCACCTTCCCACACACCACCTCATCTGCCAGCAGTCCCACGTCCAGCCGCCACAGCGGGCGTTGGTCCCTCTCCTCTCCCAGCCCCATTTCCACCCAGTGGGGGGCATGGTCCGAAACGGCTATGGCCGAATACTCCGTCCCCTCCACCCTCGGGATGAGCGCCCTGCCCAGAACAAAGAAATCTATCCGGGAGTAGGCCTTGTGCACGTGGGAAAAGAAAGAAAATTCCCTGGCCTGCGGTCTTGCAAACCTCCATGGGTCCACTCCCCCCATCTGATCCATAAACCCCCTGAGCACCTTGGCCGCCACCGGCCTCTTTCCCGTCCTTGATCTGGAGCGATCTAGTGCTGGGTCCAGCACTGTATTTAAGTCCCCTCCCATTATCAGGCCTCCTACCACCAGGTCCGGAATGCGCCCCAACATGCGCTTCACGAATCCAGCATCATACCAGTTCGGGGCGTATACATTTATCAACACCATCCACGCCCCTTGCAACCTACCACTCACCATCACATATCTCCCTCCATTATCCACTACGATAGTCTTGGCCTCAAATGACGCTTTGGCCTGATTGAAACCCGCTCTCCGCTTAGCGGCCTCCGTGCTCCAGTCCGGGAATATTCTGATCTCAGCATTGTCCCACTTGCTGCTCCGCTCCTTCTTGGCCCATTTCAGGACCCTCTCTCTGTCCGTAAACCGGTGAAATCTCACCACCATCGCCCTTGGCGGCTCATTTGCCTTGGGCTTCCTCGCCAGCACCCGGTGCGCCCCTTCCAGCTCTAGCAACCCCGGGGGGGCCTCCGCGCCCATCAGCGCCCCAATCATTGTGCCCGCATATGCCGCGGCGTCGGCCCCCTCCACTCCTTCTGGGAGACCCAGGATCCTCAGATTATTTCTCCTTGACCTGTTCTCCAGGTCTTCGAGTCTTCCCGCCCACGTCCTGTGTAGCGCCTCATGCCGCTCCACTTTCACCGCCAGGCCCAAGAGCTCGTCCTCATTCTCACTCACTTTTTCCTGGATCTCCTGGATCTTCACCTCGTGGGCTTTCTGGGTTGCCCCAACTCCTTCAATTATTGCCAACATAGGTGCCACCATCTCCTTACGCAGCTCCTCGAAGCAGCGCTTGATGAATTTCTGCATCTCCTCTTTGTCCCCGGCCGCCGCCATTTTGCTTGTTTTCCCTCTCTTCTCCCGCTGCTCCAATGCCACTTTTTTGGCCGTTTCGCTGCGGGTCCGGTCCATACAAGTTAGTAGGGGACCTCTCTCCTCTCTTCCCCACGGGTTGGCTGTAAAAAAAATTCCGTTGGGGCTCTTCTATCGAGCCCGAAAGTCCTTGTTCGCGGGAGCTGCCGGATCGTGCGGCTTAGCTCCGCATAGCCGCAACCGGAAGCCCCTGCCGCCATCATCAAAGCCCTCAACACCATCTTCGCTCTGTTCGGCTTCCCCGCCTCCGTCCACAGCGACAGGGGATCCTCGTTCATGAGCGATGAGCAGGACGACCAGCTATAACCCCCGGGGAAACGGGCAGGTGGAGAGGGAGAATGGGATGGTCTGGAGGGTCGTCCAGCTGGCCCTACGGTCCAGAAATCTCACGTTTCAGGATGTCCTCCCCGACACACTGCACTCCACTCGGTCGCTCCCGTGCACTGCGACTAATGACACACCCCAGGAACGTCTCTTTGCCTTCCTCAGGAAGTCCACCTCCGGGGTGTCGCTCCCGACCTGACTCGCAGCTCCAGGACCCGTACTCCTCCGTAAGCACGTGCGACTCCACAAGGCGGACCCGTTGGTTGAGAGGGTACAGCTACTCCATGCCAACCCACAGTACGCCTACGCAGCGTGCCCCGACAGCTGCCAAGATACTGTCTCCCTCAGGGACCTGGCACCAGCTGGTTCCACACACACACACCCCCTCCGTTCCGGCGCACCCAGCCACAACCCCCGTCCCAGGACAATCCGTCGTCCCCTTGCCTACACCCGAGGATGAAGAGGATTTTGGCATGCTCCCGGAGTCACCGAGGACCAGACCGACAATTCTATGACACCGGAATCGCCGCCACCACTGCGGCGCTCCCAACGGCAAATCAAGGCTCCAGACCGACTGAACCTGTAACTTGTTCGGGACTCTTAAAACATCATATATATATTCTGTATAATTCTCCTCCACCCCCGCTGGACTCAATTTTTTTTCCCTGTACATTAAAACTTCTACTTGTATATAGTTCTCCACCACCTCCGCTGGACTCAATTTTAACAGGGGATGAATGTGGTAGTCACCACTGTTGTATATATTAGGTGATTTGTGGTAAGGCCCTGTACTACAGGTACGGGGGTAGTTCCCTACCTGCTGGCTCTGCCCAGTAGGCGGAGTATAAATATGTGTGCTCCCCATACAGCAGCCATTTCGCCAGCTGCTGTAGGAGGCCGCACATCTTAGTATAATAAAGCCTCGATTGCAGTCAATTCTTGTCTTTATGTAATTGATTGTGCATCAGGTTGCACAAATTTAATCTGGCCCGTCTGGTAGACCAAATGAAGGACGATTTTCGAAGGTGGGACGCGCTCCCATTGTCATTAGCTGGGAGGGTCCAGGCAGTGAAGATGACGGTCCTTCCGAGATTCCTGTTTGAGTTCCAGTGTCTCCCCATCTTTATTCCGCGGACCTTTTTTAAGTGGGTCAACAAAGTTATCACTGGCGTTGTATGGGCGGGTAAGACCCCGCGAGTAAAAAAGGGGATGCTTGAGCGGAGCCGGGGAGATGGTGGGCTGGCCAAACATCAGTAACTATTATTGGGCGGCGATTACAGCTATGATCAGGAAGTGGGTGGTGGGTCGGCATGGGAGCATATGGAGGCGGCCTCATGTTCGAGGGCACCAGTTTGGGGGCGTTGATAACGGCGCCCCTGCTGTTCCCACAGGCACGGTATTCCACCAGCCCCATAGTGGTGGCAGTCCTGAGAGTCTGGGGGCAATGGGGGAAGCATGTGGGAGCAGAGGGAGCATCGGTCTGGTCTCCAATCTGCAATAATCACCGGTTTGCCCCGGGAAGGATGGACGGGGGGTTTCGGAGAAGGCAGAGGGCAGGAATTGAGAGGATGGGGGATATGTTTCTAGAAGGGAGCTTTCCTAGCTCGAGGGAGCTGGAGGAGAAATTTGGATTGGCGAGGGGAAACAAATTCAGGTACCTGCAGGTGCGGGACTTCCTACGCAGGCAGGTTTCAACCTTCCCGCTCCTACCACCAAGGGGGATACAGGACAGGGTAGTTTCCAGAGGGTGGGTGGGAGAAGGAAAAGTCTCTGACATGTATAAGGAACTCATGGGATCAGAGGACATGCAGAGTGAGGAGCTGAAGCGCAAGTGGGAAGAGGAGTTGGGAGGAGAGATAGAGGATGGTCTCTGGGCGGATGCGTTGAGTAGAGTCAACGCATCCACAACATGCGCCAGACTCAGCCTGATACAGTTTAAGGTTGTTCACCGAGCTCACATGACAGTGGCCTGGGTGAGCAGGTTCTTTGGTGTAGAAGCTAGGTGTGCAAGGTGTGCGAGGAGTGGGGGGCGCAGCGAACCATATCCACATGTTTTGGACATGCCCAAAGCTCAGGGGATTCTGGCAGGGGTTTGCAGACATCATGTCCACGGTGTTAAAAGCAAGGGTGGCACCGAGTCCGGAGGTGCCGATTTTCGGGGTGTCGGAAGATCCGGGAATCCAGGAGGAGAAAGAGGCAGACGTTCTGGCCTTTGCTTCCCTGGTAGCCTGGAGACGGATATTATTAACCTGGAGGGACTCAAAGCTCCCAAAGTCGGAGACCTGGCTATCGGACATGTTGTGTTGGGTGTTCTGCTGCACAAATGACCCAACACGGCTGTAGATGGTACAACTCTGTTTTATTATCTTAACAACGGTTACAACTAACTGCTGGCTTGGGTACGTGCTTCACCAGCTAACCTGTGGACCCAGCCCTATTGCTATCTTAGGGAGGCACTCAGCACATGGACTATGTCTGCGTGGCACGCTGTGAGCTCTGTGCTCTGAGCTACCTCCTGGTAGAATGAGCGAGAACTGTGGTGTTCCCTGTTTTATAGTGCGTGTGCTCTCACTGGTGATTGGCTGCGATGTTATGTGTGCGCTGGTTGGTCGAACTGCCTGTCCATCAGTGTGTGTGTGATTGCACTATGCTATGCTCATGTGGATATCATGACATCCCCCCCTTTCACAAAGGATATGTGCCTACATGCTAATAAATAGAAGTGTGTACTGAGTGCATCGGAGTATGTGTGTGCAATATTTACAACATGTACATGAGGCTGAACTATATACAGAGGAAGGTGTCAGGTGCAACAGAACAACGAGGTTGTACCAATAACAAAACAAATGCAATCAACAAACGACGAGAGAAAACTCTGGAACAATAAACGACAAGAAAAGAAACTCGTTAACAGTACCGTAAAACAATTCAGTGAGTCCAATGTGCTAACAGGCTCATAAGTCAAGTCTCTCAGGTGGGCGACAAATTCGGGTTGACCGCCTCAAGTGTGTGTCAGGATCCACCAGCTGAGGAATGGGCCTGGCCACGGGCGAGAGAGGAAGAGGCAGAGTGGCAGGAAGCTCCACGAAGTCGACATCAGGGACGACAGGAGGGCGTGGCACCGGTGCATGATCATGTAGCGAGCACGGAACCAGACAAAGGGCCCGCCGATTACGACGGCGAATAGAGCCATCAGGCATGTGAACCAGGAATGAGCGGGGAGCCACGTGACACAGAACCTCGGCAGTTGCCGACCAGCCACCCTCCGGTAGGTGTATGCGGACGTTGTCTCCAGGCGCCAGGGCAGGAAGATCAGTCGCCCGAGCGTCATGTGCCACCTTCTGCTGAGCACGCTGTTGTTGCATCCTTCGCAATACTGGAGCATGGTCGAGGTCAGGAGCATGAATGGACGGCACAGTGGACCTGAGGGTGCGACCCATCAACAGCTGGGCTGGCGAGAGGCCCGTGGACAGTAGGGCCGAGCGATAGGTCAGCAGGGCTAAATAGAAGTCAGATCCGGCACCAGCAGCCTTGCAGAGGAGCCGCTTCACAATGTGGACGCCCTTTTCCGCCTTGCCATTCGACTGAGGATGCAAGGGACTGGACGTCACGTGTGTGAAGTTGTATGAAGTGGCAAAGGAAGACCATTCTTGGCTCGCAAAGCAAGGCCCGTTGTCAGACATGACAGTGAGCGGAATTCCATGGCGAAGAAAGGTTTCTTTGAGAAGTAGTCAATCAGAATAATGTAGTCCCTGCCGAGTGCATGAAAGAGGTCCACATCTACCTTCGCCCAGGGGGACGTGACCAACTCATGGGGCTGAAGGGTCTCAGTGGGTTGCGCCAGCTGAAACTTTGGCAGGTGGGGCAGTTGAGTGCCATGTTGGCGATGTCGTCGCTGATGCCCGGCCAGTACACAGCCTCTCGGGCCCTCCGCCTGCAATTTTCAACTCCGAGATGGCCTTCGTGCAGTTGTTCGAGGACAAGCCGGTGCGTGCTGTGTGGGATCACGATCCGGTCCAACTTCAAGAGGACACCATCAATGACGGCCAAGTCGTCCCGGATGTTGTAAAATTGTGGGCACTGCCCCTTGAGCCACCCTTCCGTCATGTGGCGCATCACACGCTGTAGAAGGGGGACAGCCGCAGTCTCACGGCGAATGTGGGCCAGACGTGCATCAGTGGCCGGCAGATTGGCCGATGTGAAGGCTACTTGTGCGTCGACCTGACAAATGAACCCCTCCGAGTCGGGCGGTGTGTTGACCGCCCTGGACAGAGCATCTGCGATGATGAGATCCTTCCCCGGGGTGTAGACAAGTTGGAAGTCGTACCTCCGGAGCTTGAGAAGAATGAGCTGGAGGCGAGGGGTCATATCGTTGAGGTCCTTCTGAATGATGCCGACCAGGGGACAATGGTCGGTCTCCACAGTGAACTGCGGAAGACCATACACATAATCGTGAAACTTGTCGATGACAGTCAACAGGCCTAGGCACTCCTTCTCAATCTGCGCATAGCGCTGTTCAGTGGGGGTCATGGCCCGCGATGCATAGGCGACCGAGGCCCATGATGTGGTGACGTCCCGTTGCAAGAGTACCGCCCCAATGCCGGACTGGGTGGCGTCAGTTGAGATCTTTGTTTCCCATGTGGTATCGAAAAACGCCAGTACCGGGGCGGCGGTGAGCTTGACCTTGAGCTCCTCCCATTCATTCTGGTGTGCGGGCAGCCACTGGAATTCCGTTGTCTTTTTGACCAGGTGGCGAAGAGCAGTCGTGTGCGAAGCAAGGTTAGGAATGAACTTCCCCAGGAAGTTGACCATCCCGAGAAAGCGCAGCACTTCCTTCTTGTCTGACGGCTGCTGCATGGCTGCGATGGCTGCCACTTTGTTGGCATCCGGCCGCACACCCGACCGGGAGATGTGGTCCCCCAAAAACTTGAGCTCAGTCTGGCCAAAAGAGCACTTGGCTCGGTTGAGCCGCAGGCCCTGATCCCATATCCGTGCAAAGACACGCTGGAGACGACTGGTGTGCTCCTGTGTGTGGTGGACCAGATGATAATGTCGCCTACGTAGACGCGCACCCCTTCGATGGCCTCCATCATCTGTTCCATGATGTGATGGAACACCTCGGAGGCCAAGATGATGCCGAATGGCATCCTATTGTAGCAGTATCTGCCAAATGGAGTGTTGAAAATGCACAGCTTCCTGCTCGACTGATCCAATTGAATCTGCCAAAAGCCCTTGGAGACATCAAGCTTGGTAAATATTTTTGCCCGAGCCATTTCGCTCGTGATTTCTTCTCGTTTGGGTATGGGGTAGTGTTCCCTCTTAATGTTGTGATTCAAATCTTTTGGGTCGATACAGATCTGGAGCTCACTAGAGGGCTTCTTGACGCACACCATGGAGCTGACCCATGGCATTGGCTCCGTGTCCCGGGAAAGCACTCCTTAGTCCTGCAGGTCCTGCAGCTGCTGCTTGAGGCGGTCCTTGAGTGGTGCTGGGACGCCACGAGGTGCGTGAATGACCGGGGTGGCGTCCGGTTTGAGCCGTATTTTGTACGTGTAGGTCAGTGTACCCATGCCCTCGAAAACCTCCTGGTTGTGGGCGAGGAGTGAGTGGAGCTGCGCCCTAAAGTCTGCATCCGAGAAATCGGACGTGCCTTCTGGAGACAGAGTGTGTACCCGCTGAACGAAGTGGAGGATCTTGCACGCCTGTGCGCCTAACAGAGAGTCATTCGAGGATCCAACGATTTCAAATGATAATGTGGCTTTGTGTGAGTTGTGTGTAACATCGAGCTGGCAGGACCCTGTGGTCGGGATGACGTTTCCATTGTAGTCAACCAGCTGACAGTGGGATGGCAGAATCGGTGATTTAACCTTCAAGGTCTGGAAGGCTGACCATGCGAGGAGATTGGCGGAGGCACCAGTGTCCAGGCGAAATGTGATCTGGGATCGGTTGACCGTTAGGGTGGCACACCACTCATCGCCCGGATCAATGCTGTGCACTGGCAGCGGCTGGTGATTCCGACTTAGGGACATCCAGTTCTTGTGGATTACCGCAACGTGGAAGGACTCCTGTCTTCAGTATTGGTGATCTGCATACTGTCTGGATATGACTCAGTGTAGGGGGGCTGAATCGCCCGCACCTCCCTGCGAGGCTGGCGGAATTGTTGGGAGTTGGCAAACGTTCGTCGACTTCTTCGCGGAAAATTAATCGTCAGCATAAGGGGGGGATTAGTTTAGCTTGAGTAGGGGGTTAATAAAGGTGGGACCTGTAAGGGAGGAAGAAGGCTTTTTGCACTATGTTTATAGACTCATGTACATTATTTATTTTGTCATTGTTGTAAAATCAAAAATACCTCAATAAAATGTTTATTACAAAAAGGGTACGCACAATTGAGGGGGAGGCATGTGCGTACCCTTTACAGGCTGACCACGGGCGCTGAGACAACCGCACTCAGGGGACTACTCCACCACCCTCCTCCGAGCACTGGGGCAGCAACCCCAGTGCCCCCGGGCTCATTTCCCGAGGGCGAAGATGGCTACTCACCTCCTCGGAACCCCACAGCAGCCATTCCGCCAGCTTCACTATATTGAAAGGTGTACTAATCGACGCCCAAGTGACTACTTGCTGGAGATGGGTTAGATCACATGAGGGCGTTAGATAGGGGGTCATTCCCGTTAATTGGCTTGAAGTGGTAATTATTAGTTTCTCGCCAAGCCTTGGCAGGATCTTGATTTCGCCAACAGGAGTGGGCAGGTTAGATCGCAAACTGTTCGACGCCCAGCGCAGTTCTCAATTTTGGCTTCTTCCACAATCCAATGGCCATGTCGCGCTCCCGCTCAAGGGCGATGCAGCCATATAATTGTGCCCCATATATCTTGACTGCCGAGTTTGTCTGCATTGTCTCCATTGTGAATCTGCATTGAAACTGAATCATGACCCCAGAACTTTCCACACTTGCATAACTTGTTTATCGACTATATAATTAAATAAATTTAAACTCTTTGTCCATGTTTGGGGGAAGAAATACTTGTGGGAGTTTTATATAAGAAATTTCAGACACTTAACTTCATTGTTCAGGGATGTATGAGGTCTTCTCACAGCACATGCCATAGTACTCTACACTCTGCTTGCTTTTCTTGCTGACAGTTAAGAATATTGAAGTTAGTTTTTGCACCTTTGATGCATGTCACCTTTTAGCTCTGCTCCTTTACACTAACCATTGCAGACTTAGATATCATTAGTGAGCCTGATCCTGCTCTCAAGCAATTTCTGAACAAACTTTCCATCAGTCGTTAACACATAGAAATGCAATCATTCTTCTCCCAGAACTGGTATGAGCTGAATCCACTTGTAGTGCTCCAGTTGATGTAAGCTATCACAACGAAGACCAGAGATTGAATGTTGGGCCTCCCAATAGTTTGTACTTTCACCCCTAACCTCACTATTTTTATCAGGAATGAGCTGGATCCTGGCAAACCAATCACAATGAAAATAAGCTTACTGTGCTAACCTTTGCACTTGACGTTTCCCTGCAATATTCCGCCTCTTTCTTTTGATCCTGCGGGGCTTCCTTTAAATGCGCAACCCCTTTAATTAATTTTTTTTTGTCGCACAGGTGAGGTAATTTGAAGAATTTGGGTTGCAGCTTATTGGGAACATTTGATGTCATGTTAACTTGTTTTCAGCCAGATGGTACACTTCCTTGATATTCCCATTGGCCACTTCCTAAATTAGAGTTGATAGTCTTTCTCTTCTCAAAAATAGATATTATTGTTGCTTACACTGAGGTTGCAGCGATTTCCATCTCCTTAGACGCAGCACGGTAGCACGGTGGTTAGCACGATGGCTTCACAGACCCAGGTTCCCAGGTTCGATTCTGGTGGGGTCACTGTCTGTGCAGAGTCTGCACGTTCTCCCCCTGTCTGCGTGAGTTTCCTCCGGGTGCTCCAGTTTCCTCCCACAGTCCAAAGATGTGTAGGTTAGGTGGATTGGCCATGCTAAATTGCCCTTAGGTTAGATGGGGTTGCAGGGTTATGGGGATCGGGTGGAGGTATGGGCTTAAGTGGGGTGCTCTTTCCGAGAGCCAGTGCAGACTCGATGGGCTGAATGGCCTCCTTCTGCACTGTAAATTCTATGATTCACAACAGCAACAACAATTTTGCATGTATAGAGCACCTGTAATGTAATAAGATTTCCCATGGCATTTCGCAGGTGCATTAGCAAACAAAATTTGACGCTGAGCCATATAAATAAACCATAACTGTTTACTCTCGACAACCGTTTTTTCTCTTTGTCCAGGACAAAGGAGCCCGCTTGATTGCTCCTCCTTCCACAAACATTCAAACTCTCCACCACCGACGAACAGTGGCAGTCTTGTGTACCATCTACAAGATGCACTGCAGTAACTCACCAGGTTTCTTCGGCAGCACCTTCCAAACCCACAACCACTACCATCTAGAAGGACAAGAGCAGCAGATACCTGGGAACCCCACCACCTGGAGGTTCCCCTCCAAGTCACTCACCATCCTGACTTGGAAATATATTGCCGTTCCTTCGCTGTCGCTGGGACTAAATCCTAGAACTCCCTCCCTAACAGCAGTGGGTGTATCTACATCTGACGGACTGCAGCGGTTCAAGAAGGCAAGTCATCACCACCTTCTGAAGGGCAACTAGGGATGGGCAATAAATGCTGGCCTAACCAGCGACGCCCACATCCCACAAATGAATTAAAAAAAAATCTGCTGTGTCTCTCAGAACTACCATCACTTCTTACCATCGCCAAAACCTTTTATCTCAAAAATCCAGTCAAATAGTTAGCCCTATTCAGTACTTCTGTTTATACAGTAATTGCATTACACTTATATGTTTCTATCTAAATATTTTTAAGCTAAAAATCTGTCACGAGATATGCAGTTTTTAACTTAAACTCTAGTCCTCCTCACTTTTCCAAGTGTGAGGTGGCAACCAGCTGTGTGTTGCAGAATAATTTAACAAGTGCTTGTTTTTATAGCAATTCACTTTTAGAAACCTGCAACCAGCAGATATCCTATGCATGTTCTGAGATCTCATGGTGCAAAACTGCTGAATGTGGTATTAATAGGTGTCTCACATTGGGAACTAAACAATCCAATTGGATTGACACCCATTGCGACTTGTAATAATTTTTCACTCACAGTGATCTAACTGAGGAGGCAGAAATGATGATCACACTATTTCTTAGCATGTACCTTCAGTTACTTATTTTATACATGCCTATCTTTCTCTCCCTTTTTTTTAACCACCACTTAATATTGAGAAACAGATGAATAGCAAAGATCTAAAGTGCAGGAGACTATCAAGATTGAAAAGAGCAACTGGGGTAAAATAAAAGAATTAATAAGTCATGCCAAGCTTGGCTTTAAAAGCGTTTAGTTTATGGAAGTTTATAGAGACTGGGGGAAATAAAGAGTTCCACAATTCTGAGGTGTGTCCCGAAGGTCTTGGCAGCTTGACCACCACAATCGTGTTCATCAAGAGTCAGTTAATGTAAAATACTGTATACTAAGTTTTGATTTCAACACAGTGAGAAGGCAGAGAAGCTGGATAGCCTACTGTTAAATTAGGAGGAAATTCCTGAGAACCAACAACCATAAAGTAAAATTGGGAGCAATAAGGACGTGCAATGGATGGAAGCATCTGCAAGCCAGAGATAACAGAAGAATCACTTCCTGGATGACAGTACTATTTTTAAGATCGTATCGGGAGAGAAAGGAACATATCATGGAAGTTTCCCAGAACTCCTGATGGTAAAATTAATCTTTCTTAACCATGATTCGCTTTGATTTCTTAGCACAAAGAAAGTAACCCACCTTCTTTCTAATTCCATTTATGTTCACATTTGCCTTTAATTAATTAATTGCCAATTATCTCTAGGATTGGAGATGAGGCTAAAGTGTGTGGCCTTAATTGGCAAAAATAAATAACCCACCAGATCGCGGATATTTTAAAAATATATTTGTTCATGGGATTTGGGCATAGTTGGATGGGCCAGCATTTATTGCCCATCCCAAATTTCCCTTGAGGCATGTTTTTCAGAGTCAACCATATTGCGGCATGGATCTGGAGTCACATCATGGCCAGGCCAGGTGAGGGCTGCAGATTTCCTTCCCTGAAGAACATTACTGAACCAGATGGTTTTTTTATGATAATGGCTTCATGTTTATCATTAGGCTTTTAATTCCAGATGTTTTTATTGAATTCAAATTTCACCATCTGCTGTGGTGGCATTCAAACCGAGGTCCCCAGAGCATTACCCTGGGTGCCTGGATTACTAATCCAGTGGCAATACCGCTATACCATTGCCTCCCCATCAAATAGGAGAAGAGAGAGAGAGAGACCAAGGAAACCTTCTTTGGTGATCCCAGAATAGGTGTTGAATTAAAAGACGTACATCCATTTAGTACAACCTGATGTTTGCATCCTTGGGAGAAGAACAGAAACCACTTGTTTATGACTAGACACCTGCTTCTCAGGGAAACCTGAATGAAACTATCCTTTTAAAAAAAATTTACAGTACCCAGTTCATTTTTTCTAATTAAGGGCCAATCCAACTACCCTGTGCGGTAGTCACCACTGATGTATTATACTGTATACATGGGTTTTACGGTAAGGCCCCAGTACTACAGGTACGGGGGTAGATCTCTACCTGCTGGCTCCGCCCAGTAGGCAGAGTATAAATGTGTGTGCTCTCCGCACAGCAGCCATTTCGTCAGCTGCTGTAGGAGGCCACACATCTCTGTGTAATAAAGCCTCGATTACTTCTACTCTCGTCTCATAGTGATTGATAGCGCATCAATTTATTCATAGATCATCATAGAATTTACAGTGCAGAGATTTTCAGAGATGGACGTCCGCATCAAGCCGGATCGCCTGCAGCTGTATCCTCAAGCAGACAACGCCAAAAAGGACTTCGAACATTGGCTAGCCTATTTTGAAGCATACATCGGGTCTGCGCCAGACCCAATCCCAGAAGCACAGAAGATCCAGATTCTGTACGCGGGACTGAGCTCCAACGTTTTTCCCCTCGTCCGGGACGCGCGTATCTACGCAGAAGCCATGGCGCTACTGAAGGAGAACTACGCTCAGCGGTCCAACAAAATCTACGGCAGGCATCTCCTATCCACTCGGCACCAACTTCCCGATGAATCTGTGGAAGATTTCTGGCGTGCCCTGCTCGCCCTAGTGAGAGACTGTGACTGCCAAGCCATTTCGGCCACTGAACATTCGAACCTGCAGATGAGAGACGCGTTCATTACGGGCTTAGGGTCTTACTACATCCGCCAGCGCCTCTTAGAAGGGACCACGCTCGACCAAAAAACTAGCCCTCTCGCTTACGGTCACCTCAAGCAACGTGCAGGCCTATGCCCACAACCGCGCGGCCCACCTCCCCTGTGCATCGTGGACCCCGCCGACGGCCACCTCATCATGGACCCCATCTGTGATCGCCCCCAGCCAACCCCACACCTGTGCCGCGCGGCAGCTAACCAACCCCGGGGGACCCAGATGCTACTTCTGTGGACAAAAAAGCAACCCCGGCAGCGTTGCCCGGCGCGGAGCGCGCTCTGCAAGGCTTGAGGCAAGAAGGGACATTTCGCTGCAGTGTGCTAGGCCCGCTCAATCACCGCTATTGTCCCTGCACCCCCCGCGTGCGGTCAGTGGGTGCTGCCATCTTCCCCTCCTCGGACCACACCTGTGGGAGCCGCCATATTGCTCTACTCACAACGCGGGCGGCCCATGGGCACTGCCACCTTGCCTGCATCAGAACCAATGGGCGCCGCCATCTTGCCTGCCCCAGGATACGTGCGGCCTGTGGGCGCCGCCATCTTACCCGCCGCAGGATCCTGCCCGTTGGGCACCTCACCAGGCCACCCATCGCCTGCAACCGCCGCCGACCAGCCACGGCTCGCCTCGGTCACGATTGACCAGTCTCGACCGCACAACCGCGCGACCGCTTCGACAAAGGTGAAGGTCGACGGGCATGTGAATTCCTGCCTTCTGGACTCCAAGAGCACTGAGAGCTTCATCCACCCCGATACGGTAAGGTGCTGCTCCCTCGAGGTCCACCCCGCTAACCAGAGAATCTCCCTGGCCTCCGGGTCCCGATACGTGGTGATCCGGGGGTACTGCATCGCCACCCTCACCATCCAGGGTGTAGAGTGCAGCGGCTTCCACCTCTACGTCCTCCCCAACCTCTGCGCTGCCTTGCTACTCGGCCTGGACTTCCAGTGCAACCTCCAGAGCCTAACCCTGAAATTTGGCGGGACCTTACCACCCCTTACTGTTTGCGGCCTCGCAACCCTTAAGGTCGACCCGCCCTCTCTGTTTGCAAACCTAACCCCGGATTGGAAACCCATCGGCACCAGGAGCAGATGGTACAGCGCTCAGGACAGGACCTGCATCAGGTCTGAAGTCCAGCGACTGCTGTGGGAAGATATCATCGAGGCCAGCCACAGCCCCTGGAGAGCCCAAGTGGTAGTGGTGAAAACCGGGGAGAAAAACAGAATGGTCATTGACTACAGTCAGACCATCAATCAGTACACGCAGCTCGACGCGTACCCCCTCCCACGCATATCAGATATGGTCAATCAGATTGCGCAATACCGGGTCTTCTCGATAGTGGACCTGAAATCTGCCTACCACCAGCTCCCCATCCGTAAGGCGGACCGCCCATACACTGCGTTCGAAGCAGACGGCCGCCTTTACCAATTCTTTAGGGTTCCCTTCGGCGTCACCAACGGGGTCTCAGTCTTCCAATGTGAGATGGAACGAATGGTTGACCAGTACAGACTGCGGGCCACCTTCCCGTACCTGGACAACGTCACCATCTGCGGCCACGACCAGCAGGACCACGACGCTAACCTTTCCAAATTTGGCCACACCGCCACTCTCCTCAACCTCACTTATAACAAGGAGAAGTGCGTGTTCAGCACAAACCGATTAGTCATCCTCTGCTATGGGATCAGAACGGAGTTCTAGGGCCCGACCCTGATCGCATGTGCCCCCTCATGGAACTCCCCCTTCCCCTTGCCCCAAGGCCCTCAAACGATGCCTGGGGTTCTTTTCGTATTACGCCCAGTGGGTCCCAAACTATGTGGACAAGGCCCGCCCACTCATTCAATCCACCGTTTTCCCACTGACAGCCGAGGCTCATCAGGCCTTCGACCGTATCAGGGCTGCGTTGCACACGGTCGACGAGACGCTCCCCTTCCAAGTCGAGAGCGACGCATCAGACGTCGCTCTGGCTGCCACCTTCAATCAGGCAGGCAGGCCCGTGGCATTCTTTCCCCGCACCCTCCATGCCTCCGAAATTCGACATTCCTCCATCAAAAAGGAGGCCCAAGCAATCTTTGAAGCTGTGCGACATTGGAGGCATTACCTGGCCGGCAGGAGATTCACTCTCCTCACTGACCAACAGTCGGTTGCCTTCGTGTTTAACAACAAACAGCGGGGTAAGATCAAAAACAATAAAATCTTGAGGTGGAGGATCGAGCTCTCCACCTACAATTACGAGATTTTGTATCGCCCTGGTAAGCTCAACGAGCCCCCCGATGCCCTATCCCGAGGTACATGTGCCAGTGCACAAGTGGACCGACTCCGCACCCTGCAAGACGATCTCTGTCACCCAGGAGTCATCCGTTTTTACCACTTCATTAAGGCCTGCAATCTGCCCTACTACATCGAGGAATCAGGGCTATCACCAGAGACTGCCTGGTCTGCGTGGAGTGTAAACCACACTTCAACCGGCCAGACCGTGCACACCTGGTGAAGTCCTCCCGTCCCTTTGAACGCCTCAGAGTGGACTTCAAAGGGCCCCTCCCCTCCACCGACCGAAACACGTACTTCCTCAGTGTGGTCGACGAATATTCCCGATTCCCCTTTGCCATCCCATGCCCTGATATGACGTCTGCCACCGTCATCAATGCCCTCAACACCATCTTCGCTCTGTTTGGTTTCACTGCTTACGTCCACAGCGTTCAACAGGGGCATTGCCTCGAGCAGGACGACCAGCTACAACACCCGGGGAAACGGGCAGGTGAAATGGGAGAATGGGACGGTCAGGAGGACCGTCCAGCTGGCCCTACGGTCCAGAAATCTCCCGGCCTCCCGCTAGCAGGAGGTTCTCCCCGACACACTTCACTCCATTCAGTCGCTCCTGTGCACCGCGACTAACAAAACCCCACATGAACGTCTCTTTGCCTTCCCCAGGAAGTCCGCCTCCGGGGTTTCGCTCCCAACGTGGCTGGCAGCTCCAGGACCCGTTCTCCTCCGTAAACACGTGCAACTCCACAAGGCGGACCCGTTGGTTGAGAGGGTACAGCTACTCCACGCCAACCCGCAGTACGGCTACGTAGCGTACCCCAACGGCCGCCAAGACACAGTCTCCCTCAGGGACCTGGCACCAGCTGGTTCCACACACAATCCCCACCCCCTGCCCTGGTGCCACCCTCCCTCCCCCCGGCGCACCCCACCGCAGCCCCCGCTCCAGGACAATCCCTCCTCCCCTTGCTCCCAGCCAGGGATGAAGAGGATTTCGACATTCTCCCGGAGTCACCGAAGACCAAGCCGCCACCGGAGTCGCCACCAGCACTGCGGCGCTCTCACCGACAGATCAAGGCACCGGACCACCTGAATTTGTAATATTATCTGTGATTTTAAAAGCAATTTGTATGTATATAGTTCTGGACTAATTTTTAACAGAGGGTGAATGTGGTAGTCACCACTGATGTATTATACTGTATCTATGGGTTTTATGGTAAGGCCCCAGTACTACAAGTACAGGGGTAGATCGCTATCTGCTGGCTCCGCCCAGTAGACAGAGTATAAATATGTGTGCTCTCCATACAGAAGCCATTACGTCAGCTGCTGTAGGAGGCCACACATCTCTGTGTAATAAAGCCTCGATTATTTCTACTCTCATCTCGTAGTGATTGATTGCGCATTACCCTGCACATCTTTGGGTTGTGGGGGCGAAACCTACGCAAACACAGGGAGAACGTGCAAACTCCACACGGACAATGACCCAGAGCCGTGATCGAACCTGGCACCTCGGCGCTGTGAGGCTGCAGTGCTAACCACTGTGCCATCCTGCTGCCCTCTGAATGAAACTATCCTATCGGAGTTGTTGAAATGTTAAGGGCACCAGCTGGGACTTCACATTTGGCTGAATGAAAATCAATTCAATTGTTGGACCAAGAGATTTACAGGCCTGGATTTCCTGGGCCCAGCAGAAACATAGCTGGGGAAATGATTCCACCTGAGCATGTGGTCCCACTGCAACCAAAAGGAATTTTCTGGTGAGAAGCTAATTTAATGCACAGGGTGCCATGGCAGCTGGCGCTTAGGCACACCCTACACATGGTTGCATAAATTAAAATGACAAAATTAAACTGTTGCATATTGAATTTGTAAGAAAAACCTGGCATCTTTCATCACGTTTAACATTCAAGTTAACTCACAGGCTCTTATATCTGCAGAAACTTCCTCCTTAAGTAATCTCTGACATAGAAATTGGTCTGGCCCTGTCCTCAGCTCGGGAAATGGTGTGACCCAGGCATAACATGCCCCAGCTAGAAGTCCTTAGGCCAGTTTGAATTTGTGCCTCGGGGCTCACATCAAGAGGTTTGGCAGGCTGCTGGCTACTGTTGCGCCTCCACAGGCAAGACTAAATTCAAATTTTGGGTGACTTGATTTGTCCACAGTGGCTCTTAGGTAAAGGCAGGGTTCAAGAATTGTTTAGAGCCAGAGGTGGCCAAAAAAAGTGCTGCGAAACCTGGAGAAACACACTTGAAAACCATTAAGACCATGAAAACCTGGAGTAAAGCCACCCATGCCCCTGAGGGCCACCAACAGGTGTGATTGCAAGTGGCTTTATTCTTGTTTTAAGTGGCCATCATGAATGTTCCAGATAGGAGGTTTTCACGAGCCTTTGGGCCACAGGGCGTTGATCCCTGAAACTGGACCTCATTGTGTAATATCCCACATGGGATCTCCAGGGTGGGAATGATTATCTTCCCTGTGGTCCTTGCGGAGTACAAGCCGCCTAGCTAGGGGTGGGGGATCTCGATTAACCATTGTATAAAAGTTCAGCCGGTAAGGTACCGAGCAGAAAGGAAACTGGTAGGGATCGACCGGGCTGTCTATATATCATATTGTAAATAAAACTACATTCTTTATTTTACTCGGTGTGGACTCCGCATGTCCTGATAAACTGGCAATAAAGAGTAAACTGGTTTGCTGTCGAAGCTGCAACCTACTTGGCTGAGCCACCTCCCCAATTTTCTGGACCCAGGTTGGAACCACTTATTTCGCCATGCCTCTGATTGGGTGGTTCGGTGAATTTGACGCCGGTGTTGAAGACTGGAACCAATACGCAGAAAGGATGCTGTAGGATCATTTATTTTATCTTTGAATGAGAGTTGATTGGAGATGTCAAAAATACAACTTTATTACTAATTATTCACTTGAATAATTGAATCAAAACTCAGAAACAAAATATTTACAAGGTCAAACACATGGCAAAAAAAACATTAAACATAAAAGCATAAAGAAATCCCTTTAAACACAAACAAATGGGTTGATCATTCAACAATTGAGGAAGGCAGGAATTCAGGAACAAAACCTTGACCACGATGTCTTCCTTTTAAGGGAATCTTTATTGTTGGTCTAATCCCTCATTTACTCTCATTGGTAGCTAATTCTTAGCTGAGACCTCCTGATGTATTAAAATATATGTCTGTTACTTAGAGGATGATTTATTAATGACACATTGGCCATTACTTAAGATTTACTTATGTCCACCAAAGTTAATTCAGTGTCTGTGTGTGCAGCCTCATGAAAACAATCTACTCACGCTACTGTTGGCCATAGACCTTCCTGGAATTAATTAGTTGATACATTCTTATTGCTAAATGTACTGAAATGCAATCGTCTATTCATTATATGAAACATTCACGGAAACAATGTCTGAGCTTCGACAGACAAGATATTAGAGTTCAATAGTTAATTAATTATCTAAAACAATGACTGTATTTTCAGTCATGGCACCTTTAATAATTTCACTCTTTAGCTATGCATTCAATTAGCACCTAAAACCATGGATAAATAAATGAATCAATAAATCAATAATCTATCAGATACATTACTTCTTCCAGGCCAACAACATCACGGAAAACGAGTGCCAGGCGGTCATACTGTTGCGGGGGAAATTTGCATACGCCATTGTGCTCACCCTAACTTGAAGGTGTACCTGAGCAAGAGCCCCTAGCTGTTCAAGTGAAGACAAGCATCCAGCAGAGGGCAGTAGAGCGGAGATGCTGATTGGCTGTTGCTGGGGAAATTTGCATACGCCGTTGTGCTCACCCTAACTTGAAGGTGTACCTGAGCAATAGACCTTAGCTGTTCATGTGAAGACAAGCATCCAGCAGAGGGCAGTAGAGTGGAGCAGCTGACTGGCTGTTGCAGCGGAAATTTGCATTCGCCACTGTGCTCACCCTATCTTGAAGGTGTACCTGAGCAAGAGACCCTAGCTGTTCAAGTGAAGACAAGCATCCAGCAGAGGGCAGCAGAGCTGAGCTGCTGATTGGCTGTTGCGGGGAAATTTGCATACGCCGTTGTGCTCACCCTAACATGAAAGTGTACCTGAGCAAGAGACCCTAGCTGTTCATGTGAAGACAAGTATCCAGCAGAGGGCAGTAGAGCGGAGCTGCTGATTGGCTCCCAGGTGCCAGGGTGTGTGATGTCTCCCAGGTGCCAGGGTGTGTGATGTCTCGGATCGTGTTTTCGGGATCCTAAAGGGGGAGGAGGAGCAGCCCCAAGTCGTGGTCCACATAGGTACCAACGACATAGGTAGGAAAAGGGATAGGGATGCAAGGCAGGAATTCAGGGAGCTAGGGTGGAAACTAGGATCTAGGACAAACAGAGTTATTATCTCTGGGTTGTTACCCGTGCCACGTGATAGCGAGATGAGGAATAGGGAAAGAGAGGAGTTGAACACGTGGCTACTGGGATGGTGCAGGAGGGAGGGTTTCAGATTTCTGGATAATTGGGGCTCATTCTGGGGTCGGTGGGACATCTACAAACGGGATGGTCTACACCTGGACCAGAGGGGTACCAATATCCTGGGGGGGGAAAATTTGCGAATGCGCTTCGGGAGGGTTTTAATTAGTTCAGCAGGGGCTTGGGAACCTGAATTGTAGCTCCAGTATACAGGAGGTTGAGAGTAGTGAGGTCATGAGTAAGGTTTCAAAGTTGCTGGAGTGTACCGGCAGGCAGGAAGGTGTTTAAAGTGTGTCTTCTTCAATGCCAGGAGCATCCGGAATAAGGTGGGTGAACTTGCGGCATGGGTTGGTACCTGGGACTTCGATGTTGTGGCCATTTCGGAGACATGGATAAAGCTGGGACAGGAATGGTTGTTGCAGGTGCCAGGGTTTAGATACTTCAGTAAGTGCAGGGAAGGTAGTAAAAGAGGGGGAGGGGTGGCATTGTTAGTCAAGGACAGTATTACGGTGGCAGAAAGGACGTTTGATGAGGACTCGTCTACTGAGGTAGTATGGGCTGAGGTTAGAAACAGGAAAGGAGAGGTCACCCTGTTAGGGGTTTTCTATAGACCTCCGAAACGTTACAGAGATGTAGAGGAAAGGATTGCAAAGATGATTCTGGATAGGAGCGAAAGCAATAGGGTAGTTGTCATGGGGGACTTTAACTTTCCAAATATTGACTGGAAACGCTATAGTTCGAGTACTTTAGATGGGTCCGTTTTTGTCCAATATGTGCAGGAGGGTTTCCTGACACAGTATGTAGATAGGCCAACGAGAGGCGAGGCCATATTGGATTTGGTACTGGGTAATGAACCAGGACAGGGTGTTAGATTTGGAGGTAGGTGAGCACTTTGGCGATAGTGACCACAATTCGATTACGTTTACTTTGGTGATGGAAAGGGATAAGTATATACCGCAGGGCAAGAGTTATATCTGGGGGAAAGGCAATTATGATGCGATGAGGCAAGACTTAGGATGCATCGGATGGAGAGGAAAACTGCAGGGGATGGGCACAATGGAAATGTGGAGCTTGTTCAAGGAACAGCTACTGTGTGTCCTTGATAAGTATGTACCTGTCAGGCAGGGAGGAAGTGGTCGAGCAAGGGAACCGTGGTTTACTAAAGCAGTCGAAACACTTGTCAAGAGGAAGAAGGAGGTTTATGTAAAGATGAGACATGAAGGTTCAGTTAGGGCGCTCAAGAGTTACAAGTCAGCTAGGAAGGACCTAAAGAGAGAGCTACGAAGAGCCAGGAGGGGACATGAGAAGTCTTTGGCAGGTAGGATCAAGGATAACCCTAAAGCTTTCTATAGATATGTCAGGAATAAATGAATGACTAGGGTAAGAGTAGGGCCAGTCAAGGACAGTAGTGGGAAGTTGTGCTTGGAGTCCGAGAAGATAGGAGAGGTGCTAAATGAATATTTTTCATCAGTATTCACACAGGGAAAAGACAATGTTGTCGAGGAGAATACTGAGATTCAGGCTACTAGACTAGAAGGGCTTGAGGTTCATAAGGAGGAGGTGTTAGCCATTCTGGAAAGTGTGAAAATAGATAAGTCCCCTGGGCTGGATGGGATTTATCCGAGGATTCTCTGGGAAGCGCGAGGAGATTGCTGAGCCTCTGGCTTTGATCTTTAAGTCATCTTTGTCTACAGGAATAGTGCCAGAAGACTGGAGGATGGCAAATGTTGTCCCCTTGTTCAAGAAGGGGAGTAGAGACAACCCCGGTAACTATAGACCAGCGAGCCTTACTTCTGTTGTGGGCAAAATCTTGGAAAGGTTTAGAAGAGATAGGATGTATAATCATCTGGAAAGGAATAATTTGATTAGAGATAGTCAACACGGTTTTGTGAAAGGTAGGTCGTGCCTCACAAACCTTATTGAGTTCTTTGAGAAGGTGACCAAACAGGTGGATGAGGGTAAAGCAGTTGATGTGATGTATATGAATTTCAGTAAAGCGTTTGATAAGGTACCCCACGGTAGGCTACTACAGAAAATACGGAGGCATGGGATTCAGGGTGATTTAGCAGTTTGGATCAGAAATTGGCTAGCTGGAAGAAGACATTAGAGAGAAGAAGGTTAAGAGGTGACTTAATTGAGGCATACAAGATGATCAGAGGATTGGATAGGGTGGACAGTGAGAGCCTTTTTCCTCGGATGGTGATGTTTAGCACGAGGGGGCATACCTTTAAATTGAGGGGAGATAAATATAAGACAAATGTCAGAGGTAGGTTCTTTACTCAGAGAGTAGTAAGGGCGTGGAATGCCCTGCCTGCAACAGTAGTGGACTCGCCAACACTAAGGGCATTCAAATGGTCATTGGATAAACATATGGACGATAAGGGAATAATGTAGATGGACTTTAGAGTGGTTTCACAGGTCGGCGCAACATGGAGGGCCGAAGGGCCTGTACTGCGCTGTAATGTTTTATTCTATTTTATTCTTGATACACTGCAGTGATGCCATCTGTTGCTCAAGCTCCAGAACCAGGAGCTCAAACTGCTGCAACTGACAACACTTTCTGCATCTGTAGCTGTCCAGGACACAAGACGCATCCGTTATTGGAACAAGATGTACCGATCACGGAGATGCAGTCTCAGAGCCAGGGACTACATGAGAGGTTGTCGGCGAGCATCCAGTACCTGCTGCAATGATATGTATATTGACAATATTCTGCTGAGGTTCTTGTTTATCTCTCAGGCTCTCCCGATTTTTATACCAAAGGCCTTTATTCGGAAATTGGACAGAATCATCTCATACGGTCACAAACATCCCACACCTTTTCTCAAACTCCACTGCTTAGCCCCTTAACTCACACTTTAACTTCTCTAACCGCAAGAAGCCGTACAGGTCACACAACCATGCCGCTACCCCCGGTGGCGATGCCGACTGCCACTCCAGCAAAATGTGCCGCCGTGCAATCAGAGAGGCGAAGACCATGACATCGGCCTTCCTCCTCTCCATGAGCTCCAGCTTCTCTGAAACCCCAAATATCGCCACCAAAGGGTCGGATCCACCTCCTCCTCCACTATCCTGGCTAAGACCGTTGTGATGAACGGTTACTGCACCTTTGACAACCATGTATGTAATGCCCCTTTAAGACCGGGTTTGGAACCCTGGGTGACTCCGCATCCGGCTCTGCCCACCTGGGAGCCGTATATAACGTAACATCCAGTGGGTGGCGTTCAGTGAACACCCACTCTGTAGCTGGCTGGTTTCTCTGCTTTTTAAAGCCTTCTTTTATCAATTTACCCTCAGTAATTGAGGGTATCTCAATTTGAAATGAAATGAAATGAAAATGAAAATTTAATAAGCAGAGTACATCAAGATGGACAACAGTCTAAAGCCAGAGAAGCTCAACCTGGACGCACGGTCGCCGGAGGCCAAAGAAATTTTTAAATACTGGCTTTGGTGCTTTGAGGCCTACCTGAACTCCTCGGGCGTTCCAGTCGACGGGCCTCGCAAGCTGAGCCTACTCCACGCCCGGGTGGGCCACAGACTCTCCTCCGCAATCGAGAAGGCCACCAATTACGATGCGGCGATCGAAATCCTGCAGAAGCGCTCTGTTAAACCTGTGGTGTTGGGAGCTCTGAGGTACAGATGAACCAACACGGTTGCAATTGATACAACGCTGTTTTATTCCAACTTGCTATTTACAGATTTGTCTTGATACTCTGCACGTGGTGACTCCCTGAGTGTGTTGTTAATCAGGTCCTGTCCTTGTCCTGGTCTCTAGATGGACTGGCCACCAGGTGTCATGTTCCTTGTCTTATAATGTCTCTGTCCTTGTCTGTGATTGGCTGTGTGCTAATTTGTCTGTTGGTCTGTCTATCATGATGTGTGTGTTTGAATATCATGACATCCCCCTTTTTTACAAGATTATGTGCCTACGTGGTTATAAATATGAATGTGTCCTGAGTGCAGCTAAAAGTGTGTGTGCGTGATATTTACAGCATGTACATGTGTCGTAACTATATACATGGGGCGATGTCGGGTGTGTCATGCTAACGAGGTTATACCATAACAAAACACGAAAAAAACTTTGAAGTGTGGTCCGGTCAAACGAGATCTGGAATGATAAAACAGTAACATGTTACAATACAATAGTTGCTAAACTTTGACGTGTGAACAGTCTCATAAGTCCAGTCTAGTAGGTGTGCGACGAATTCGGGTTGACCGCCTCAAGGGTGGGTCGAGAACCACCGGCTGAGGTGCGAGCCTGGCCACGGGTGGCGATGGAAGGGGCATGGTCTGTGGCAGCTCCACGAAGTCACTATCAGGAACCAGTGGAGGACCCGGCGTCTGAGTACTGTTCCGTTGCGAGCGTGGAAGGAGGCGAAGGGCTCGTCGATTGTGCCTACGCACGGATTCATCCGGCATGCATACTAGGAATGAGCGGGGAGCCACGCGTCGGAGAACTTCGGCAGGTGCTGACCAGCCACCATCTGGTAGATGAATGCAGACTTTGTCTCCAGGGGCCAGGGGGGGAAGATCAGTTGCCCTTGTGTCGTACGAACTCTTCTGGTGATCACGCTGCAGTTGCATCTTATGCAGTACCGTAGCATGGTCTGTTGTTGGTGCCAGGATGGAAGGCACAGTTGTTCTGAGGGTGCGGCCCATCAGCTGCTGTGCTAGCGAGAGACCCTTGGCTAGCGGGGCCGAGCGATAGGCCAGCAGGGTGAGGTGAAAGTCCGATCCGGCAGCAGCAGCCTTGCAGAGGAGCCGCTTGGCAATGTGAACGCCCTTCTCCGCCTTTCCATTGGAATGGGGATGCAGCGGGCTGGACGTCACATGTGTGAAGCCATACGAGGCAGCAAAGGACGACCATTCATGGCTGGCAAAACAGGGCCCATTGTCCGACATGACAGTCATCGGAATGCCGTGGCGAGCAAAGGTGTCCTTGCAGGCCCTGATGACCGCAGACGACGTCAGATCGTGTAGGCGTATGACTTCTGGGTAATTGGAGAAGTAGTCGATGATGATAACATAGTCCATGCCAAGCGCGTGAAATAGGTCGACACCCACCTTCGCCCAGGGGGACGTCACCAGCTCATGGGGCAGAAGCTTCTCAGGAGGTTGCGCCGGCTGAAACCTTTGGCAGGTTGTGCAGTTGAGCACCATGTTGGCAATATCGTCACTGATGCCCGGCCAGTATACCGCCCCTCGGGCCCTCCGTCTGCACTTCTCGACCCCCAAGTGGCCTTCGTGTATTTGATTGAGAATCAGCTGGCGCATATTGTGCAGAATGACGATCTTGTCTAGCTTCAGAAGGATCCCATCAATGATGGCGAGGTCGTCCCGTACATTATAGAACTGCGGGCACTGCCCTTTGAGCCAACCTTCTGTCATGTGGCGCATCACTCGCTGTAAAAGGGGGTCGGCCGCTGTCTCTCTGCGTATGTGGGCCAGACTGGAGTCGTTAGCCGGCAGACTTGCTGCTGTCAAGGCCACTTGTGCCTCGACTTGACATACGAACCCCTCCGCATCTGGTGGTGTACTCACTGCTCGGGATAGGGCATCCGCCACGATGAGGTCCTTCCCTGGAGTGTAGATCAGTTGGAAATCATACCTCCTGAGTTTAAGTAGGATGCGCTGGAGGCGAGGGGTCATGTCGTTCAGGTCCTTGTTTATTATGTTGACCAGGGGGCGGTGGTCAGTTTCGACCGTGAATCGTGGAAGACCATATACATAATCGTGGAACTTGTCCAAACCAGTTAGCAAGCCCAGGCATTCTTTTTCGATTTGCGCGTAGCGCTGCTCTGTGGGGGTCATAGCCTGTGATGCATAGGCAACCGGGGCCCATGACGACGTGTCATCCCTCGATGTTGCCGTTGGTTTTGGCGCGCACAAGCACGGGAGACCTCGAAAAGCGTGCGAAACGGCCGCCCTCGACCGGGCCGCGGGCTGGGAGGTACTCGATTGCCTGGATGCGTTCGGCCACGTGGGCGGCCTGGCTTGCCGATTCGATCGCTAGGGACCCCCTCCGTGCCGATTCGATCGCCTGAAATTGGGCAAAGCGGCTGGTTGCATTTTCATGGAGGACACAGGCTTCCACCGCAGATGTTAAGGTCAGGCCTTTAATTTTAAGAAGCTGCTGGCGTAGGCCACTGGAGGCAACGCCAAAAACGATCTGGTCCTGGATCATGGACTCTGATGTGTTGCCGTAACCGCAGGACTGCGCGAGTATGCGGAGGTGCGTCAGAAAGGGTTGAAAGAGCTCATCCTTACCTTGCAGGCGTTGCTGAAAGATATACCTCTCAAAGCTTTCATTTACCTCAACGTTGAAGTGCTGGTCCGAGCTTGAGGAGGACCGTGTCATATTTGGATTGGTTCTCACCTTCCGCGAACACCAAGGAGTTGTATACATCGATGGCGTGCTGACCTGCGGTAGTGAGGAGCATGGCAATCTTTGTTTCGTCCGAGGCACCCTGTTTTTCGTTGGCTCGCATGTACAGTTCAAATCGCTGCTTGAAGAGCTTCCAGTTGGTGCCCAGGTTCCCAGCGACTTGCAACTGCTGCGGTTTGTTGTTGATGTCCATGGCTCAGGATGGCAGATTTGCCGGCAGGTATCGATCCACTCACTTGGTACCATGTGGTGTTGGGTGCTCTGAGGTACAGATGAACCAACACGGTTGCAATTGGTACAACGCTGTTTTATTCCAACTTTCTATTTACAGATTTGTCTTGATACTCTGCACGTGGTGACTCCCTGAGTGTGTTGTTAATCAGGTCCTGTCCTTGTCCTGGTCTCTAGATGGACTGGCCACCAGGTGTCGTGTTCCTTGTCTTATACTGTCTCTGTCCTTGTCTGTGATTGGCTGTCGTGTTATGTGTGCTAATTTGTCTGTTGGTCTGTCTATCATGATGTGTGTGTTTGAATATCATGAACAAACCCATAAACAAGGTACACACACGGCATTTGCTCTCTACCTGCCGGCAGCACTCCGGGGAAATGCTGGACGAGTATGTGGAAAGACTCACCACACTCGCTAGTGTTTTCAGAACCCCAAAATGTATCATGTAGTTCAACCAACCTCCCCCTTTAATGTATTTGTTGCTTTTCCGAGCACACGGCTAGTTCTCCAGGTGTGACATTACAATTATGGACACATGGGTTTTTAAACACAAAACAATGGTTATTCCATGAACTCAACTTAACCCTTTTAAATAAACATTGGATCTCTTAACACCCCCTTACTTCAAAGATAACTCCGAAAATATTACAACACTAAATAATCCTTCAGTTATTCCTTTCAACATCCAAGAGAGACTTAACACCTTTAAACAGAAACACATCAGGTTAAAGGCTTTACTATTATGAGTTTAAATCACCCAAATGATCCAGAGATAGTCTTTCATGGCAGAGATCACAGCAGATCCAGCTCACTGCAAACACAGACACACACCAAGCTCTTTTCCTCAAAACTGAAACTTCAAAATGGCTAAACTGAGCTCCGTTCCACCCACTCTCTGACATCACTGGTTTCTTAAAAGTACATTGCTTAAACATCCATTTCTTAAAGGTACTCTCACATGACTCTTCAGGGGATGAGTGGCAGTTGAAAGGAATTCAGGACCGGCATGTTCCTGTGAGGAAGAAGGATAAATACGGCAATTTTCGGGAACCTTGGATGACGAGAGATATTGTAGGCCTCGTCAAAAAGAAAAAGGAGGCATTTGTCAGGGCTAAAAGGCTGGGAACAGACGAAGCCTGCGTGGAATATAAGGAAAGGAGGAAGGAACTTAAGCAAGGAGTCAGGAGGGCTAGAAGGGGTCACGAAAAGTCATTGGCAAATAGGGTTAAGGAAAATCCCAAGGCTTTTTACACGTACATAAAAAGCAAGAGGGTAGCCAGGGAAAGGGTTGGCCCACTGAAGGATAGGCAAGGGAATCTATGTGTGGAGCCAGAGGAAATGGGCGAGGTACTAAATGAATACTTTGCATCAGTATTCACCAAAGAGAAGAAATTGGTAGATGTTGAGTCTGGAGAAGGGTGTGTAGATAGCCTGGGTCACATTGAGATCCAAAAAGACGAGGTGTTGGGTGTCTTAAAAAATATTAAGGTAGATAAGTCCCCAGGGCCTGATGGGATCTACCCCAGAATACTGAAGGAGGCTGGAGAGGAAATTGCTGAGGCCTTGACAGAAATCTTTGGATCCTCGCTGTCTTCAGGGGATGTCCCGGAGGACTGGAGAATAGCCAATGTTGTTCCTCTGTTTAAGAAGGGTAGCAAGGATAATCCTGGGAACTACAGGCCGGTGAGCCTTACTTCAGTGGTAGGGAAATTACTGGAGAGAATTCTTCGAGACAGGATCTACTCCCATTTGGAAGCAAATAGACGTATTAGTGAGAGGCAGCACGGTTTTGTGAAGGGAAGGTCGTGTCTCACTAACTTGATAGAGTTTTTCGAGGAGGTCACTAAGATGATTGATGCAGGTAGGGCAGTGGATGTTGTCTATATGGACTTCAGTAAGGCCTTTGACAAGGTCCCTCATGGTAGACTAGTACAAAAGGTGAAGTCACACGGGATCAGGGGTGAGCTGGCAAGGTGGATACAGAACTGGCTAGGCCATAGAAGGCAGAGAGTAGCAATGGAAGGATGCTTTTCTAATTGGAGGGCTGTGACCAGTGGTGTTCCACAGGGATCAGTGCTGGGACCTTTGCTATTTGTAGTATATATAAATGATTTGGAGGAAAATGTAACTGGTCTGATTCGTAAGTTTGCAGACGACACAAAGGTTGGTGGAATTGCGGATAGCGATGAGGACTGTCGGAGGATACAGCAGGATTTAGATTGTTTGGAGACTTGGGCGGAGAGATGGCAGGTGGAGTTTAATCCGGAAAAATGTGAGGTAATGCATTTTGGAAGGTCTAATGCAGGTAGGGAATATACAGTGAATGGTAGAACCCTCAAGAGTATTGAAAGTCAAAGAGATCTAGGAGTACAGGTCCATAGGTCATTGAAAGGGGCAACACAGGTGGAGAAGGTAGTCAAGAAGGCATACGGCATGCTTGCCTTCATTGGCCGGGCATTGAGTATAAGAATTGGCAAGTCATGTTGCAGCTGTATAGAACCTTAGTTAGGCCACACTTGGAGTATAGTGTTCAATTCTGGTCGCCACACTACCAGAAGGATGTGGAGGCTTTAGAGAGGGTGCAGAAGAGATTTACCAGAATGTTGCCTGGTATGGAGGGCATTAGCTATGAGGAGCGGTTGAATAAACTCGGTTTGTTCTCACTGGAACGAAGGAGGTTGAGGGGAGACCTGATAGAGGTATACAAAATTATGAGGGGCATAGACAGAGTGGATAGTCAGATGCTTTTCCCCAGGGTAGAGGGGTCAATTACTTGGGGGCATAGGTTTAAGGTGAGAGGGGCAAGGTTTAGAGTAGATGTACGAGGCAAATTTTTTACGCAGAGGGTAGTGGGTGCCTGGAACTCGCTACCGGAGGAGGTGGTGGAAGCAGGGACGATAGTGACATTTAAGGGGCATCTTGACAAATACATGAATAGGATGGGAATAGAGGGATACGGACCCAGGAAGTGTAGAAGATTGTAGTTTAGTCGGGCAGCATGGTCGGCAAGGGCTTGGAGGGCCTAAGGGCCTGTTCCTGTGCTGTACATTTCTTTGTTCTTTGTTTGTTCTTTGTTATGACATTAGGAACTGCAACCACCAGGACATGACGGCGGAAGTCCATATGAACTTGCACATCCGAGACGTTTTCGTGTCCGGTATTCGATCCACGTACATCAGGCAGCGACTCCTCGAAGATGGAGCGAAGGATCTGCAAGGCACGGTAACGCTCGCCACCTCTCTGGAAGTGATGCACCACAATCTAAGCACGTACTCCGCGGACCCTGTGAGCCCCTCTCGGACTTCCATCAGCTCCCTATCCTCCCGGAAGACCGCCTTTACATTGCTTTCGAAGTAGTCGGCCGGCTTTTCCACTTCCTCAGGGTCCCCTTCGGCGTCACAAATGGTGTCTCCGTCTTTCAGAGGGCAATGGACCAAATGGTGGACCAGTACGGCCTGCGGGCTCCTTACCCGTACTTGGACAATGTCACCATCTGCGGCCATGATCAGCAGGACCATGATGCAAACCTCAAAAGGTTCCTCCAGACCGCCCGGGCCCTCAATCTGACCTCTCACAAAGAGAAATGCGTTTTCCACACATCCTGGCTAGTCATCCTCGACTACGTCGTGGAAAACGGGGTCTTAGGTCCTGACCCCAACAGCATGTGCCCCCTCAAGGAACTCCCCATCCCTTGCCGCCTCAAGGCCCTCAAACGGTGCTTGGGGCTCTTCTCCTATTACGCCCAGTGGGTCCCCAGATATGCGGACAAAGCCTGCCCACTCATTAAAACCACAGTTTTTCCCCTCACGGCTGAGGCCTGGTCGCCCTTCAACCGTATCAAGGCCAACGTCATCAAAGCCGCCATGCACGCGGTGGACGAAACCATCCCTTTTCAGGTTGAGAGCGATGCATCAGACATCGCCCTGGCTGCTACCCTCAATCAGGCGGGCAGGCCAGTAGCGTTTTTCTCCCGAACCCTCACCGCCTCGGGGATTCGGCACTCTGCAGTCGAAAAGGAGGCACAAGCCATTGTGGAGGCTGTGCGGCACTGGAGGCACTACCTCGCCGGTAGGAGGTTCACCCTCATCACCGACCAACACTCGGTATCCTTCATGTTCGATACGCACAACGGGGCAAAATTTAAAATGATAAAATTCTGAGGTGGAGGATCGAACTCTCCATCTACACGTATGATATTACGTATCGTCCAGGGAGACTCAACGAGTCCCCAGATGCCCTGTCCCGCGGCACGTGCGCCAACGTGCAGATGGACCGCCCGCGGGCTATCCACGATGACCTTTGTCACCCGGGGGTCACCCGGCTTGCCCATTTCATCAAGTCCCGCAACCTACGTTACTCCACTGAGAAGGTCAAGGCCATGACCAGGGCTTGCCAGATCTGCGCGGAGTGCAAACCGCGCTTCTATCGACCAGACAAGGCTCGCCTGGTAAAAGCCTCTGGGCCCTTTGAGCGACTAAGCGTGGACTTCAAAGGGCCCCTCCCGTCCACCAACGCAATACCTACGAGTTCTCCCGCATCCCATTCACTGTCCATTGCACCGACTGACCTCGGCCACCGTAATCAAGGCACTGCACAGCATCTTCACCCTGTTCGGTTTCCCCGCCTATATCCACAGCGACCGGGGTACATCGTTCATGAGTGATGAGCTGCGTCAGTATCTGCTCAACAAGGGCATTGCCTCGAGCAGAACGACCAGCTATAACCCGCAGGGAAACGGGCAGGTGGAGAGGGAGAACGTGACAGTTTGGAAGGCTGTTCTTCTAGCCCTACGGTCAAGAGGTCTCCCGTCTACCCGCTGGCAGGAGGTCCTACCCGATCCCCTACATCCCATTAGGTCGCTCCTCTGCATGGCCACGAACAAGACCCTCAGAATCGTTTGTTTGTCTTCCCCAGGAAGTCCACCTCTGGGGCCTCGCTTCCACCTTGGCTGAAGACTCCGGGACTATTCTTCTCCGGAGGCACGCGAGGAGCCATAAGATGGACCCTCTGGTCGAGAGGGTCTAGCTGCTACACGCAAACCCTCAATATGCCTACGTCACGCACCCCGACGGAAGAAATGACAGTCTCCCTACGAGACCTGTCACCCGCTGGTTCTCCTACCGATGCCCCCCCCAATCGACAGCACCCCCCCCCCCCACCGCCCCCTCCCCCCCCCCCCCCCCCCCCTCCGGCGCCAGCACCGCTAACCCCAGATAACCCCCTGCACCGCCCAGGACGAAAGCTCCGACCACCGTGCTTCCGGACGTACCCTCACTGAAGATGTCCGTGTCCACCGCACCACCGCCCGAGCTGAGAAGATCACCGAGGACAACCAGGCCATCAAAGAGGTTGGACATGTAATTCCACTTCACCCCGGACTCTCTGTTTTTTTAAAAACAGGAGGTGAATATGATGAACGGTTACTGCACCTTTAACAACCATGTATGTAATGCCCCTTTAAGACCGGGTTTGGAACTCTGGGGGACTCCGTCTCTGGCTCCGCCCACGTGGGAACCGGATATAAGGTTACATCCAGTGGGTGGCGTTCAGTGAACACCCACTCTGTAGCTGGCTGGTTCCTCTTCTTATTAAAGCCTTCTTTTACCAATCTTCTCTCACATGTAGTAATTGAGAGTATACCAATCGTGAACACTCCCGCCCAGAATCTTCCCAATTTTTCGCAACCCCAAAACATGTGCATGTGATTCGCTGGTCCCCGCTCATGCCTCTCAAACTCATCTGCTACCCCCTGAAAGAACCCACTCATTCCTGCCCAAGTCATATGCACTCTGTGCACCAATTTAAACTTCATCAGGCTCATCCTTGCACAAGAGGAGGTCCCGTTTACCCTTCACAGTGCCTCGCTTCATACTCCCTAATTGATCTCCCCTCCCAACTCCGCTTCCCATTTCTCCTTTATCTTCACCACCCGCTCACTTCCTTGCTCCCCCCGCCACTTATATATATCCCCAATTTTTCTCTCTCCTTCCACATCCGGAAGCAGCAGTCGCTCCAGCAGGGTGTATCCCGGCAACCTAGGGAATCCCCTCCAGACCTTTCGCGCAAAGTCCCTAACCTTCAGATACCTGAACTCGCTCCCCCTCAGCAGCTCTACCCTCTCCCTTAGCTCCTCCAGACTGGCGAACCCTTCCTCCGAATACAAATCCCTCACCTTAACCAGCCGCACTTCCCTCCACCTCCTCTATACACTATCCATCCTCCTCGGCTCAAACCCATGATTCTCACACAGCGGCGTTAGCATCGACATCCCTTCCATCCTAAAATGCCTCCTCAGCTGATTCCATATTTTCACCATGGACTGTACAACCGGGCTCGGACTCGGAGCCATTGGCAATGCTGCCGTCACCATGGCCGTCAAACTAGACCCCTTACAAGATTCCTCCTCCATCTTAACCCACTCTACCCCTTCTCCTTCCCACCACCACCGCACCTTGTTCACATTCGCTGCCCAATAATAATGAAGCAAGTTCGGCAATGCTAAGCCCCCCTGCTGCCTCAGCCTCAGTAGCAGGGTCCTCCCCACCCTCGGCACCTTCCCCGCCCACAAATGCACTTTTTATATTGACCGAGATGTAAAGAGTTAACAAGTTAATGATAATGATTTTTACCACTAGAGGGAACCTCCAAAAAGTTAAATATACCATGTGACTTCAGGGATTCTGGGATTAGATGATTAGAAGATGATTAGATGGTTCGGAGTTAGGAGTGAACTGGAAGAGTGTCAGGCATAGGGAGCAGTTGTATACTTGAGAGTCTGTAAGTTAAAGATAGCATAGTCTTATATAATAACATTCTACTGTAGGAATGTGATGAATCTTAGTTAGTAGTGTAATAAATTTAGTTTTGTTCGTTAACAAAGCTTTGTGTTCTTTATTCAACACGACACATCCGAGCCATCCAGGTAAAGCAGAATAGAGAATACAACACCTGCAGGTGCAGGTGGAGAAGACCAACTGCCTGCAGGAGCAGGAGGTGGTGCCAGGCAGGCATGCCACCCAGACCAACACCTCACGGGTGGCGTTTGTGGTGGTGGCCTTGGGAGTGACGGTTTTGGCTATGGATCAGCATGTCCAAGGCCTAGGGCATTCTGTGCAGGTGGTGGCCAAGATCCAGGACAGGGTTGCCACCTCACAGGCAGCCTTTGCTTAGGCCATCTGGACATTGCAGCAGAGCTCCTGAACGTGGCCCAGTTACAGCGAGCCATGGTTGAGAGTGTCGGCGGCATTGCCCAGGTGCTGGTCGACATGGTACAGACCCAGAGGGAGGTGACCCATCCCAGTGGCAGATGGCACAGTCACTGGCTGATGTGGCACAGATCCATAAGGTGATGGTACAGTCACAGCATGATGTGGCATCTCCCAGACGGAGGTGGTCCACTCCCTGTGCTCCATGGCCGCGAGCATGCAGACCCTGGCCGAGACAGCAGCAAGCCTCCAGGAATGGCAACGGCAGGTGGCAGGAGAGCCTAAGGGGTTCGCTCCACTTGCATCCCTGTCCCATAACGTAGCCTGGGTTCATCGGGTACCCCTAGGGAGGATGAGGCGGTGGGGCCCTTGCCAGTGACTCCCGCAGGGGAGGTGCCGGAACACCGCAGCACCTCAGAACCGCCTCCCCCCATTACCTGGTGGGCAGCGGGCAGAATAGGGCGGCCATACCACCTTGGACACCTGAGCAGCATCCTGGCCCATCCAGGCCCAGTCGCCCCAGAAGACGCCTGTCAAAGGGGACCCAGTGCGCAGGGCATGAGTCACAGCAGGCTACCTCCACTCCTGATGTACCGTCTGGGGAACCACCGAGGTGCAGTGTTAGGGCCCGTAAGGCCAGAAAAGTAGACATCAGTTAGCATGGATGCCGGGCAGAGTATAATGAAAGGGGCTAGGGCATGAATCTTTTTATATGTTTTCACATTAAATACCTGTGCACAATATTATAACCTGCCTCGGTGCTCTGTCAGATGGGTGTGAAGGGTGGGCTGGACTGGGCTGGCCACAGAAGTGGCGCGGGGGTGGGGGGAATGGGTGGATGTTGGGGGTGTGCTTGGCTCAGGGGCCAAGGTTCAACGAGCTCCCCACCCCTTCAGTGTCCCCCCCCCCCAACTCCCCCACTGTCACCACCTCAGCCACCCCCGAGAATAGATGGGACCGTGTGATGGATATCCAGCTCGCATGCAGGGATCACCCAGGTGGATTGCGAAAAGTGCAACCATGGGCAGGGGTTAGACGTTGTCAAACGATGCAGAGCACCAGAGCTCATCGCAGAGCGGGCCATCAACCTTCTCCACCCCATGCACCATACCCGCTGTTACTGCTAACTCAGGGCCCATATCCCGCAGTGCGGCAGGTGTGTAACATGAAGAGGCTTGCAGGCAGGGAGGTGATGGGCCTGGGTGGGGGGGATGAGTATCTGTGCCCCTGGCCAGTTACCCCCCCACAGTCGGTTAACCTGGAGGCAATCAGAGACTCCCGTACACTTTGGCCCTAGCGCACACGTTGTGCAGCCTCCGGTGCCTGCCGGGGCCCCACGTCCTACCCATCCTCGCCCTCCCCACATCCTCCTCATCGAACGAGGACTGGAGTTCATCCTCCTTCTCCCGCATGTCTCCCCTCAGTTGCATAATGTTGTGGAGGACGCAGCAGGCCAGCATGATGCGGGTGACTTTTCCAGAGCTAGACTGGAGGGCCCTCCAGAACGGTCCAGGCACCTGAATCGCATCTTCATCTGTTGAAGCACCGCTCGATCATGCTCCTGGTCGCTGCATGGACGTCATTTTAGCAGGTCTCTGTGACGATCTGTGGCCTCCGATAAGGTGTCTCCTGCCATGACCGCAGTGAATATCCCCTGTCGCCCAGGAGCCAACCCTCGAAGATGCCGGGAATCGCTGCGTTTGCCAGGATGAAGACATCGTGCACACTGCCTGGGTAACGGATGCAGATATGCATGATGCAAATCTGATGGTCATTCACCAGCTGCACTTTCATCGAGAGGAACCCCTTTCGGTTTGTGTGGAGCAGCCTGTCATCTGCAGGTGCTTGTCGGGCGACATGCATCCTGTCGATCACCCCCTGGACCCGGGGCATGTCAGCGATGGTGGCGAACCCGCTGCTCAGGCATCGTGATCGGCTCGGTCCACATTGAAATGGATGTATTGTGCCGAATGAGCATTTTGGGCGTCCGTGATGGTGAGGATGCACCTGTTTACTGAGTTTTGTGAGATCCCGAATAGGTCCCCACTCGGCGCCTGGAAGGACCCCGTTATGGAAACGTTCAGGGTGACTATCACCTTGGTGTCTTCTGGGAGAGGGTGTCCTACCCCATTCCCCCGTGGTGCCAGGTGTGCCATGATCTGGCAGATATGTCGCAGTGTCCCCCTGTTCAGCTGGAGTCTGCGATGGCATGCCCAGTACAGCAGGTCTTCGAATTTCAGGCGCTGCTGGTACATGCGAGGCATGCGGCACCTCCTTTGTACCTCCTCCTCCTCAGCCTGATGGGCGGTCGGTTCTCCATCCTCAGCGGCTGCCTCCTGTTCCTCTGGGGAACGCTCTGCTGCAGCTTCCTCCTCCTCGAGCAGCTCCAGCTCATACAGCTACAGTGCATCCCCCAAGCTGTGGCGACTAGGAGGAAGGCCACCATTGTTGGTTGCATTCCAATATCCATTGTCTGCAGGAAGTGAAAGACACACATGTTAGTATGGTGCATACGCCCGTGCCCAATAAGGTCCACCGGGCTACACAGTAGCCTCGGTTGCCACTGCGGATTCTGCCTCGCATGTCTCCCCCGCTTCCCCATCCCTGCACCCCTGGCCCCACCGGTGCCCGGCAACATGGGGGCCTCTGGCCCTGCACCTGTCCCTACTGCAAGGGGTACCATCAGCTGGCGCTACCCATGCCAGTACGCTCAGCGGTCCCCATCCGGCACCCCCCCCTTAGGGGCTACTGTGGAAGCCAGTTGGGGGGGAGGGGTGGTATGGCGGAGGGTGAGGTGTGGGTAGGGTGGGGGCATTCTGTCCAATGAAGGTCAAGGTGGGTGGTCAGTGAGAAGTGCAGCAAGATGGCTGCCCTGCAGGCCACAGCAATGGCAGTCATTGGCTGCCCACCCCCCCCCCCCCCCCGCCAACCCAGCACGGCCAATGTCAGGACCGGCAGCCCACGGTCACGCCTCTCCGTGTCCTACCTCTGCTCTCCCCCTCATCGACCACGGCGCATGTTTCGCGATTTTTAAAAGCATAAGTGAACCTCGCGTTGGGAATTCCCCCCGGCGGAGGCAGAGAATCATGGAGGCCCCGGAGAACCGGGTCAGGTGCGCTAATAATATGCCAACGGCGTTTACTGTAAGTGCAGAGTTGATCGCATTGGCACCGTTGTCGCAGCACGAGATAATTGTGATTTGGTGTGAAACGGGCACCTGCCACAATTTTGGGGTCAGAACCGATTCTCCGCCCAATCGCACTTCCCGATTCCGGCGTCGGCCGATGAAGAATCACGCTCCATATTTTAAAATAAAAGAACACAGTCTCATGATAATACTTCTGGTCTCCTAGCAGTCAATTTGATGCATTGTTGTGGCTTAGCAGCACAGGTATTTTGGATTGTCTGAGAGAAAATGAATCAGAGTTGCTTCCTGGTTAACATGAATTCCTATTTGGATTATGGTGGTTTATATCACATGTAACCTATACATTCAGTGAACAAAATATCTTCCACTTGATGAAATTTCAGACAAGGCTTTTGTTTTCTGATTGTTTTGCTGTAATTCTTTCATATGACACACCACTTGTTGACAAGGAACAAAGTAAATCAATATGGCAGGAGAGGTCCTCGTTCCGCAGACAGGTTTTAAGGGACTGGACACAGAAACTAACAGGATCAGGGACTTAAATAGTCTCAGGTTTTGAAAAGAATTCTTAACTCTTTTGGAGGCATTGGCATTACTCTTTACCTTGTATTGGTACAACTAATCTTCTGCTTTTTATGTTTGAGGGAAAGAAGGAAGCTGCCAAAAAAGACCATCTTATCCATAAGACCATAAGACATAGGAGCAGAATTAGGCCACTCGGCCCATCGAGTCTGCTCCCCCATTCAATCATGACTGATATTCTTCTCATCCCCATTCTCCTGCCTTCTCCCCATAACCCCTGATCCCTCATTGATCAAAATCCTATCTATCTCTGTCTTAAAGACACTCAGTGATTTGGCCTCCACAGCCTTCTACGGCAAAGAGTTCCACAGATTCACCACCCTCTGGCTGAAGAAATTCCTCCTCATCTCGGTTATAAAGGATCGTCCCTTTAGTCTAAGATTGTGTCCTCTGCTTCTAGTTTTTCCTACAAGTGGAAACATCCTCTCCACGTTCACTCTATCCAGGCCAGGCAGTATCCTGTAAGTTTCAATAAGATGCCCCCTCATCCTTCTAAACTCCAAACAGTACAGACCCAGAGTCCTCAACCGTTCCTCATACAACAAGCTCTTCATTCCAGGGATCATTCTTGTGAACCTCCTCTGGACCCTTTCCAAGGCCAGCACATCCTTCCTTAGATACAGGGCCCAAAACTGCTCACAGTACTCCAAATGGGGTCTGATCAGAGCCTTATATAGCCTCAGAAGTACATTCCTGGTCTTGTATTCTCGCCCTCTCAACATGAATGCTAGCATTGCATTTGCTTTCCTAACTGCCGACTGAATCTGCACGTTAACCTTAAGAGAATCGTGAACAAGGACTCCCAAGTCCCTTTGTGCTTCTGATTTCCTAAGCATCTTCCCATTTAGAAAATAGTCTATGCCTCCATTTCTTCTTCCAAAGTGCATAACCTCACACTTTTCCACATTGTATTCCACCTGCGACTTCTTTGCCCACTCTCCTAGCCTGTCCAATTCCTTCTGCAGCCCACCTGCTTCCTCAATATGACATGCCCCTTTATAGATCTTTTTATCATCTGCAAACTCAGCAATAGTGCCTTCCGTTCCTTCCTCCAGATCATTAATGTATATTGTGGAAAGTTGTGGTCCCAGCACCGACCCCTGAGGTACACCACTAGTCACCGGCTGCCATCCTGGAAAAGACCCCTTTATCCCCACTCTCTGCCTTCTGCCAGTCAGCCAATCCTCTATCCATGCCAGGATCTCACCCTTAACACCATGGGCTCTTAACTTATTTAAGAGTCTCCTATGTGGCACCTTGTCAAAGGCATTCTGGAAATCTAAATAAATCACGTCCACTGGTTCTCCTTTGTCTAACTTCCTTGTTACTTCCTTAAAGATTTGTCAGACATGGCCTCCCTTTGACAAAGCCGTGCTGACTCAGTCCTATTTTATCATGCACTTCCAAGTACTCCGTGGTCTCATCTTTAATAATGAACTAATATCTTACTAATGACCGATGGCAAGCTAACCAGCCTACAATTTCCCGTATTCTGCCTCCCTCCCTTCTTAAACAGGGGTGTTATATTAGCCACTTTCCAGTCCTCTGGGACCCTTCCTGCCTCCAGTGATTCCTGAAAGATCATCACCAATGCCTCCACAATCTCCTGCGCTATCTCTTTTAGAACCCCGGCCCATCTGGTCCATGTTATTTATCCACCTTCAGACCTTTCAGTTTCCCCAGAACCTTCTTCTTTGTAATGGTCACTGCACTCACCTCTGCCCCCTGGTTCTCCTGGAGCTCCCAACTAGTCCTTTGCATAAGTTAAAATAAGCATCTTCTATTGTCATCAAAGAGTAGACAGAATGTACTGGCTTTGTAGGTGCATGTTGGAGGACCAAGCCATAGGACGGCACGGTAGGACAGTGGTTAGCACTGTTGCTTCAAAGCACCAGGGACCTGGGTTTGATTCCCAGCTTAGGTCACTGTCTGTGCGAGTCTGCACGTTCTTCCCATGTCTGTGTGGGTTTCCTCCAGGCTCTCCGGTTTCCTCCCACAAGTCCCGAAAGACGTGCTTGTTAGGTGAATTGGACATTCTGAATTCTTCCTCAGTGTACCTGAACAGGCACTGGAGTGTGGCGACTAGGCTATTTTCACAGTAACTTCATTGTAGTGTTAATGTAAGCTTACTTGTGACACTAATAATGATTATTATTACACTCCAAAATTTGTAGTTCAAGTTTTGTCTGTACTGAGTACGATGATTGCATTCAGATCATAAGTTAGGCTATTTGATTTGCTTCAGTGCTCCTGGACCAGGAAGAGGACTGGTTTCCATTTCAGTCAAATAATTCACCGTCTAGACTCACATATGAAGAATAGCAGACTAGGTTATTTATTGGAATGCTGTCACTGCCTGTGGAACTTAACTGTATCCCAACAAAACTCAGAACCTTCAGAAGAGGGTGAACAGAACAAGATATCCTGTATTTAGTGGGAGGATTATTCTGCAGAAAGGAACCTTTGTGAGGAAGGGCAATGTAGTGTTCTGGACATGACCTGCATATTATCAGATTGTTATGGTTTTGGTTTTAAAGCCGAGATTCTTAAATGTATGTAAAATAAAGCAAATACAATTACCCACATCTTCCTTCCCAACTAAAAAGTGGCAGTTCTGGACCAGTGCACAAGTATCAAAACTGAAATACTTTATTAATTTAAGGTTGGAAAGTATTGTTGACATGTTTGACAAATAAATGCCTAACATGCTGATATGTATTAATTATGTGGACCAGGGTGTGTGGGGCACCATGAATGAGGAGAGGTAATATAAACCAAGCAGCACAATTTTTAAATAGGGTGCAGAAACAGGGCTAAAGATACTCAAATTTCTCACAGTTCGCATATTGAGAAAGTTGTTAAAAAAGCAGATGGGATTTTTGGCTTTATAAACAGAGGCATAGAATACACAAGTATGGAAATTATCTTAAATCTTAATAAATCGCTGGTTGCGCCCCAGATGTAATATTGTATCCAGTTCTGGGCATCACACTTTAGAGAGGATGTCAAGTTTTAAGACCTCAGTTACATGAAGTGACTAGAGACACTGGGGTTGTTCTCCTTAGAGCAAAGAAAGTCAAGGGGAGATTTAATGGAGGTATTCAAAATCATGAAGGATTTTGATGCAGTAAGTAGAGAGCCATTGTTTCCAGTAGCAGATGGATCGGTAACCAGAGGATTTAGATTTAAGGAAGTTGCCAAAAGAATTAGAAATGAGATGAGGCAAAATATTTTACACAGTTGTTATGATCATATTTTACACTGTTGTTATGGTTGTCCAGTCTAGAAGGGTGGGGACAGTCAAAACCCTTGAGGAGTATAAAGTAGGAAGGTACTTAAGCGGGAAATTAGGAGGGCTAGGAGGGGTCATGAAAAGTCCTTGGCAATTAGGATTAAGGTGAATCCCAAAGCTTTTCATTCATTTCATTTCATTTCATATGGGGCGGCATGGTAGCACAATGGTTAGCACTGTTGCTTCACAGCGCCAGGGTCCCAGGTTCAATTCCCAGCTTGGGTCACTGTCTCTGCGGCCCCGTGTCACGTTCCCCCCCCCCCCCCCCCCCCGTGCCTGCGTGGGTTTCCTCCGGGTGCACAGTTTCCTTCCACAGTCCAAAGATGTGCAGATTAGGTGGTCTGGCCATACTAAATTGCCCTTAGTGTCCAAAAAAGGTTGGGTGGGGTTACTGAGTTACGCGGATAGGGTGGAGGTATGAGCTTGAGCAGGGTGCTCTTTCCAAGGACCGGTGCAGATTCGATGGGCCGAATGGCCTCCTTCTGCACTGTAAATTCTATGAAATATGTAAAAAGCAAGAGAGTGGCCTGGGTAAGGATTGGACCATTTAAGGGCAGTGAGGGAAATCTATGTGTTGAGCCAGAGGAAATGGGTGAGGTACTAAATGAGTACTTTGCATCAGTGTTCACCAAAAAAAAGGACTTTGTGGAAGATGATTCTTGGATAGGGTGTGTGGACAGTCTGGGTCATGATGACATATGTTGAGGTATTGGGTCTTTTAAAAGACATTGAGGTAGATAAGTCACCAGGGCCAGAAGGGATTTACCCCAGAATACTGAGGGAAGCAAGAAAGGAAATTGCTGGGGCCTTGACTGACATCTTTGTATCCTCATTCGCTACAGGTGAGATATCAGAGAACTGGAGAATAGCTAATGTGGTACAGCTGTTTAAGAAAGGTAGCAGGGATAAACCAAGAAACTATAGGCCGGTGAGCCTCACGTCAGTAATAAGCATATTATTGGAGAGAATTCTCAGGGACACGATTTATACCCATTTGGAAACAAATGGACTCATTAGCGATAGACAGCACGGTTTTGTGAAGGGGAGGTTGTGCCTCACCAACTTGGTCGAGTTTTTCGAGGAGGTGACAAAGATGATTGATGTGGGGAGGGCAGTGGATGTTGTTTACATGGTCTTCAGTAAAGCCTTTGACAAGGTTCCTCATGGCAGACTGGTGCAAAAGGTGAAGTCACACAAGATCAAAGGTGAGGTGGCAAGATTGGTACAGAACTGGCTCAGTCACAGAAGGCAGCAGTCGAAGAGTGTTTTTCTGAATGGAAGGTTGTGACTAGTGGTGTTCCACTGTAGATCCCCAAATTTCTTTCTCTGTCAGTCTGGCCTCAATAAAAGTTGAGACGGATTCGCACGTAAAAAGAAGTTATTTATTTAGCTTGCAAGCTTGAATCATCTTACAGAAACGTAAAAGACATCCAGCCTCTTACACCCCAGAAAACGACTGAACTAAAAGACAAAGGGATCTCTGCAAAATCAATTCAAATGGTATCAAGTTTCACATACTCGACGGACATAGGTCAGCCTATGTCCCTCCTGACCTGTTCGATCTATTCTGATTGGCTCACTTCCAATCCCTTTCTCTGGCCCCTATCAATGCAGCATCACTCTCATAGACACACCTCTTCCTGCTTTTTCCATGCGGTCTCAAACCCCTTTGTCCCTAACTGCCAGAATCAAAGTGGCTTATTTCTACATTACATTAACTAGTATCTCTAAAGTAACTATTTTATATCACATTCGTCATTCCCTCCTTTTATCATTCCATGATAACCGAACTATCCAATCCATAGCTACGGTTCCTCATCTAAAAAGATCCGTCGCTGCATTTCCAATTCCTGTCTTAGCCCCCCTTCATCTGCCTCACCCTCATAGATTTTAACAGTTAAATTTTTTTTTTCGGTGATTGGGGCGGTGATCTGATCTAGTGCACCCCGCATTCTACCCATCACACATTTAAGGATGGCCAGGCCCACAAAGATGCAGCCGATAGCTACCACTAGATACATGGCCATATTTATCAACCAGTCCTTCCATCCTCCAAATCCCCAGTTACCCCAAGAGTCAGGATCCTGCATCCCGTCCAAGTGATCCCGTATGCGATCCATAAATTTAGTAATGTTAGCGGTCAAGTCCTGAACACCCATGATACACTTGCCCTGTACTATGGCGCATACCCCACCCTCACGGGCCAGAAGATAGTCAAGAGCATACCGGTTCTGCATTGCAAACAACCGTAGCTGAGACAACTCCTTGGTTATTGCCCCGAGGGCTCCCAAGGTTTACTACCCGGGTTTTCCTCAGTTTGGCCTTTAACTAACTTAAGTGTATCTCCCAGTAACCTACGTTCTAGCTGTACTTCCCTTCTCACACGCCCCGTCCTCTCTCTAGTCCCTTTCTCTTTCTCATGGTCTCTTCCTACACTCTTCTGACAGCCTGATTTTACCTTTATTGTACCACTTTTAACACATCCAAAATCAAATTTACATGTATTCCAAAAACAAGGCAATGTCCATATAATGTTCCCTTCCCATCGCCGGGACCGGTGCAGCTGCTTCATGACTCCTGCATTCTCCTTAACTTTGATGACCTTCCATGAGTCGATACCATGTCCTCGTATATGGGGGCAGCGAAGAACATCACCTTTGCATAGGTGATGTATCCTTGTAGATTGGTTGGGGCTACACAGATACATAATATTCCCCTTTTCCATATCCATCGCCAATAACACGCCAAGCGAAGTGAGGCCAAATATCAGACAGACGATGCGTAGCCACTCCATCATGCTCCACACCTGTAAAATAGCACTGGAGAAGGGAGGCAGGTTAGTATCCGACCTTTTACAGTAGTGGAGATGGACTCAATTTACAGTGATGTAGGTGGAACCAAGCACTTCGCCCCTCCACTTTAACTGCTGTGGGGGTGGTAAGGAGAACTTGGAAGGGCCCGTCCCATCGCGGCTCCGACCCCTTCCTAGTCCAATTTTTTGACCATGACATAACTACCGGGCTGGACTGAAAGTGAGCTAGGTACTGGGGCAATGGCTGGTGAGCCGCACGGACTGGGCCATGGAGTTCCTTGAGCACTTGCGTAAGGGCTAGAACATAGGTGGTCATTTCTTCAGTCATCTGATGAAACTGAACCCGTCTGGGAACCTGCAGGCTCCAAGGAGTTCTAAGAGGCCTGCCATAAAGAATCTCGGCGGGAGAGAGCCGGGCTGGTCCCGCAGGTGTAACCCGCAGCTGGAAGAGGGCAACGGGGAGCAACTTAAGCCATGTCAGTCCCGTGTCTGCTCTTAATTTAGCCAATTTAGTTTTGAGGGTCTGATTGTGTCTCTCAACCAACCCGGCCGCCTGCGGTCTGTAAGGACAGTGTAACTGCTGGCGTATGCCCAACTGGGAGCAAAACTCCTTGTTAATTTGTCCAATAAAATGAGGCCCATTATCAGAACTTAACTGAGCTGGTATACCGTACCGGGGAATGATTTCCCTCATCAAGACTTTAACCACAGGAGCAGCTTTACTATAGATAGTCGGATACGCCTCGACCCATCTGCTGAACACATCCACAATGACCAAAACATATTTGTAACATTGACACCTTTCCAACTCAATGTAATCCATTTGGAGCGTCTCAAAGGGACCACTGGGCAACGGGGTTTGCCCCTTCCCACAAGGGATACCTTTTCCGGTGTTATATTGCTGACAAATCAAACACCAATTACTGATACTTTGGGCCAACCCCTGCATTTTAGGGTGCCACCAAGTGTCAAGCAACAAATCACTAGTCCCTCGAGCCCCACAATGAGTTGCAAAGTGTACACATTCAATGACCCATAAAGCCAGCGCATCAGACATACAAGTCTGATGTGCAGGCGTGGTCCATAAAGAGGAAACAGAATCATATGTACAACCTAACCGTTTCCACATTTGTTTATCACTCTCAGGAGCGTCCTCCTGTAACCTTATGACGTCTTGGATGATTGGCATTCGCTTGTCAGAAGCAGACATATTCATAGTAGATCGTTTAGTCTGACTTAACATTTTAGGCACCATCACTTGCTGAATTTGTGCGGCTGTGCGCGCTGCACGATCTGCTCGTTCATTACCAACGTCAACTGGGGTTGTACCATTCGTGTGGGCAGCGCATTTAATAACGGAAATCTGCGCGGGCATAAGGAGGGCCTGCAGTAGGTCATTAACTAAACCCCGGTGGGATATTTGACCACACATAATCATGTCAGGTTGTTCTGACGAAATGTCACTCAAATCGCCCCTTATTGTGGTAGTTTCCTGAATCAAGGCTAAACAGTCGTGGCCAGGTGCGTCTTCGTGGACAGGGGGACCACTAAGAAAACAGGCTGGATTGATAGTGGTACAGTATTTAAATGTCAGACGTGGATTGTTCAAAAGGTATATCTCATACCTATTCTGACGAGCTGCGGTAAGATGCTGACCATTCGCCCCATATCCCTGGCATGGTACTGGTCATGGACCTGACGTGTAATATGAAGGCTTACCGAAGCTGACTGTGGCCGTAAATGTGGTGATATTGTAACAAAATCGGCTGTACCTTCTTTTCCCGTGACTGTGGCTGTAACCTTGACTGGCCATTCGGTCTCAAGTAATGGCCGGTATTTGTCCTCCAACTCCCTGTTTCGTCCAGTTCTGTCATAGGCCAGGGTAACGTGATGCAGTGACTGTTCAACGTCTAACGTCCACCACTGGGGGGGTGATAGAAATATAGCACTGTTGTCTCATACTCCTCTTCGCTGATCCACCCACCCAAAGTCACTATATTGGAGCTCCTGCTGGTAAACTACCATTTCTGCCGCTTGTTGGGGTCGCAGATCATCCTTTTTCATTACATACTCAGTCTTAACCTTTGTAACTGAGCCTCCTTCTTGGCCTACACCCTCCTTCCAGTAAAATCTGACTGCCCTTGCCATCTTGGAAGGGTCGTTCTCTGTCCAATTCATGTTATTACATTTCACAGCAGTAACCACAGAAGGTGGTAGGCAATGCATTAACATAGCACAGTATTGAGGGGAATTCTGACCATTTTGATACAGCAAATCGCCTGACTGCCCCCGGTAGATTTCATTAAAACGCTCCAGAAATTCCTCTGGCTCGTCAATCTTCCTAGGTTTTAGGTCTAAGATAACAGAAAGATTTATGGGCCTTTGAAATGTGCTATTCAACGCATTCAAGATCTGTGTCCTTCTTTTCCCTATTTGCTCTCTTTTTTTAAAAAACTTAAAAATGTTTGAAAATTCAAATTGAATTACTGCAACTTGCAAGCTTAGCTCTGATCTCAACTCAGAACTAAATTTACAATTTGCTTAACACAAACTTGTATAACATTTACAACTTAATTATTTCTTTATCTTAACAATTTTTCTTTTAACAAGTTTTTTTCTTTTACATACACATAAGTATTAGCAAAATCAACTATCATCTTCAGATTGACACTTTTTAAAATGGTGTCCATGATCTTCTTTAAGTTTCTATTAATCTCCAGATAAAATGAGATAAACCTTATTTCAAGTAAGTAAAACTTAAGATTCTGGCAATTTCAATCAATTGCTTTCGAAAATAATAACTTTTATCAAAGAGGTGGAGAAACCCACTGGTTTCCTTTAATTAATTCAAAACGTAACTTTGCTGGTGTTCACTGACTCAAAGGAAAGGTATCCGATTACACTACGGCTGCTGCTGTTATCTCAAAGCCTGAGTGAGAAGCACTGTCTGTTTTCAACTCCGCCTGCTGCTGTTAACCCTTTGAGAGACTTCTGCTTCAACCAATATGCAGCATTCCTCACAATCTCAACTAGACCTCGGAACTTTACAGTCCAAGGAGACAATTTTAGCTTAATCAACTATATATTTCAAACACTCACACATAGAGTTGAACCATCTTCAGATTTAAAAACAGTTATACTGGACTGAACCTCCATCTATTGAAGTCTCATCAGCCCCTGAACCCATATAATAGACTGAACCTTCATTAATTAAGTCACATCAGCCTCTGAACCCATATAATAGACTGAACCTTCATTAATGAAGTCACATCAGCCCCTGAACCCATATAATAGACTGAACCTTCATTAATGAAGTCACATCAGCCTCTGAACCCATATAATAGACTGAACCTTCATTATTAAAGTCCCATCAGCCCAAAACCCTAACCCAAGCCGAAACAACAATATGAAATCCCATCAATTAAAGTGCTAATCCCCAGACTGACCTGTGATTTCGTCGAGGCGGTCTTTCTGTGCCAACCGCGAGTGACCAGACTAATCAGACGATAAGAAGAGGGGAACAATCAATGCGCGGTCGTTTTCCAGTTCTACATTGAGGGCCCTTTGTTCCCCATCCTCCTGTTCATAATCAGTCTAATTCTGATTTCGCAGTTGGATCAGGATCGCCCAGAGAAATCCCGGTTTTCGGCACCAAATGTAGATCCCCAAATTTCTTTCTCTGTCAGTCTGGCCTCAATAAAAGTTGAGACGGATTCGCACGTAAAAAGAAGTTATTTATTTAGCTTGCAAGCTTGAATCATCTTACAGAAACGTAAGAGACATCCAGCCTCTTACACCCCAGAAAACGACTGAACTAAAAGACAAAGGGATCTCTGCAAAATCAATTCAAATGGTATCAAGTTTCACATACTCGACGCCCATAGGTCAGCCTATGTCCCTCCTGACCTGTTCGATCTATTCTGATTGGCTCACTTCCAATCCCTTTCTCTGGCCCCTATCAATGCAGCATCACTCTCATAGACACACCTCTTCCTGCTTTTTCCATGCGGTCTCAAACCCCTTTGTCCCTAACTGCCAGAATCAAAGTGGCTTATTTCTACATTACATTAACTAGTATCTCTAAAGTAACTATTTTATATCACATTCGTCACCACAGGGATCTGTGCTGGGGACTCTGTTGTTTGTAGTATACATAAACGATTTGGAGGAAAATGTAGCTGCTCTGATTATTAAGATCACGGATGACACCAAGGTTGGTGGAGTGGCAGATAGTGTTGAGGATTGTCAGAGGATGAAGCAGGACATAGGTAGGTTGGAGACTTGGGCAGAAAAATGGCAAATGGAGTTTAATCCAGACAAATGTGAGGTAATGCATTTTGGTAGGTCTAACATAGAGGGGAAATATACAGTAAATGGCAAAACTCTTAGGAATATAGAAAGTCAGAGAGATCTGGATGTGCAGATTCACAGATCTTTGAAAGTGGCAACAGAAGTGGGCAAGGTAGTCAAGAAAGCAGGCGGAATGCTTGCCTTCATTGGATGGGGCATCGAGTATAAAAACTGGCAAGTCATGCTACAGTTATATTGGACCTTGGTAAGGCCACACTTGGAATATTGCACACAATTCTGGTCACCACACTACCAGAAGGATGTGGAGGCTTTGGAGAGGGTGCAGAGGAGGTTTCCCAGGATGTTGCCTGGTCTGAAGGGTGTTAGCTACGTGGAGAGGCTGAATAGGCTCAGACTGTTTTCATTACAACGACAGAGGTTGAGGGGTGACCTGATAGAGATCTACAAGATTATGAGGGGCATGGACAGAGTGGATGGGAGGCACTCTTTCCCAAGGTGGAGGGTCAGTCACCACGAGGCACAGGTTTATGTCCTTGTGGCAAAATTTAGAGGTGATGTGTGAGGCAGGTGTTTTATACAGAGGGTTGTGAGTGCCTGGAACGCGTTGCCAGGAGAGGTTGTGGAAGCAGATACATTAATGCCGTTCAAAAGACATCTCGACAAATGGATAGGATGGGTATAGTGGGATACGGCACTCGGAAGTACTGAGGGTTTTGGCCAAAGGTGTATCATGACCGGCACAGGCTTGGAGGGCCTAAGGGCCTGTTCCTGTGCTGAATTGTTGTTTGTTCTTTGATCTGGAATGACCTGCTTGAAAGAGTGGTGGAAGCAGATTCAATAAAAACTTTCAAAAGGAAATGAGAGAAACACTTGAATCAGAAGAAATTACAGGATTGTGAAGTGCAGGAGAAGGAGGCTAACTGGATAGCTCTTTCAAAGAGCTATCACAGGCATGATGAGACAGATAGCTTCCTACTGTGCTGTATCATTGTACGATATGAGCCAATTGTGACACAGCTCAAGAACCTTTTTGAATAGCTAAGTTTTTTTAAGTTTAGAGTACCCAATTCTTTATTTTCCAATTAAGGATCAATTTAGCATGGCCAAACCACCAATCCGCCTATCCTGCACATCTTTGGGTTGTGGAGGCGAGACCCACGCTGACACGGGGAGAATGTGCAAACTGCACACGGACAGTGATCCAGGGCTGGGATTGAACCCAGGTCCTCGACACTGTGAGGCAGCAGTGTTTTTAAAAAGAAATTTAGATACCCAATTCATTTTTCCCAATTAAGGGGCAATTTAGCGTGGCCAATCCACCTATCCTGCACATCTTTGGATTGTGGGGGCAAAACCCACACAGACATGGGGAGTATGTGCAAAGTCCACACGGACAGTGGCCCAAAGCCAGGATCGAACCTGGGACCTCGGCGCCGATAGACAGCAGTGCTAACCACTGCGGTACCCCAATAGCTAGGTTAACTCTGGAGATTTGGATTTTAACTGCAATTTAAGATGTGAAATGTTAACCATTGAGGAGATGTAAAGTTTTAAAAAGATATTGTGGTAGTCTTAACCCATAGTGATAGTGTAAAATAGAGATATCAGGTCAGCCACCTATCGTACACCTCTCCAGATTTTCATTTCTATTGAAACAAATAGGAATAAAAGTCAAGAGAGATGAAGAAATGGGCATGCAATTCCGTACATGCCCCTTCTGTATCGCAAAAAAACCAAAATTATCCCTAATTAGTTAAGCAAATATAATCTTGGTTGAAATGTTGGCCTTGGTATGTAAAATCCTATTCAATTAAATTGTTTAAAAAATGTTTTTATTGGTTTTCACATTTTTATGTTACCCATTTCAGTTCCTATGTTAACTTACACGATTCATAACCATACATTGTACCCAGGAAAGCAACCAAGGAAAGACTGAAACTACAAAAGATAAACCAAAGAATGAGAAGGAAAACACAAACAAGGATCACTATAAATATTTGCATCTATAGGTCCACCTACTCCCCCCGCTCCCCATGGCTGTGGACCCCATTTGGCCAATCTGCCTCAGTTGCTGTTCCCAGTGTCGGCCCTAACATGTATTACCTGGTGTATTGCTGCTCCCTTCGGTTTTCCGCTTGTCCTCGGGTCCGTCCCCTGCAGCTATGCCCCTTGTGTCCCACGGTCTTTTTAATGGACTTCTGCCCACCTCTGTCTCCCTTCCCCCCCCCCCCCCCATTTCCCTTATGACCGTGGCTCCTCTGTGTCTCCCCCCTTTCCCTCTCACACTCCGCTCTACTGGTTGCTGGCTACGAACAGGTCTTGGAACAAGTTGGTGAACGGCTTCCACACCCTGTGGAAGCCCTCTTCCCACCCACGGATGGAACATTTTGTCTTCTCCAATTGGAGGAATTCCGATAGGTCGGACAGCCAGTCTGCAGGTTTGGATGGTGCTGCCGATTGCCAGCCGAGCAGGATTTTTCAGCAGGATTCTCCCAATTAGAGAGGCAAAGGTTAGGGTGTCGGCCCCCCTGACCATAAAGAGTTCTGGCTGCTCTGAGACCCCAAAGACTGCCACTTTTGGGCATGGCTCCACCCTCACCCCCACAAGCTTGGTCAGTGCCTCAAAGATGGTTGTCCAGGACCTGACAAATCTGGGGCAGGCCCAGAACATGGTGGTGTGGTTGGTCGGGCCTCCCTGGCACCATTCGTATTTGTCCTCCACTTCCGGGAAAAATCTGTTCATTCGGGTTCGGGTTAGGTGCGCTCTGTGCACCACCTTTAGCTGCATCAGGCTCAGTCCTGTGCATGTGGAGGTGGAGTTCATCCTCTGTAATGCTTCAAACCAGATTCCCCCTCTACTTTTATGCCTAGTTCTTCCTCCCATTTTTCCCTTGTCTCATCCAGGGGGGAGCAAATCTCTTCCAACAGTCGTCCTCACAGGTACCCACAGTTCCCCTTCCCTAGGTCACCCGTGTCCAACAGTTCCTAAACTAGCAAATTTCCTGGTGTCCGGGAATACATTGTCGTTTCCCTCCGGAAGAAATTTTTGACCTGTATATACTTCATTTTGTTCCCTTTAGGCAGTTGGAACCTCTCCGTGAGTTTTCCACGGTCGCTAATCTGTCGTCTGTGTACATGTCAGTATCCCCTGATCCTGCCTCCACATTTTCAAGGTGGCGTCCATTGTTGCGGGCAAGAACCTGTGGTTGTTACAGATGGGGGCATAGTAGATATTTTGGTTAGGCTAAAGTGTTGTCTCATTTGATACCATGTTCGGAGCGTGGTTACCACCACTGAACTTCTTGAATGTTTGGTTGGAGGGGATGGGAGTGCGGTTGTGACTAGGGCTCGGAGTGACATCCCTGTGCAGAAACTCGCCTCTCTCTTCACCCACTGTGCTCCCGGTTCCTTCACCCATCTGCTCACTCTTTCTGTTCCAGCCGCCCAGTGGTAGAGCTGTAGGTTAGGAAGAGTCAGGCCTCCCATATGTCTTTTCCTTTGTCGGAGACTTTTTGGGATCCTCATGTGCTCCCTCCCACCCCGCCCCCTCCCCAACACACACACACAAACATCATGATTAATTTGTCTACCATGTTGAAGAAGGCCTTGGGGATGTGGATCGGGAGGGATCTGAACAGGAAGAGTAACCTGTACACTCCCTGCCAGAGAGAGTGAGAGTGTGTCCCACCTCTGCAGTCCTTTTTTACTTCCTCCACCAGGTTTGTCAGCTTCCATTTGTGGATCAGTTTCCAGTTGTGGGCTATTTGGATCTCTATGTTGCGGAATTTGTTTTGAGCATAGAATCATAGAATCCCTGCAGTGCAGAAGGAGGCCATTTGGTCCATCGGGTCTGCATAGGGGAGTGCCCTTGGAAAGAGCACCCTACTTTGGCCCACGCATCCACCCTATCCCCCGTAACCCAGTCAGACCTTTTTGGACACTCAGGTGCAATTTATCATGGCCAATCCACCTAATCTGCACATCTTTAGACTGTGGGAGGAAACCGGTGCACCCGGAGGAAATCCTTTTTTCATGTAATTTAGAGTATCCAATTTTCTTTCTCCAATTAAGGGCCAATTCTGCATGGCCAATTCACTCTCCCTGAAAATCTTTTTGGGTTGTGGGGGTGAGACCCACACAGACATGGGGAGAATGTGCAAACTCCACACAGACAGTGACTGGGGCCGGGATCAAACCCAGGTCCTCGGCGCTAATGCAGCAGTGCTAACCATTGTGCCACCGTGCCACTTGTTTGAACATTAGTCCCTCCAGCTCTGTCTCTTTCCCTTGCGGATTCACCGGAAAGACTTCACTCTTTATCAGGTTGAGTTTGTCGCCCAAAAAGGCTCCAAGCTCTTTTTTAAGAACGTCATGAACCCTTCCATGCTGTCCTGGGGATCTGAGACATAGGGGAGCAGATCCTTCAAAGAGTGAGACTCTATGCTCTCTGTCCCCCTTCTGGATACCTCTCCAGTTTTGTGCAGTTCTGAGGGCAATCGCCAGTGGCTTTATTGCCCGGGAAAACAGCAGTGGAGACAGCGGGCATGCCTGCCTGGTGTCTCTGTGCAGCTGGAAGTAATTACAGCTGGTAGTGTTTACCTGTAAGGCGCCCCTTACCAGTGAGCCTGTGAACATCTCCCGCAAGTGCGGGGTTCATGCTGTCGCATCCTTTTTTTGGAAACTCGGCTGGGAATCTTGCCAGCATGGAGCTGATAGTCTCCATGACTTCCCCCAGTTCTAATGGTGCTTAAAGGCCCCGTCTCCTGTCTTCCGCCAGGATTGGCATGCCCAGTCCGTCAAGGAACTGCTTCATCCCTGGGTCCTCCTCGGGGGACTTGGAGGTGTACAGCCCCCGAAAGAAGGTCCCGAACGCCTTGTCGACCTTTTCCGGCTCAGCTACCAACCTTCCTTGTTGTCACTAACCTGCGCTATTTCTGGCTTCCTCAGCTGGTGAGCCGGCAGGCGGCTGGCTTGACTCCATGCTCGTAAAAGATCCCCCTTGTTTGACTGCACTGTTTTCCTTGTGAAGAGCAGGTCAAAGTCCATTTGTAGCTTTTTTCTCTCCGCCAATAGCTCTACAATCGGGGCCACGGAGTACCGCTGGTCCACCTCTAGTATGGATCGACCAGTTATTGCCTAGCCACCCTCCCCTTCCCATCTTTGTGCACTTTGTACGCAATAATTTCTCCTCTAAACATTGCCGTCAGTGCTTCCCAGAACTTGTTTCTGGTTGTTGGTAACATAGCCGTCTATAGCTTGTGATATTGTTTTGCGAAATGCCTTATTGGCAAGGAGGGCCGTCTCCAATCTCGCATCCATGTAGTGTGGAGCATGGTCGGAGATAACGATTGCGGAGTACTCCGTTCCTACTACCCCTGGAAGCACCGATTTCCCCACTATAAAGAAGTCAAACCTGGTGTAGACCCTGTGTACCTGGAAGAAGAAGGAGAACTCCTTCTCCCCTGGGTGTGTTAACCTCCAGGGGTCCACTATCCCCATCCGTTCCATGAATCTGCCTAATTCCTTCGCCATGTTTGATTTATTCCCTGATTTGGAGTTTGACCTGTCTGTCCATTGATCATGTACACAGTTAAAGTCCCCCCCATAATGAGTCAGTGTGTATCTATGGCAGGGATTTCCACCAAGGTCTTTTTCATGAATTACGCATCATCCCAGTTGGGAGTGTACACGTTAAGAAGGACAACTGGTGCCCCTTCCAGGACACCGCTGACCATGATGTACCATCCCAATTGGTCTGTAGCCGCTCTCGTCGCTGTAAATGCTGTCCTCTTATTGAGCAGTATGGCCATCCGGTTGCGTTCTCCAACCGGAAAGCATGGTTTAACCGGGAGATTCACTCCGTACTGAAGGCGAGGTCTGACGCATTCAGGAAAGGCGACCCTGTGCCCAGGACCCAGGATCGATCCTTGGCCCCGGGTCACTGACTGTGTGGAGTTTGCACATTCCCCCCATGTCTGCATGGGTCTCACCCCCACAACCCAAAGATGTGCAGGGTAGGTGGATTGGCCACGCTAAATTGTCCTTGATTGGGAAAAAAAAAAATGTTGTACTTTACATTTTGTTAAAAGACAGGCGACCCTGATCTACACAAGAAATCGAGGCACCACCTCCGCAAAGCCATCAGAGATGCCAAGCGACAATACCAGACTAATCTAGAGTTACAGACTAATGACACAGGCTCTCGTCGATTGTGGCAAGGCTAAACAACATAACGGGCTACAAAGCAAAGCTGAGTAGAATCTCCAGCAGCGCACCCTTCTCCGATGAACTCAATGCATTCTATGCTTGTTTTGAGCTGGAAACCAACAAATCGTTTTCAACTGCCACAGCAACCTTGGACACACCCATACTATCATCACAGTTTATGAAGTCAGATCAGCCGTTCTGAAAGGGAAATCTCAGAATCCCTGCACAGACCAACTAGCGGGTGTGTTTGTGGACATCTTTAATCTCTCCCTCCTCTGTTCCGAGGTTCCCACCTGCTTCAAGAAGACCACCATCATACAGGTGCCAGCACAGAACAGGCTTATTATAGATTAAATTATAGATTAATCATAGGCTGAATATTTGCCATCCACCACCACTCTCTGACTTCTATCGGTTAGCCAGTTCGTTATCCAACTGGCCATATTTCCCACTATCCCATGCCTCCTTACTTTCTGCAGAAGCCTACCATGGGGAACCTTATCAAATGCCTTACTGAAATCCATGTACACTACATCCACTGCTTTACCTTCATCCACATGCTTGGTCACCTCCTCAAAGAATTCAATAAGATTTGTAAGGCAAGACCTACCCCTCACAAATCCGTGCTGACTATCCCTAATCAAGCAGTGTCTTTCCAGATGCTCAGAAATCCTATCCTTCAGTACCCTTTCCATTACTTTGCCTACCACCGAAGTAAGACTAACTGGCCTGTAATTCCTAGGGTTATCACTAGTCCCTTTTTTGAACAGGGGCATGACATTCGCCACTCTCCAATCCCCTGGTACCACCCCTGTTGACAGTGAGGACGAAAAGATCATTGCCAACGGCTCTGCAATTTCATCTCTTCCCATAGAATCCTTGGATATATCCCGTCAGGCCCGGGGGACTTGTCTATCCTCAAGTTTTTCAAAATGCCCAATACATCTTCCTTCCTAACAAGTATTTCCTCGAGCTTATCAGTCTGTTTCACGCTGTCCTCTCCAACAATATCGCCCCTCTCATTTGTAAATACAGAAGAAAAGTACTCGTTCAAGACCTCTCCTGTCTCTTCAGACTCAATACACAATCTTCCGCTACTGTCCTTGATCGGACCTACCCTCGCTCTAGTCATTCTCATATTTCTCACATATGTGTAAAAGGCCTTGGGGTTTTCCTTGATCCTACCCGCCAAAGATTGTTCATGCCCTCTCTTAGCTCTCCTAATCCCTTTCTTCAGTTCCCTCCTGGCTATCTTGTATCCCTCCAATGCCCTGTCTGAACCTTGTTTCCTCAGCCTTACATAAGTCTCCTTTTTCCTCTTAACAAGACATTCAACCTCTCTTGTCAACCATGGTTCCCTCACTCGACCATCTCTTCCCTGCCTGACAGGGACATACATATCAAGGACACGTAGTACCTGTTCCTTGAACAAGTTCCACATTTCACTTGTGTCCTTCCCTGACAATACATGTGACAATAAATCCAAATCCAAATCTCATCCCATAGCACGAATGAAGGGCTGGATTCTCCGCCCCGCCACGCCACTTTTAAGCCTCGACCCGCCCGCGGGATTCTCTGTACGCCAGCCAGTCAATGGGGAAACCTCCGGGTGCCGGCAAAACGGAGAATCACGCCGGCGGAGAATCCCGCCGGGTATGTCTGTCCCACCTAGTCCTTTCTTACCCGCAGTCGGTCCTTCTCCCTCAGGTGTGTCTCTTGGCGGAAGACTATGTCAGCCTTCATACTTTTCAGGTGGCCGAAGACTCTGGATCATTAAGTCTCCTGGATCTTTTCACTGGGCCATTAAGTCCCCTGACGTTCCAGGTGACTATTTTGATGGAGGGGGGGTTTCTACCCACCCCCACCTGCGGGTTCAACCACACTTACCTTGTGGATGCGTCCCTGCACTCTGGGTTTTCCTTTTGTTCGGGGGCCATCCAAATGGTCATGGTCACTCGACTCAACATGAGGACAGGCCCCATGTGCTCCGGGGTTTCCCTTTGTCCAGGGACCACCCAACATGGCTGGCAACCATTTTTACGCCATGTGGGTGAGCCCCTGCACTCCAGGGAGGGGTGTGTGTGGCCTGGCGGTCCATCTCGTTCAGGTGTGGCCGGGGCCTCACCGCCCCACGTGCTTGTTTTCTCCTTGTTCCTTCTTCCCAGGCTTTTGTTGCCTTTACTGTGTTTTCAGCCCCTGGAACTGCAGCTACTTCGTATGTCTTGTCCGGAGGAGGGTGAGGGGATGTTCTCTCCCAGTTCTAGCACGCTATTTGGGGTTTTAGTGCCTAATTCCAAGTCGCGACGTCAGTGCGTTCAGTTGCACCACCGCACATGCGCAGTACGGTCTTGCGTGGTGCGGGCCTGCGTATCGAGTTCCTCCACATCACCGCCCCCTCGTTTGGCGCGTACAAGCGCGGGAGGCCTCGGAAAGCGCGCGAAATGGCCGCCCTCCTCCAGACTGCGGCCCGGGACGTGTTCGATCGTTTGGACCCATTCCGCCTCATGGGGCCCTTGCCGCGCCGTTTCAGCTGCCTGTATGGAGGAGTACCGGCTGGTGGCATTCTCATGCAGGACACAGGTCTCGATGGCAGTCGCTAGGGTTAGTTGCTTAACTTTAAGGAGCTGCTGACTCAGGGTGTCCGACATGACCCCAAAAACAATCTGGTCGCGTATCATGGAGTCGGAGGTGGGTCCGTAGCCGCAGGATTGTGCGAGGATGCGGAGGTGTGTTAAATAGGATTGGAAAGGCTCGTCCTTACCCTGCAAGCACTGCTGGAACAGGTACCTTTCGAAGCTTTCGTTGACTTCAACACTGAAGTGTGTGTCGAATTTGAGGAGCACCACCTTGTACTTGGTCTTGTCCTCGTCGTCCGCGAATGTCAGGGAGTTAAAGATGTAGATGGCATGTTGCCCAGCCGTGGAGAGAAGAAGAGCTATTTTCCTGGTGTCCGATGCATTCTCCCTGTCCGTGGCCTCGAGGAAGAGCTGGAAGCGCTGTTTAAATATCTTCCAATTTACCCCGAGATTGCCAGCGATGCGGAGCGGTGGCGGCGGGTTGATGTTCTCCATGCTGTAGGATGCCGTAATGCTGAGAAGTTGCAGGTAGGTCTCACAAGTGCTAGATTGCGGCCACTCCTTGTACCATGTCGTGTTGGGTGTTCTGGTTCACAAACAAGCCAACAATGCTGGAAGTGGTGTAACGCTATTTTATTAACTGTTCAACTATGCTAACATACTGTAAACATGGGTATAAGCAATACCAGCTTAACTGTGGACCCTTTCCTATCACTATATATGGTGAGGCACTCAGCACATGGTGAATGTCTGTGATGCAGGCTGTGAGCTCTGTGCTCTGAGCTGTCTGCTGTTAGAATGAGCGGGTACTCTCCTGTTCCCTATCTTTATAGTGCTTGTGCTCTCACTGGTGATTGGCTGCGGTGTTATGTATGCTGGTTGGTCCTACTGCATGTCCATCAGTGTGTGTATGTGATTGCACCATAATGTAATGATGTATATTATGACACCACCGACGAACAGTGGCAGCCGTGTACTGATGCACTGCAGTAACTCATCAAGGTTCCTTACACAGCACCTTCCAACCCATGACCACTACCATCTAGAAGGATAAGAGCAGCAGACAACTGGGAACCCCACCGCCTGGAGGTTCCCCTCCAAGTGATCACCATCCTGACTTAGAAATGTATCACCGTTCCTTCACTGTCGTTGGGGCAACATCCTGGAACTCCCTCCCTAATAGCACAGTGGTGTACCTACACCTCAAGGGCTGCAGCAGTTCAAGAACGCACCTTACCACCACCTTCTGAAGAGCAACTAGGGATGGGCAATAAATGCTGGCCTAACCAGCTACGCCCACATCACGTAAATGAATTTTTAAAAAAGGCCTGTTCTGCGGATAACTTCTGGTGTTCTCTCCCTGAATAGGGTTATGTTCATTTTCAGCCGGCGCCTGATGTTCGCTGTTAGTAGCCTGACCTTGACAAAGCCCGTCGTATCTTCCGCGACTACCTCTGGCATGCGACTCTCCATTCTACCTCTGGCATGCGACTTGCCAGGGCCTTTGCCAGGACCTTAGAATCTGTGTTAAGGAGTGAGATGTGTCTGTAGGACCTGCACTCCGACGGGTCTGTGTCTCTTTTTGGGATCAGCAATATTGGGGCTTGAGCCAGTGGTGATGGCAGGATTCCCCTTGCTAGTGTGCCTGCGAACATCTGCCGCAGATGCGGGGCCAGTACTCGCGTAAATGTCTTATAGAAGTCCACCAGGACTCCGTCCAGCCCTCGTGCCTTCCCCACCTGCATGGAGGTAATGCTTTCCATTATGTCCCCCAGTTCTAATGGTGCTTCTAGGCCCCATCCCTTTTCATCCCCAAAACCGGCATGTCCGCTCCATTGAGGAACTGCTTCATCTTCGATTCCCCCACCAGGAGCTCGGAGGTGTACAACTCACTGCAGAAGGTTTCAAAGGCTTCATTAATCTGCTCTGGCACTACAACTAGCTTGATGCTCCTATCTTTTACCTGGGCTATTTCCCTCATTGCTGCCTGCTTTCTCAGCTGGTGGGCCAGCGGGCGGAGTTGGTACACTGCTTTCCCAGAAGAGCAGGTCAAAGTCCATTTGTAGCTTTTCCTCTCCACCAGTATTTCCACGGTCGGGGCCGTGGAGTACCACCAGTCCACCTCCAGTATGGAGTCTACCAGCTGTTGCCTAGCCATCCTCTCCTTCCTACCTTTGCGCACCTTGAACGCAATAATCTGCCCCTTATTACCGCCTTTAGTGCCTCCCAGAACGTGGAGGATGAGGCCTCTCCATTCTGGCCATTGGTTACGTACCCGTTTATGGCTTGTGGTATTTGCTTACAGAATGCCCTATAGGCCAGGAGGGGGGTGGCGGTTAGGTGTTGTGCCCAGCCAATCTCCAAACTCACATCCATGTAGTGCGGAGCCTGGCCGCAGATTAAGATTATGGAGTACTCCACCCCTACTAACTCTGGAAGCACCGTTTTCCCCACTCCTTCTACCCTGGGTATCAGAACCTCCAGGGGTCCACTGCCCCCATCTGCTCCATGAAGGTGTTCAACTCTCTCACCATGTTTGATAGTTTCCCCGATTTGGGGCTGGATCTGTCTGTCCGTGGGTCCTGTGCACAGTTAAAATCCCCCCCCCCCCCCCCCCCCCCCGAATGAGTTGGTATGAGTCCATGTTGGGGATTTCTGCCATGATTTTCTTTATGAATTCCGCGTTGTCCCGTTGGGAGTGTACACATTTATGAGAACCACTGGTGCTTCGTCCAGGACACCGCTAAAATGACCATGGGTCTGTGATCGTCTTTGATCGCTGTAAAGGCTGTCCTCTTGTTAAGCAGTGTGGTCACCCCACTAGCCCTCATCCTGTGACACGATTAGTATGTCTGTCCTACCCAGTTCTTTCTTACCCACAGTTGGATCTTCTCCCTCAGGTACGTCTCTTGGAGGAAGATAACATTGACCCTCAGACTTTTCAGATGGGCGAAGACCCTGGATCTTTTCACTGGACCGTTGGGAGGGAGATAGAGAACCTAGTGGAGTTGTGTAACAACAACAATCTCTCCCTCAATATCAGCAAAACTAAAGAGCTGGTCATTGACTTCAGGAAGTAAAGAATCGTACACACCCCTGTTATGGGCCAGGGTTTAGCCCAAAGTATATTATGAAGTCCACCTGACTGGATAGCACAATTACTTCACAGCTCCAGGGTCCCAGGTTCGATTCTGGCTTGGGTCACTGTCTGTGCAGAGTCTGCACATCGTCCCCGTGTGTGCGTGGGTTTCCTCCGGGTGCTCCGGTTTCCTCCCACAGTCCAAAGATGTGCAGGTTAGGTGGATTGGCCATGATAAATTGCCCTTAGTGTCCAAAATTGCCCTTAGTGTTGGGTGGGGTTAATGGGTTATGGGGGATAGGGTGGAGGTGTTGACCTTGGGTAGGGTGCTCTTTCCAAGAGCCGGTGCAGACTCGATGGGCCGAGTGGCCTCCTTCTGCACTGTAAATTCTATGAAATCCCTATGAAACCTATAACCTTTATGTTAAATTTGGCTAGGATGAGCACAAGAGCATTTTCTTCAGGTGTGATTCATCATTCTTCCTGGACACTTTAATCAAAACAAGCTTTATTCTAAGAACTTAGTTTTTTTTAATAAAATATTTTATTGAAAATTTTTGGTCAACCAACACAGTACATTGTGCATCCTTTACACAATATTATAACAACACAAATAACAATGACCTATTTTATAAACAGAAAATGAATAAATAATAAATAACAAAAAGGAAAACTTACCCTAATTGGCAACTGCCTTATCACAAGTAACACTCTCCAAAAATATAATTTAACAGTCCAATATATAATTATCTGTAGCAATGACCTATACATATTATACAGTATATATTAACAACCCTGAGAGTCCTTCTGGTTCCTCCTCCCCCCCCCCCCCTCCCACCCCCCCCCCACCCCGCCCCCACCCTGGGCTGCTGCTGCTGCCTTCTTTTTTCCATTCCATCTATCTTTCTGCGAGGTATTCGACGAACGGTTGCCACCGCCTGGTGAACCCTTGAGCCGACCCCCTTAGAACGAACTTAATCCGCTCTAGCTTTATAAACCCTGCCATGTCATTTATCCAGGTCTCCACCCCCGGGGGCTTGGCTTCTTTCCACATTAGCAATATCCTGCGCCGGGCTACTAGGGACGCAAAGGCCAAAACATCGGCCTCTCTCGCCTCCTACACTCCCGGCTCTTGTGCAACCCCAAATATAGCCAACCCCCAGCTTGGTTCGACCCGGACCCCCACTACTTTTGAAAGCACCTTTGTCACCCCCATCCAAAACCCCTGTCGTGCCGGGCATGACCAAAACATATGGGTATGATTCGCTGGGCTTCTCGAGCACCTCGCACACCTATCCTCCACCCCAAAAAATTTACTGAGCCGTGCTCCAGTCATAAGCGCCCTGTGTAATACCTTAAACTGAATCAGGCTTAGCCTGGCACACGAGGACGACGAGTTTACCCTGCTTAGGGCATCTGCCCACAGCCCCTCCTCGATCTCCTCCCCCAGCTCTTCTTCCCATTTCCCTTTTAGTTCATCTACCATAGTCTCCCTTTCGTCCCTCATTTCCCTATATATATCTGACACCTTACCATCCCCCACCCATGTCTTTGAGATCACTCTGTCCTGCACCTCTTGTGTCGGGAGCTGCGGGAATTCCCTCACCTGTTGCCTCGCAAAAGCCCTCAGTTGCATATACCTGAATGCATTCCCTTGGGGCAACCCATATTTCTCGGTCAGCGCTTCCAGACTCGCGAACTTCCCATCCACAAACAGATCTTTCAGTTGCGTTATTCCTGCTCTTTGCCACATTCCATATCCCCCATCCATTCCCCCCGGGGCAAACCTATGGTTGTTTCTTATCGGGGACCCCCCCAAGGCTCCAGTCTTTCCCCTATGCCGTCTCCACTGTCCCCAAATCTTCAGTGTGGCCACCACCACCGGGCTTGTGGTGTAGTTCCTCGGTGAGAACGGCAATGGGGCTGTCACCATAGCCTGTAGGCTAGTCCCCCTACAGGACGCCCTCTCTAATCTCTTCCACGCTGCTCCCTCCTCCTCTCCCATCCACTTACTCACCATTGAAATATTAGCGGCCCAATAATACTCACTTAGGCTCGGTAGTGCCAGGCCCCCCCTATCCCTGCTACGCTGTAAGAATCCCTTCCTCACTCTCGGGGTCTTCCCGGCCCACACAAAACCCATGATGCTCTTTTCAATCCTTTTAAAAAAAGCCTTCGTGATCACCACCGGGAGGCACTGAAACACAAAGAGGAATCTCGGGAGGACCACCATCTTAACCGCCTGCACCCTCCCTGCCAGTGACAGGGATACCATATCCCATCTCTTGAAATCCTCCTCCATTTGTTCCACCAACCGCGTTAAATTTAACCGATGCAATGTGCCCCAATTCTTGGCTATCTGGATCCCCAGGTAACGAAAGTCCCTTGTTACCTTCCTCAACGGTAGGTCCTCTATTTCTCTACTCTGCTCCCCTGGATGCACCACAAACAACTCACTTTTCCCCATGTTCAATTTATACACTGAAAAATCCCCAAACTCCCCAAGTATCCGCATTATTTCTGGCATCCCCTCCGCCGGGTCTGCCACATATAGTAACAAATCGTCCGCATACAAAGATACCCGGTGTTCTTCTCCTCCTCTAAGTACTCCCCTCCACTTCTTGGAACCCCTCAACGCTATCGCCAGGGGCTCAATCGCCAGTGCAAACAATAATGGGGACAGAGGGCATCCCTGCCTTGTCCCTCTATGGAGCCGAAAATATGCAGATCCCCGTCCATTCGTGACCACGCTCGCCACCGGGGCCCTATACAACAGCTGCACCCATCTAACATACCCCTCTCCAAAACCAAATCTCCTCAACACCTCCCACAAATAATCCCACTCCACTCTATCAAATGCTTTCTCAGCATCCATCGCCACTACTATCTCCGTTTCCCCCTCTGGTGGGGGCATCATCATTACCCCTAACAGCCTCCGTATATTCGTGTTCAGCTGTCTCCCCTTCACAAACCCAGTTTGGTCCTCGTGGACCACCCCCGGGACACATTCCTCTATTCTCATTGCCATTACCTTGGCCAGGATCTTGGCATCTACATTTAGGAGGGAAATAGGTCTATAGGACCCGCATTGTAGCGGGTCCTTTTCCTTCTTTAAGAGAAGCGATATCGTTGCTTCAGACATAGTCGGGGGCAGTTGTCCCCTTTCCTTTGCCTCATTAAAGGTCCTCGTCAATACCGGGGCGAGCAAGTCCACATATTTTCTATAGAATTCGACTGGGAATCCATCCGGTCCCGGGGCCTTTCCCGCCTGCATGCTCCTAATTCCTTTCACCACTTCCTCTACCTCGATCTGTGCTCCCAGTCCCACCCTTTCCTGCTCTTCCACCTTGGGAAATTCCAGCCGATCCAAAAAGCCCATCATTCTCTCCCTCCCATCCGGGGGTTGAGCTTCATATAATTTTTTATAAAATGTCTTGAACACTCCATTCACTCTCTCCGCTCCCCGCTCCATCTCTCCTTCCTCATCCCTCACTCCCCCTATTTCCCTCGCTGCTCCCCTTTTCCTCAATTGGTGTGCCAGCAACCTGCTTGCCTTCTCCCCATATTCGTACTGTACACCCTGTGCCTTCCTCCATTGTGCCTCTGCAGTGCCCGTAGTCAGCAAGTCAAATTCTACATGTAGCCTTTGCCTTTCCCTGTCCAGTCCCTCCTCCGGTGCTTCCGCATATTGTCTGTCCACCCTCAAAAGTTCTTGCAGCAACCGCTCCCGTTCCTTACTCTCCTGCTTCCCTTTATGTGCCCTTATTGATATCAGCTCCCCTCTAACCACCGCCTTCAGTACCTCCCAGACCACTCCCACCTGGACCTCCCCATTATCATTGAGTTCCAAGTACTTTTCAATGCACCCCCTCACCCTTAGACACACCCCCTCATCTGCCATTAGTCCCATGTCCATTCTCCAGGGTGGGCGCCCTCCTGTTTCCTCCCCTATCTCCAAGTCTACCCAGTGTGGAGCGTGATCCGAAATGGCTATAGCCGTATACTCCGTTCCCCTCACCTTCGGGATCAACGCCCTTCCCAGCACAAAAAAGTCTTTTTTTTTAAAAATATGTTTTATTGAAATTTTTTTCCCAAACAACAATTTTTCCCCTCTTACAAAGCAAACGCAACAATAACAATACAGAAATTTTTAACAATACACAAGTAACAAAACCCTTTTATCTTTGACCTAAACTAAACTACCCCCCCCTTCCCCCTGGGTTGCTGCTGCTGGTCATCTGTCTTCCCTCTAACGTTCCCCTAGGTAGTCGAGAAATGGCTGCCACCGCCTGGTGAACCCTTGAGCCGATCCTCTCAGGGCAAACTTTATCTGCTCCAGTTTAATGAACCCCGCCATATCATTTACCCAGGCCTCCAGTCCGGGGGGTTTCGCCTCCTTCCACATGAGTAGGATCCTGCTCCGGGCTACTAGGGACGCAAAGGCCACAACGTCGGCCTCTTTCGCCTCCTGCACTCCCGGCTCTTCCGCAACTCCAAATAGAGCTAACCCCCAGCCTGGTTTGACCCGGGCCTTCACCACCTTCGAAATCACTCCCGTCACTCCCTTCCAATACCCTTCCAGTGCCGGGCACACCCAAAACATATGTGCGTGGTTTGCCGGGCTCCCGCCACACCTCCCACATTTGTCCTCCACTCCAAAGAACCTGCTCAATCTTGCTCCCGTTATGTGTGCTCTATGTAGCACCTTAAATTGAATCAGGCTAAGTCTGGCGCATGAGGAAGAGGAATTTACCCTGCTTAGGGCATCAGCCCACATACCCTCCTCTATCTCCTCCCCTAATTCTTCTTCCCACTTTCCTTTTAGTTCGCCCACCGACTCCTCCCCTTCTTCCCTCATCTCTCGATAAATCTCTGACACCTTGCCCTCTCCGACCCACACCCCTGAAAGCACCCTGTCCTGTATCCCCTGTGTCGGGAGCAACGGAAATTCCCTCACCTGTTGTCTAGTAAACGCCCTCACCTGCATATATCTCAAGAAATTTCCCCGGGGCAACTTATACTTTTCCTCCAATGCTCCCAAGCTCGCAAAAGTCCCATCTATAAATAAATCTCCCACCCTCCTAATTCCCAACTGGTACCAGCTCTGAAATCCTCCATCCATTCTTCCAGGGACGAACCTATGGTTGTTCCTGATAGGGGACCCCACCAGGGCTCCCCGCACCCCTCTCTGTCGCCTCCACTGTCCCCAAATATTCAGTGTTGCCGCCACCACCGGGTTTGTGGTAAACCTTTTAGGTGAGAACGGTAGCGGCGCCGTTACCAGCGCCTCTAAACTCGTCCCTTTACAGGACTTTCTCTCCAGTCTTTTCCACGCCGTTCCCTCACCCTCCATCATCCATCTACGTATCATTGCCATATTGGCGGCCCAATAGTAATCGCCCAAGTTCGGTAGTGCCAATCCTCCTCTGTCCCTACTACGCTGAAGGAACCCCCTCCTTACTCTCGGGACTTTCCCTGCCCACACGAAGCTCGTGATGCTCCTGTCTATTTTATTAAAAAAGGTCTGGTGATTAATATAGGGAGACATTGAAATACAAATAAGAACCTCGGGAGGACCATCATCTTAATTGCTTGCACCCTGCCCGCCAGCGATAGAGGCTGCATGTCCCACCTCTTGAAGTCCTCCTCCATTTGTTCTACCAGCCGTGTCAGATTAAGTCTGTGCAAGGTTCCCCAGCTCCTAGCGATCTGAATCCCCAGGTATCGGAAGTTTCTTTCCACTTTCCTTAGCGGCAAGCCTTCTATCTCTCTACTCTGGTCCCCTGGATGTATCACAAATAATTCACTCTTCCACATGTTTAGCCTATACCCCGAGAATTCCCTGAACCCCCTCAAAATTCGCATAACCTTTATCATCCCCTCCGCTGGGTCCGACACGTATAACAATAGGTCATCCGTGTATAACGAGACTCTGTGTTCTTCTCCCCCTCTAATCACCCCTCTCCATTTCCTGGAGTCTCTCAACGCCATGGCCAGAGGTTCAATTGCCAACGCGAACAACAATGGAGACAGCGGGCATCCCTGTCTTGTTCCCCTATATAATCGGAAATACTCCGATCTATGTCGACCTGGAACTACGCTTGCCGTTGGAGCCCCATAAAGAAGTCTAACCCAGCTAATAAACCCGTTACCAAACCCAAACCTCCTAACACTTCCCATAAATACTCCCACTCCACCCTATCAAATGCCTTCTCTGCGTCCATTGCCGCCACTATCTCTGCCTCCCCCTCCACTGGGGGCATCATTATCACCCCTAATAGTCGTCGCACGTTAACATTCAGTTGTCTCCCTTTTACGAAACCTGTCTGGTCTTCGTGCACCACCACCGGGACACAGTCCTCTATCCTCGATGCCAGTACCTTTGCCAGCAATTTGGCGTCCACGTTCAATAGTGAAATAGGTCTATAGGACCCGCACTGCAACGGATCTTTGTCCCTCTTCAAAATTAGCGATATCGTCGCCTCCGACATCGTCGGGGGTAGAGTCCCCCCTTCCCTGGCCTCATTGAACGTCCTCGCCATCAACGGGGCCAACAAGTCCACATATTTTCTGTAATATTCCACCGGGAACCCGTCTGGCCCCGGGGCCCTCCCTGCTTGCATGCTTCCCAGTCCCTTAATGACCTCGTCCACCTCAATCGGTGCCCCCAGGCCTACCACCTCCTGCTCCTCCACTTTCGGGAACCTCAATTGGTCCAGGAACTGCCGCATCCCCTCCTCTCCCTCTGGGGGTTGAGACCTATACAGTTCCTCATAAAAGGTCTTGAACACCTCATTTATCTTTCCTGCCTTTCGCACCGTGTCTCCCCTTTCGTCTCTAATTCCTCCTATCTCCCTCGCTGCTGCCCTCTTTCGCAATTGATGAGCCAACAGGCGACTATCCTTTTCCCCATATTCATACCTCCCTGTGCCTTCCTCCGCAGTACCTTCGCCTTTCTGGTGGTCAGAAGGTCAAACTCCGTCTGGAGTTGTCTCCTCTCCCTGTACAATTCCTCCTCCGGGGTCTCTGCAAATTCCCTGTCCACCCTTAAAATCTCCCCCCGTAATCTTTCCCTTTCCTTGGCCTCTGTTTTCCTTTTGTGGGCCCCAATAGAGATCAGCTCTCCTCTGACCACCGCTTTTAGTGCTTCCCAAACCACTCCCACAGGGACCTCGCCGTCGTCATTGACCTCCAGGTATCTCTCAATACACCCCCGCACTCTTGCACACACTCCCTCATCCGCCATCAGTCCCACATCTAATCGCCAGAGTGTTCTCTGCTCCCTTTCCTCTCCTAATTCCAGGTCCACCCAATGTGGGGCATGATCCGAAACCGCTATGGCTGAGTACTCAGCTTCTTCCACCCTAGAGATCAACGACCTTCCCAAAACAAAAAAATCCATCCGGGAATACACTTTATGGACATGGGAGAAGAAGGAAAACTCCCTTGCCCTAGGTCTAAGAAATCGCCATGGATCCACTCCCCCCATTTGGTCCATAAACCCCTTAAGTACCTTGGCCGCTGCCAGCCTTCTTCCGGTCCTTGAGCTGGATCTATCTAGCCCCGGGTCCAGTACCGTATTAAAGTCCCCTCCTAAAATCAAGTTTCCTACCTCCAGGTCCGGTATACGCCCCAGCATCCATCTCATAAATCCCGCATCGTCCCAGTTTGGGGCATACACATTAACCAACATGACCTCCATTCCCTCCAGCCTGCCACTCACCATTACATATCTACCTCCGCTATCTGCTACGATGTTCTTTGCTTCAAATGCTACCCGTTTCCCCACCAAAATGGCCACCCCTCTATTCTTTGCGTCCAGTCCTGAGTGGAACACCTGTCCCACCCATCCTTTCCTTAACCTAACTTGGTCCGCCATCTTTAGGTGCGTCTCTTGGAGCATAACCACGTCTGCCCTTAGTCCTTTCAAATGCGCGAGCACTCGGGCCCTTTTTATCAGTCCGTTCAGGCCTCTCACGTTCCACGTGATCAGCCTCACTAGGGGGCTACCTGCCCCCCTCCCGTGTCGACTAGCCATTACCTTCTCTAGGCCAGTCCCATATCCCGCCTCCGCGCTCCCGCTCGCTCCCCCAGCGTCGCACACCATCCCCGCCCACCCACTCTTTAGCCATTTCCTTTTGGATTTCCGCAGCAGCAACCCAGTTGACCCCCCCCCCCCGCTAGATCTCTTTCTAGCATGATTGCTCCCCCCATATTACTTCCGTAAGTCAGCTGACTTCAACTGAAGCACAAAAAAGTCTATTCGCGAGTAGACTTTATGGACATAGGAGAAAAACGAGAACTCCTTACTCCTAGGTCTGCTAAATCTCCACGGGTCTACACCTCCCATCTGCTCCATAAAATCTTTAAGTACCTTGGCTGCTGCCGGCCTCCTTCCAGTCCTGGACTTCGACCTATCCAGCCCTGGTTCCAACACCGTATTAAAATCTCCCCCCATTATCAGCTTTCCCATCTCTAGGTCCGGAATGCGTCCTAGCATCCGCCTCATAAAATTGGCATCATCCCAGTTCGGGGCATATACGTTTACCAAAACCACCGTCTCCCCCTGTAGTTTGCCACTCACCATCACGTATCTGCCCCTGTTATCCGCCACTATAGTCTTTGCCTCGAACATTACCCGCTTCCCCACTAATATAGCCACCCCCCTGTTTTTTGCATCTAGCCCCGAATGGAATACCTGCCCCACCCATCCTTTGCGTAGCCTAACCTGGTCTATCAGTTTCAGGTGCGTTTCCTGTAACATAACCACATCTGCCTTAAGTTTCTTAAGGTGTGCGAGTACCCGTGCCCTCTTTATTGGCCCGTTCAGCCCTCTCACGTTCCACGTGATCAGCCGGGTTGGGGGGCTTCCTACCCCCCCCCCCTTGTCGATTAGCCATCCCCTTTTTCCAGCTCCTCACCCGGTTCCCACGCAGCTGTATCTCCCCCAGGCGGTGCCCCCCCGCCCATCCCCTCCCATACCAGCTCCCCCCTCTCCCCAGCAGCAGCAACCCAGTAATTCCCCCCTCGCACCCCCCCCCCCCCCGCTAAATCCCCCACTAGCGTAATTACTCCCCCCATGTTGCTCCCAGAAGTCAGCAAACTCTGGCCGACCTCGGCTTCCCCCTGTGACCTCGGCTCGCACCGTGCGACGCCCCCTCCTTCCTGCTTCTCTATTCCCGCCATGATTATCATAGCACGGAAACCAAGCCCGCGCTTCTCCCTTGGCCCCACCCCCAATGGCCAACGCCCCATCTCCTCCACCTCCCCTCCTCCCCCCATCACCACCTGTGGAAGAGAGAAAAGTTACCACATCGCAGGATTAGTACATAAAACTCCTCTTTCCCCCCTTTTTAACCCCCCTCTTCGCCCCCCACATTCGCCCCACCACTTTGTTCAAACGTTCTTTTTAATAACCCGCTCATTCCAGTTTTTCTTCCACAATAAAAGTCCACGCTTCATCCGCCGTCTCAAAGTAGTGGTGCCTCCCTCGATATGTGACCCACAGTCTTGCCGGTTGCAGCATTCCAAATTTTATCTTCTTTTTATGAAGCACCGCTTTGGCCCGATTAAAGCTCGTCCTCCTTCTCGCCACCTCCGCACTCCAGTCTTGGTAAACGCGGATCACCGCGTTCTCCCATTTACTGCTCCGAGTTTTCTTTGCCCATCTAAGGACCATTTCTCTATCCTTAAAACGGAGGAATCTCACCACTATGGCTCTGGGAATTTCTCCTGCTCTCGGTCCTCGCGCCATCACTCGGTATGCTCCCTCCACCTCCAACGGACCCGCCGGGGCCTCCACTCCCATTAACGAGTGCAGCATCGTGCTCACATATGCCCCGACGTCCGCTCCCTCCGCACCTTCAGGAAGACCAAGAATCCTCAAGTTGTTCCTCCTTGCGTTGTTCTCCAGTGCCTCCAACCTTTCCACACATCGTTTCTGATGTGCCTCATGCATCTCCGTCTTCACCACCAGGCCCTGTATGTCGTCCTCATTCTCGGCTGCCTTTGCCTTCACGACCCAAAGCTCCCGCTCCTGGGTCTTTTGTTCCTCCTTTAGCCCTTCGATCGCCTGTAGTATCGGGGCCAACAGCTCTTTCTTCATTTCCTTTTTGAGCTCTTCCACACAGCATTTCAAGAACTCTTGTTGTTCAGGGCCCCATGTTAAACTGCCACCTTCCGACGCCATCTTGGTTTTTGCTTGCCTTCCTTGCCGCTGTTCTAAAGGATCCACTGCAATCCGGCCACTTTCTCCTCCTTTTTTCATCCGTATCCAGGGGGGATTCCCTTCTGGTTTACCGCACAGTGTTTTTAACCGTCAAAATTGCCGTTGGGGCTCCTATCAAGAGCCCAAAAGTCCGTTTCACCGGGAGCTGCCGAAACGTGCGACTCAGCTGGTCATCGCCGCACCCGGACCTAAGAACTTAGTTAACACACACACATATATGTATAGACATATATAAACACACAGCAAGAATTAATTTTTATCATTACAAACATAAAGACACCACCCAGCTACAGTAATTCATGTATAACACTTAATGACTTTCTCTTAACTTCCAATTCAAAAACAAAATTCAATAAACCAAAAAACCCTTTTCAAGGGCATGGCCCAGCTCTCTGCAATCTCACTTGAATGAGACTGGCTTTCCCTGAGATTCTAAACCTGTCTCACTAGCAGATTTCAACTCCTTCCGGAAAGCAAACTATATTTTTTAAGTTACCAAAGAAGGTAGCTATAACCAATTTTTTTTTTACCGGAACAACACTTTTAAATGAAACCATAGAAAGACAGGAAAAAAAACACTTCTTTCTCCCTCTGAGTCCACAAAAACCTTTCTTAAAGGGACACTCCTTTGACATCCCTGTCTGCATCAACATGTCCGAGGTTGAGGTGGTTGACAGCTTCAAATTCCTAGGTGTGCACATCACCAACAACCTGTCCTGGTCCAGCCCAGTCCATCACGCAAACCTGCCTCCCATCCTTTGACTCTGTGTACACTGCCCGCTGTCTTGGGAAAGCGGGCAGCATAATCACAGATCACTCCCACCCGGGTTATTCTCTCTTCCAATTTCTTCCATCGGGCATGAGATACAAAGGTCTGAAAACACGCACTAACAGATTCAAAAACAGCTTCTTCCCCGCTGTTACCAGACTCCTAAATGACCCTCTGACTGATCTGATCTCTTCACACATCTTCTCTACCGAGTAGTATTACACTCCTGTTTGTTTCATCGATGTCTGTGTATTTACATTGTGCATTTTATGTTTGCCCTACTGTGGTAGTATGCATTAGGGGTCATGTGGGACTGTGAAGCCGTGATGCCATTGCCTGACAGATCCCGGGTCCTGGTTGGCTGTTGACCTCTAGCTCCGCCCTGAAGGTGGAGTATAAGAACCAGGGATTCTTCCCGCAGCTCCAGTCTGTTGCTGAACTGCGGGGAACAAGTCACGCTTAATAAAGCCTCATCGACTTCATCTCTATTCGTCTCTCGTAAGTCTTTGTGCGCTACAATTTATTAAGCGTGACTTAAAGGACTATGGAGCTCAGGATCGTCCCGGAATGCCTGAGGATCAGCCCCCACGCAGTGAACTCAGCAGCAATTTTTAAACACTGGCAGACTTGTTTCGAAGGCTACCTCCGAACGGCCCCCGGCCGGATCACAGAAGACCAGAAACTGCAGGTCCTGCACTCGAGGGTAAGCCCGGAAATTTACCCTCTCATAGAAGACGCAGAGGATTTCCAGACGGCGTTCGCAGCACTAAAGAGCATCTACGTTCGCCCGGTGAATCAGGTCTACGCACGCTACCAACTCGCAACGAGACGGCAAAGTCCCGGAGAATCGATAGACGAATTCTACGCCGCGCTGCTAATCTTGGGACGGGCCTGCAGCTGCCCGCCGGTAAACACGGCTGAACACATGGACATGTTAATTCGCGATGCGTTTGTGGCAGGTATGAACTCGCTCCAAATCCGCCAAAGACTGTTAGAAAAAGAGTCGCTAGGACTCTCAGAGGCACGGGCCCTTGCAGCTTCCCTAGATGCGGCCGCGCAAAACGCCCGCGCATACGGCCCCGACCGCGCGGCAGCCCCTTGGGCTCCGTGGACCCCCGTCGCGACAAACACCCCCCCCCACAGGCTTGCGCGGTCCAGGCGCCAGGTCATCCCGGGGGGGCCCGCTGCTATTTCTGCGGCCAGGCGAAACACCCCCGGCAGCGCTGCCCGGCCCGCGCAGCGATTTGCAAGAGCTGCGGGAAAAAGGGCCATTTCGCGGCTGTGTGCCGGTCCCGGGGGGTCGCCGCTGTCCCCGGAGAAGAGAGAGTCCAGCGCATCCCAAACGCTCCCCAACCCCCCCAGCGCCCCATGTGCGACCCGCAGGCGCCGCCATTTTGGGTCCTGGCCACCACGAGGGGAGGAGGGGCGCCGCCATCTTGTGACCCCCCCAGCCATGTGCGATGCATGGGGGCGGCCATTTTGTCCACCCCGGCCGCCATCTTGGGACCCCCCAGCCACGTGCGATGCATGGGGGTGGCCATTTTGTACACCCCCGCTGCCATCTTGGACGACAACAATGGACCCCAGCATCGACGGCTCCACGGGGTTCGAAGAAGACGCTGAAACACTGCGACCACGTCTGGCCTCGGTGACGCTGGACCAAGCACGGCCCCGGACGCTCCAGACGACGACAACGGTGCTGATCAACGGACACGAGACACCATGCCTGATCGACTCCGGGAGCACAGAAAGCTTCATCCACCCCGACACGGTAAGACGCTGTTTTTTGACCATCCGTCCCAGTACGCAAAAGATTTCCCTAGCGGCAGGATCCCACTCCGTAGAGATCAAAGGGTTCTGCATAGTGACCCTAACGGTGCAAGGGAGGGAGTTTAAAAACTACAGGCTCTACGTCCTTCCCCAACTCTGCGCGCCCACATTACTGGGATTAGACTTCCAGTGCAACCTGCAGAGCCTAACATTTCAATTCGGCGGCCCAATACCCCCACTCACTATCTGCGGCCTCGCAACCCTCAAAGTTGAACCCCAATCCTTGTTTGCAAACCTCACCCCGGATTGCAAGCCCGTCACCACTAGGAGCAGACGGTACAGCGCCCAGGACCGGACATTTATTCGGTTTGAAGTCCAGCGGTTGCTGAAGGAAGGCATAATCCAGGCCAGCAATAGTCCCTGGAGAGCTCAGGTGGTAGTAGTAAAGACAGGGGAGAAGCAAAGGATGGTCATAGACTATAGCCAGACCATCAACAGGTACACACAGCTAGATGTGTACCCTCTTCCCCGCATATCCGACATGGTCAATCGGATTGCCCAATATAAGGTCTTCTCCACCGTCGACCTCAGGTCCGCCTACCATCAGCTCCCCATCCGCCCAAGTGACTGCAAGTACACAGCCTTCGAGGCAGACGGGCGATTATACCACTTCCTAAGGGTCCCATTTGGCGTCACAAACGGGGTCTCGGTCTTCCAACGGGAGATGGACCGAATGGTTGATCAACACGGGTTGCAGGCCACGTTCCCGTATCTCGACAACGTAACCATCTGCGGCCACGATCAGCAGGACCACGACGCCAATCTCCAAAAATTCCTCCAGACCGCTAAAGCCTTGAACTTCACATACAACGAGGACAAGTGCATGTTTAGCACAAACCGGCTAGCCATCTTGGGATATGTAGTGCGCAATGGGATAATAGGCCCCGACCCCGAACGCATGCGCCCCCTCATGGAATTTCCCCTCCCCCACTGCTCCAAAGCCCTGAAACGCCGCCTAGGGTTCTTTTCATATTACGCCCAGTGGGTCCCCCAGTACGCAGACAAGGCCCGCCCCCTAATACAGACCACTACCTTCCCCCTGTCGACAGAGGCTCGCCAGGCCTTCAGCCGCATCAAAGCGGATATCGCAAAGGCCACGATGCGCGCCATCGACGAGTCCCTCCCCTTCCAGGTCGAGAGCGACGCCTCCGATGTAGCTCTAGCGGCCACCCTTAACCAAGCGGGCAGACCCGTGGCCTTTTTCTCCCGAACCCTCCACGCCTCAGAAATCCGCCACTCCTCAGTGGAAAAGGAAGCCCAAGCCATAGTGGAAGCTGTGCGACATTGGAGGCATTACCTGGCCGGCAGGAGATTCACTCTCCTCACTGACCAACGGTCGGTAGCTTTCATGTTCGATAATGCACAGCGGGGCAAAATTAAAAATGACAAGATCTTAAGGTGGAGGATCGAGCTCTCCACCTTCAACTACGAGATCTTGTACCGTCCCGGAAAGCTGAACGAGCCGTTCGATGCCCTATCCCGCGGCACATGTGCCAACGCACAAATAGACCGTCTCCAAACCCTCCACGAGGACCTCTGCCACCCGGGGGTCACTCGGTTCTACCATTTTATAAAGTCCCGCAACCTCCCGTACTCCATGGAGGAGGTCCGTACAGTCACCAGGAACTGCCACATCTGCGCAGAGTGCAAACCGCACTTTTTCAGGCCGGATAGAGCGCACCTGATCAAGGCTTCCCGCCCCTTTGAACGCCTCAGTCTGGATTTCAAAGGGCCCCTCCCCTCCACCGACCGCAACACATACTTCCTGAACGTGGTGGACGAGTACTCTCGTTTCCCTTTCGCCATCCCCTGCCCCGACATGACAGCGGCCACAGTTATGAAAGCCCTTAGCACCATATTCACACTGTTCGGTTGCCCCGCATATATCCATAGCGACAGGGGGTCCTCCTTCATGAGTGACGAGCTGCGCCAGTTCCTGCTCAGCAAGGGTATAGCCTCGAGCAGGACGACCAGCTACAACCCCCGGGGGAACGGGCAAGTAGAGAGTGAGAACGGCACAGTCTGGAAGACCGTCGTACTGGCCCTACGGTCCAGGGATCTCCCAGTTTCACGGTGGCAGGAGGTCCTCCCGGATGCTCTCCACTCCATCCGGTCGCTGCTGTGTACCACCACTAATCAAACGCCTCATGAGCGCCTCCTTGTCTTCCCCAGGAAGTCCTCCTCTGGAACGTCGCTGCCGACATGGCTGGCGGCCCCAGGACCCATCTTGCTCCGAAAACATGTACGGGCGCACAAGTCAGACCCGTTGGTCGAGAGGGTTCATCTCCTCCACGCGAACCCGCAGTACGCCTACGTGGAGTACCCCGACGGCCGACAGGACACGGTCTCCCTGCGAGACCTGGCGCCCGCCGGCAACACGCACATCCCCCCGACACCAATCACCCCCTCCCTGCCACCGGCGCACCCCGCGACCGCCCCCTTCCCGGGAGGATCGGTCCTCCTCCCAGGTCCGACCAGGAGTGAAGCTGAAGCAGAAACCGTAAAGCTCCCGGAGACGACAACGCTGGAACAAGCAACTGCACCACCACCGGGGCTGAGGCGATCGACAAGGAAGACCAGACCGCCCGCTCGACTCGTGGCATCGGTGTAACACAAGAATGTCGTGGACTTTAACGAGAATGTTCTTTTTCTTCTTACGAATATTGTAAATAGTTCACAAACCCTGTACATAGCCCAGTGTAGGGCACTGTAATGACATGCAAAAGTTTTTTTCCCTCCCTTGACCAGCCTTGTAAACCCCTACCACCATGCGAAGCACCACCCCGCCGGGTTCATTTTTAACAAGGGGTGAATGTGGTAGTATGCATTAGGGGTCATGTGGGACTGTGAAGCCGTGATGCCATTGGCTGACAGATCCCGGGTCCTGGTTGGCTGTTGACCTCTAGCTGAAGGCGGAGTATAAGAACCAGGAATTCTCCCCGCAGCTCCAGTCTGTTGCTGAACTGCGGGGAACAAGTCACGCTTAATAAAGCCTTATCGACTTCATCTCTATTCGTCTCTCGTAAGTCTTTGTGCGCTACACCTACTATGTATTTTATTTTCATGTACGGAATGATCTGTCTGAACTGTACGCAGAATAATACTTTTCACTGTACCTCGGTACACGTGACAATAAACAAATCCCAAATCCAAACCCCTGTCTCGTACCTCTGTGCAGCCCGAAACTTTGTGAGCTTTTTGCATTCGTGACTACACGTGACCGGAGCCGTATAGAACAAGCACACCCACGCCACAAACTTCGGTCCAATTCCAAAGCTACCCAAACTTTCAAATAAATACCTCCACTCAACCCGGTTGAAGGCCTTCTCTGCATCCATGGAGACGACAACTTCTGACACCTGCGCCCCCCCCCGCCCCCCCACAGTGCCAATACCGCATTCAATAGTCTCATATTACTAGAGAGCTGTCTGCCTTTTACAAAACCCGTTTGGTCCTCTGCTACCACCCCTGGCACACATCCCTCCGTCCTCCCCACAATCAACGTAGCCAGCACCTTCAGTCAGTGTTCAACAGCTAAATAGGCCTATCTTGCCCAGACTCCAATGGATCCTTCCCTTTTTTTCGGAATTAATGTAATCAATGCCTACGTTAATGTCTCTGGTAATTCTACCTTCTCCAATGCTTCATTAATCATCCCCAACAAATGCGGTACCAATTGTGTTACAAACGTCTTTTAAAACTGTGCCGGAAATCCATCAGTCCTCGATGCTTTCCGTGACATCATTTCCACCTGGCGCCGCCCTATATAACTTCTTGTAGTATCCCCGGAAAGCCTCATTTATCTCCCCCGGCTCTGATACTACAACTCCCCTCTTCGTTCTTACTTTTAACATTCCCCTGGGCACAGCCTGCCTCCTCAGCTGGTGGGCCAGCATGCGGCTCGCCTTCTCCTCATATTCATATTGCTCTCCCCTCGCCCTTCGTAACTTTCCCATGGCCTTCCCCGTTGTCAGCCTATCAAACTGACCCGGCAACCCCTTTTTTCCACCAACTGCTCCTTTGTGGGGGCGCCCTGCATGTCTCTTCTCCACCTCAACTATCTCCTCTAACATTCATCCATACTCCTTCCCCCGTTTCCTATCCCTCTGCACTTTAAACAAGATAATCTCCCCTCGGATCACTGTCTTCAACACCTCCCAAATGTGGCCGCCGGCACCTCTCCATTCTGGTTATTCTCCACATAATCCTCAATTGCCGACCTCACCTTCTCATAAAAACCCTTATCGACGAAGAAATCAGTACTTGCGTACACCTTATGCATGTGTGAGAAGGAGTACTCCCTCCCCCGGATTCCTAAACCTCAACAGGTCAGCCATTTCCATTCGTTCCATAAACCCTCCCAGCTCCTTTGCCATCTTCAACCTTCCCATTGACTTGGCCGTGGCCTATCTACCCTCAGCTCCATCACACAATTGAAGTCTCACCCATAATCAATTGGTGCATATCTGGGTTCGGGATCACACCCAGCAAACCCCACATCCCCAGTTTGGCGCGCATACGTTGACAACACCATCGGCGTCCCCTCCAGCACCCCACTCACTATTATATACCTACCCCCCCCCCCCACCCCCCCCACCCCCCCCCCCCCGCCCCGGGTCCCGTACCTCCTTAGCACCCACAAACCCCATTCTCTTGTTCAGCAAAATGGCCACCCCCCCATGCCTTTGAGTAAAACCCTGCAAGGAATACTTAGCCCACCCATCCCTTCCTCGGCGTAATCTAGTCCTTGACTGAGAGGTGCGTCTCCTGTAAGAAGATCATCTCCGCCCTCAAACTCTTCAAATGTGCAAAGGCCCGGGATCTCTTAATCGGCTCATTTATCCCCCGAACATTCCACGTTACAAATCGTATCGGGAGTTTGTGCCTCCAATCTCCTCCATCATCCACTATCATCCCTTTCTGGCTCAGCCTATTCCAATACTGCCCTATATCGGATCCATCCAAGATGGCCCCTATCTTCGTCCATGACCATGCTTGATCTCCATCTTTGCCGCATGTGATTTCACCCCCCCCCCCCTTCCCCGCCCCCTCCTCCCTCATCTTTCCCCCCTCTCCCCCGACCACCTTGTCATGTTGGGTGTTTTGGTTCACAAACAAGCCAACAATGCTGGAAGTGGTGTAACGCTATTTTATTAACTGTTCAACTATGCTAACACACTGTAAACGTGGGTATTGCCAATACCAGCTTAACTGTGGACCCTTTCCTATCACTAGCTTTGGTGAGGCACTCAGCACATGGTGAATGTCTGTGTTGCAGGCTGTGAGCTCTGTGCTCTGAGCTGGCTGCTGCTAGAATCAGCAGGAACTCTCCTGTCCCCCCTTTATAGTGCTTGTGCTCTCACTGGTGATTGGCTGCGGTGTTATGTCTGCTGGTTGGTCCTACTGCATGTCCATCAGTGTGTGTATGTGATTGCACCATAATGTACTGATGTATATTATGACACACCTCTCCCGACCTCTTCCCCTATCTCACCTCCGTTCACCAGCAGTGCTTGCTAGTGTGGATACTACCCCCCCCCCCCCCCCCCCCCCCCCCCCGGACAAACTTATGAACTTGTAACTCTGAAAAATACAATTTGAAGAAACAACAATCAATAACAAACAAGACCAAAAGAACTCCCTACCCTCTGACAAGAAACAACAACTGTACCCTCCAACCTTAACAGATGCAGCTCCCTCCTTTTGCACTAACTCTCAGATCTCCCCCAGCTTATGGTCTCTTATAAAATCGTTCGCCTCGTCTGGTGTTTCGAGGTTATATTCCCAGCCTTCAAATGTGACCCACAGTTTCGCTGGGTATAAAACCCCAAACCGAATCTTCTTTCGGTATAATACCACCTTGGCCTTGTGGAAGCCTGTGCGCCTCTTCGCCAGTTCCATCCCGATATCTTGGTACATGCGAACCCCTTCCCTTCCCTTCGCAGTCTCGCTTCTCTCTGGCCCATCGCAAGGTGCTTTCCTTCTCAGAAATTTGTGCATCCACACAATTACTGCCTGTGATGGCTCCCCCATTCTCTGCCTTTGCCTTAAGGACCAGTGTGCCTAATCGCCATGCCGCGAGTTCCCTCCAATTTCTTAGTCGGGTTTTTGACCCTTTTTTGCCAGGTCCCGTAGCTAACTGGCATAACAATCTCAGGGAGTTCCCCAACCTCTTCACTTTGTGCACCTTTTTCTGTCGGAGTTACCCCACTAATGGGGTATGATGTGTCTAAACCAATGCCTCTGTGCCTGAGCTGCCCTGTGTGCGGCCACTTACATCATGCCACCACCAGATGTCCTTTGAACATGCTTTTGAGCATATTCTTTAATAATCACTTTATGTTGCTTGGTGTGTAATTTTGTTTCCTAATGCTCCTGTGAAGCACCATGGGAATTTTATTACATCAAAGGTGCTATATAATTAGTTGTTGTTAGTGCAGCACTACTGGATGAAGACAAGGCCCTTTCTGGCCCTTCATGGGATGCAGAAGATCACAAGGCAGTATTTGAATAAGAGTATGGAAATCTGTGTGTTCTGGCCAACAATTATCCTGAACAAATTTTGTTCATATAACAAATGATCTGGGTCTGGATTCTCCAATTGTGAGGCTATGTCCTCATGCCGGCATGGGAACGGTCGGCGCAGAACAGCCACCGATTCTCCATGTAGCTGGGGGCTAGCTTGCCAGCAGCATTGAGCGCCCGGCTCTAGCTGCTGATATGGCCCGGAGAATGAGGGGCTGGTTTAGCACACTGGGCTAAATCACTGGCTTTTCAAGCAGACCAAGGCAGGCCAGCAGCACGGTTCACTTCCCGTATCAGCCTCCCCGAACAGGCGCTGGAAAGTGGCGACTAGGGGCTTTTCACAGTAACTTCATTGAAGCCTACTTGTGACAATAAGCGATTTTCATTTCATTTCATTTTCAGAATTGCCGGGTCTGTGGCCGTGCATGCGCAGGGCGGCGACCTGCAGCGGCCGCGCTATGCAACATGGTGCTGGCCGCTCGCGGACCCGGCTTGCAACATAGTGCTTCCCCTTTGCCTGGCTCACACGCCCCGGACCACCCCCCAACAGTGCTCCCTGCCAGCGATCGGCCCTTCCCTGACTGTAGCGGCACTGGACTGAGTCCGCAGCCACCACGCTGAGTTCCCGACAGATAAGACCACACGCGACAGACGCCGTCGGGAACTCGGTCAGTCGGGGGAGGAATATCAGGGGGTGGGCCTCAGGCAACGTCCTGAGGCCGTCCATGTCCGCCGCTTTGGAGGGGGCGGAGCATCGCGAAAGCGGCGCTGCCCCCGATTTGGTTGGGAACTTTGATTCTAAGGCCGATCACTGAACGCAATTTCGGCCTCGGCGACCGGAGAATCCAGCCCTGATTTTTATTGCTGTTTGTTGAAGCTTATTTTGCACAAATTGGCTACGTCCTTTTCTTACATTACAACAATGACTACACTTCAAAAATATGATGTAAATTGGTAGTAAGAGTTTTATCGCATCCTGAGGTTGTGAAAAGTAAATTGTCAGGGAATTTGCCTACAATCAGTTGATTTTTTTTGTGCTGTAAAACTGTATGACTCTAGATACGATGTGATATGGTTGGGAATGATGATCTGCTCCACAGCAACACCTATTGTCAACAGTCTGCAACTTCATTGTTGCCAAAGCAAAAGTTGGGAAAGTTGACATTACACTATTGGTGGAATCTTACCATAATTTTTCAAAGTGTCAGTCTGACTGAAAACTGGCATGTAGCCCTCCGTTTCATAGATTGGTTTTCACTTCATATCTTCAGCCTCTCTGAAGAAAAAAAAATGAGTGGCCAGGGTTTTTACCGTCAGCCTGGTGGGGTGTGGCCTGATGGAGCTGGCAAGGCCAGAAATCGGAGTGCCATCTTTAAAGGGCGTCCTGATCAGAACATTAACTCTCCCCACCACATTTATCAGGCTCTCACTCTTCATACCCCTACCCCCCACAATCATTGGGCTTTCTCCCTCCCCCCCCCTCCCTCAACCACGGAGGTTTCGCCAGCATTCCCCCAGGTTTTCCCTCAATGGCCTCGGCGCCCCCCCTGGCGGCCCCCCCCCCATTAAACAAAGGGAACCCTCTCATGTGGCTCCCCAGAATGCCCGTCACGGCACTGTCCCCTGGCACAGGTTGGCACAGCCAGTTTGGCACTGTGTCAGCCTGAAAGTGCCACCTTGGCAGTGCCAACCTGTGCCAGGAACAATGTCAGGGCATGACCATGTCCATGTCCCCTGGGGGCTATATTGACATGAGTCTTGTTTTTAAAAAGCTGTTGTAAACCTCGTCATTGGGAATTTGGTTTTGTTTTATTATCACATGTACCGAGGTACAGTGAAAAGAATTGTTCTGCATACAGTCCAGACAGATCATTCCATACTTTAAAAAAAACATAGGACAAACATAAATATGCAAAGGAAATACATAAGACACAGGCATTGGGTGAGAATACGGAGTGCAGTACTATTCAGTAGAGAAGATGTGTCAAGAGATCAGATCAGTCCATTAGAGAGCCATTCAGGTGTCTGGTAACAGTGGAGAAGATGCAATTTTTGAACCTGTTAGTGCGTGTTCTCAGACTTTTGTATCTCCTGCCCAATGGAAGAAGTTGGAGGAGTGACTACCCTGGGTGGGTGGGGTCTTTGATTATGCTGCCCGTTTTCCCAGGGCAGCAGGAGGTGTAGACAGAGTCAATGGATGGGAGGTTGGTTTGCGTGATGAATTGGGATGTGCTCAAGGCTCTCTGTAGTTTCGTACGGTCTTCGGCCGTGCAGTTGCCATACCAGGTGATGGTGCATATACAAAAATTGGTCAGTGTCAATGGGGACATGCCGAATTTCCTTAGGTTCCAGAGGAAACTGTTGTGCTTTCTCGGTCATAGCATCGACATGGGTGGACCAGGACAGATTGTTGGTGATGTACATACATAGGAATTTGAAACTGCCAAACATCTCCACCTCATTACCATAAATGCAGACAGGGGTGTGTGCAATACTTTGCTTCCTGAAGTCAATGACCAGCTCTTTAGTGTTGCTGACATTGAGGGAAAGAGTGTTGTCATTACACCGCTCCACTAGATTCTCTCTCTCCCTCCTGTACTCTGACTCATCTTTGTTCAAAGTCCGACCCACTCCGGTCGTGTCATCAGCAAACTTGGAGATGGAGTTGGAGCCAAATTTTGCCACACAGTTGTGTGTGCATAGGGATAAAGTGGGGGGGGCTAAGTACTCAGCTTTGTGGGGCCCCGGTATTGAGGACTATCGTGGAGGAGGTGTTGTTTATCCTTACTGATTGTGGTCTATGGGTCAGGAAGTTGACGATCCAGTTGCAGAGGGAGGAACCAAGTCCTAGGTTTTGGAGCTTTGATACAAGCTTGGCTGGGATTATGGGATTGAAGGTGGAGCTGTATTCAATGAATAGGAGTCTGACATAGGAGTCCTTGTTGTCGAGATACTCCAAGGATGAGTGTAGGGCGAAGGCGATGGCATCTGCTGCGGACCGGTTCTGGAGGTATGCGATTTGCAGTGAATCAAGGCATTCTGGGAGTAAGGAATTGATGTGTCTCATGATCAACCTCTCGAAGCACTTCATAATGATAGATGTCAAGGCCACCAAATAGTAGTCATTGAGGTATGTTGCCTGGTTCTTCTTTGACACCGGTATTATGGTGGTCTTCTTGAAGCATTTAGGAACCTCAGAACGGAGTAGGGAGAGGTTGAAGATGTCCGCGAACACATCCGGCAGTTGTTTCGCGCAGGATCTGCGTGCACGACCAGGGATCCGCTCATTACCCATCGCTTCCCAAGGGTTCACTTTCCAGAAGGCCGATCTGACTTCGGAAGCTGTGATGGTAGGTATGGGTGTCCCCGAGGCTGCTTGGGCAGTTGACAATGGTTGATGGTTTCCTGCTCGAACCGAGCATAGAATGCAATGAGTTCATCGGGGAAGGGTGCGCTGCTCCAGAGATTCTACTTGGCTTTGCTTTGTCGCCCGTTATGTTGCTTAAGCATGAATATCCAGTTGTGTGTGTGTATGTGTGGGGGAGGGGGACCATGTGGCAAGGCGGTTGGCTAATTATATTCAGTTATTGAAATCCATTAATGTGAGGTTCTCACCCATTGTGAGCATGAACCTCGTTACATCACTGACGATACATTTCCTGATTCTCTCCAAATGTTCCGTCCACATTGCCATTCTCTCTGATAGCAAATGTAGGCTAAAAATCAGCCCCTACAATTGGAGGTGCCGACATAGACATTTGATGAAAACTCATGACAATTGTAAGTAATACCATGGACAGGAAATGTGTTCCTTATCTAAGGATCTTGGAATTTTGTCATACATTTATGCATTTGGTGTTAAGTACACAGGTGGTGGTAAATGCTGGGTTATTCCAAATCCCAGGAGGGAAACTTGAAACAACCGTCCTTAACAGTATATTGTCATTTGATATTATGTGAGGAAAGATTTGAAAACTAGAGAATGATGTCCCAGATGTTTGTAATTGTGTTAGGATTACTGTACCTAGTAATGCCGGAATATCATTGGTGGAGAATGTACTTGTTCCCATTGGATAAGCTTGTATGTTAGCTCCACTCTGCAAGGTGGGGTATAAGAGCCTGTGCCACCCCAGCAGCTTTCTTCTGTACCTGCGCTGCTGGGGGAAACATCCAGCGTATTAAAGCCTTCAATTGTCTCCATCTCGTTTCGGAGGTTATTGATCGTGCTTCAATTTAATACGCTAGATTTAAAAGAATGGAGCTCCGAATCAAGCCGGAGTGTCTGCAATTCAGCCCCCACGCGGCAAACTCAGCGGCAACCTTCAAGCACTAGCTGCCGTGTTTCAACGGATATCTCGGAACGGCTGAAAACACACCCACGGGAGAACAGATTCTTCAAGTCCTGCACTCGAGGGTGAGCCAGAAATCTACACCCTCATCGAGGACGCGGACGATTTCGATGCAGCAATGGAGCTGCAGAAAGGACATTATATTCGCCCTGTAAACCAGGTCCAAGCCTGACATCTGCTAGCGACGAGCGACAAATCCCTGGGGAATCGCTGGAAGAATTCTACCATGCGCTCCTGGTGTTGGAGAGAAACTGCAGATGCCCGCAAGTTTCGGTGAGCGACCACACAGAACTCTTGATCCAGGACGCTTTCGTTACAGGTATGCTGGCCTCCCAAATCCGCCAGCGATTGCTGGAGAAAGAGATACCAGGCCTCAAGGAGGCACGGGCCCTTGCCAGCTCCTTGGATGTGGCCTCCTGAAATGCCCGCACTTACGTCCCCGGCCGCGCGGCAGCCCCCTGGGCAGCGTGGAACCCCCCCACGGCCGACCCAGAGGCATCTCCCATCTCCCCACAAGCTTGTGCTGCAAGACAGTCTGGCAACCCCAGGGGGCCCCGCTGCTATTTTTGCGGGCATGCCAAGCACCCCCGACAGCGCTGTCCGGCCCGTGCATCCACCTGCAAGGGATGCGGTTACAAGGGCCATTTCATGGCGGTATGCCAGGCCTGGACGGTCGCTGCGGTCCCCTTGCGGCCAGCGGGCGCCGCCATATTCCTCCTCCAGGACCATGTGCGGCCTCCGGGCACCGCCATCTTGTCCCGTGGACGCCACGTGCGATGGATGGGTGCCGCCATTTTGTGCACCCCCAGCCAAGTGCGACCAATGGGCGCCGCCATCTTGGATGGACTCCCAGGATCCCAGCTCGGCTGACCACACACCGCCTGAAGAAAACATTCAACTGCTGCCACGAGTAGCCTCGGTCACGAGGAGCCTGGACCAGTCTCGGCCCCGAAAACTATCGACTGCTACGACGATGGTGCTTATCGATGGGCATGAAACGTCCTGCCTAATCGACTCTGGGAGCACGGAGAGCTTCATACACCCCGACATGGTAGGACGTTGTTCTCTCCCTGTGCACCCCGTTAATCAAAAAATCTCCCTGGCCTCCGGATCTCACTCAGTAGAGATCAAGGGGTTTTGTGTAGCTAACCTCACAGTCCAAGGATGGGAGTTCAAAAACTACCGACTCTACGACCTTCCCCACCTCAGCCACACTCCGAGGGTTGGATTTTCAGTGCAAACTCCAAAGTCCAACTTTGAACTTCAGCTGCCCTATACCCCCCCCTCACTGTCTGCAGCCTCCCAACCCTCAAGGTCTCCCACTGGCAGGAAGTCCTCTCGGATGCCCTCCACTCCATCCGGTCACTGCTGTGTACCACGACCAACCAAACACCATACGAACGTCTCCTTGTCTTCCCTAGGAAGTCCTTCTCTGGGATCTCGCTCCCAACCTGGCTGGCAGCTCCGGGACCTGTCCTGCTCCGAAAACATGTGCAGGCGCACAAATCGGACCCATTGGTTGAGAGGGTCCATCTCCTCCACGCTAACCCTCAGTACGCCTACATGGTGTACCCCGACGGCCGACAGGATACGGTTTCCATACGGGACCTGGCGCCCGCTTGATCCCCACACACACACCCGCCACCAGTCCCACCCACCGGCGCACCCCACAGCCGCCCCCTTCCCAGGTCAGTCGGCCCTTCCACCAGCCACATCTAAGGGTGATGAAGCTGCCACAGACGCCGAAATCACGCTCCCGGAGTCACAGACGCCCGAACCTCCACCGACATCATCACCAAAGCTACGACGATCGCAGAGGACGACCAGGGCCCCCAGATCGACTAATTACTTCCTTTTGAAATGTACATTACAACTCTTAACTATTTACAACAGTAATGAGGCAAAACGCTGTACGGAGGCATTACTGTACCTTCATAACTGTAACTCCTACCACTTTTACCACGTTGTAATACGAAGCCACCACCCCCGCCAGACTCTTTTTAACAGGGTTGAATGTGGTAGTCTGTGTTAGGAGGATTACGGTACCTAGTAATGCCGGAATACCATTGGTGGAGAATGTACTTGTTCCCATTGGATAAGCTTGTATGTTAGCTCCGCCCTGCAAGGCGGGGTATAAGAACCCGTGCCGCTCCAGCAGCTTTCTTCTGTCCCTGCACTGCTGGGGGAAACATCTAGCGTATTAAAGCCTTCAATTGTCTCTAATCTCGTTTCTGAGGTTATTGATCGTGCATCAGTGATGATTTTAAATAATACAAAGGTTTATTCAACAATAAAGTCAATGAGAAGTACATTTAACTAAAACAATGGCTGTGCACAGAATCACTAACTTACTCCAGTTTCGAACACCTTTATTTCACTACCTTCAGAGCTAATTCTCCCCAAATCTCCACAACATGAGAGATTTAAAAAAATACATAAACAAAATCCAGTAACATTACCTCAGAAGCGACCCCAAAGAGATAAGATTCCCTGGTGTGGTAGAACTAAACATCTGGGGCTGGAATCCCTGCTGTTGGGATTTTCCGTTTCGCCGGCAGCCCGGGGATTTCCTGACGGCGTGGGGCTGCCCACAATGGGAGACCCCATTGGCCGGCTGGCGAGACTGAATATCCCGAGGACCTGTCTACATTTGAGCAGGACTAGGATGAATATCCTCGCAGGAAGATTTGTTAGTGCTGTTGGGGGGGTAGGATTAAACTAGATTGGCAAAGGAATGAGAATCTGAAGGCAAATTCAGAGCAGGGAATGAGAAATGGAAAATTAGTGAATGGCCCTGAAGGACAGAAGAAGCACAGTGTACAGCACATGAATTTGGCAGTGTTAAAGGTATGTATGTGAATGTAATGAGCATAGGAAATAAAGCTGATGGCACAGATAGGTACGTGGCAGCATGATATCATTGCTATAACAACATTCGGCTTAAAGAGGGGCAAAAATCTTGGATTTAGGTTTCAGGCAGGATAGAGAGAGGGGATAAAGAAGCAGGGGTGTGGCATTATTGGATAAATGATTAATTACAGCTGTGAGGAGGGATGATATACTAAATGAAGCATCAAATGAGGCCATGAGTTGTGCTCAGAAAACAGGAGTAATGTAGTGGGAGGGAGTTCAAAGAGCAAATATGTAGACACATTTCTGAGTGCAAAAACAATAAGGGAGTAATAGTTGGGAAACTCAACTACCTGCACATCAATTGGGATACGAACACTGTGAAGGGCACAAAATTATTATTTTTTTTTAAAAAAATATTTTATTGAAAATTTTTGGCCAACCACCACAGTACATTGTGTATCCTTTACACAGTAATATAACACTATAAATAACAATGGCCAGTTTTATAAACAAGAAATAAATAATATATAAACAAAAACAAAACTAAATGGCAACTGCCTTGTCCCAGATAAATATTCTCCAAAAATATGTTTTAACAGTCCAATATACAATTATCTATAACAACAACCTATACATATTATACTTATATATTAACATCCCTGAGAATCCCTCTGGTTCCTCCGCCCCCCGCCCCCCCCCCCCCCCCCCCCCTGGGCTGCTGCTGCTGTCTTCTTCTTTTCCATTCCCTCTATCGTTCTGTGAGGTATTCGACGAACGGTTGCCACCGCCTGGTGAACCCTTGAGCCGATCCCCTTAGGACGAACTTAATCCGTTCCAGCTTTATAAACCCTGCCATGTCATTTATCCAGGTCTCCACACCCGGGGGCTTGGCTTCCTTCCACATCAACAGTATCCTGCGCCGGGCTACTAGGGACGCAAAGGCCAAAACATCAGCCTCTCTCGCCTCCTGCACTCCCGGCTCTTCTGCAACCCCAAATATAGCCAACCCCCAGCTTGGTTCGACCTGGACCCCCACTACCTTCGAAAGCAGCTTTGTCACCCCCACCCAAAACCCCTGTAGTGCCGGACATGACCAGAACATGTGGGTGTGATTCGCTGGGCTTTTCGATCATCTCGCACACCTATCCTCTACTCCAAAAAATTTGCTAAGCCGTGTTCCAGTCATATGCGCCCTTTGTAACACCTTAAATTGTATCAGGCTTAGCCTGGCACACGAGGACGATGAGTTTACCCTACTTAGGGCATCAGCCCACAGCCCCTCCTCAATCTTCTCCCCCAGCTCTTCTTCCCATTTCCCTTTCAGCTCATCTACCATAATCTCCCCCTCGTCTCTCATCTCCCTATATATGTCTGACACCTTACTGTCCCCCACCCATGTCTTTGAGATCACTCTGTCCTGCACCTCCTGCGTCGGGAGCTGCGGGAATTCCCTCACCTGTTGCCTCATAAAAGCCCTCAGTTGCATATACCAGAATGCATTCCCTTGGGGCAACCCATATTTTTCGGTCAGCGCCCCCAGACTTGCAAACGTCCCATCTACAAACAGATCTCTCAATTGTGTTACTCCTGCTCTTTGCCATGTTCCAAATCCCCCATCCATTCTCCCCGGAGCAAACCTATGGTTATTTCTTATCGGGGACCACACCGAGGCTCCCGTCTTTCCCCTATGCCGTCTCCATTGCCCCCAAATTTTCAAAGTAGCCACCACCACCGGGCTTGTGGTGTATTTCTTCGGTGAGAACGGCAACGGCGCCATCACCATGGCTTGTAGGCAAGTCCCCCTACAGGACGCCTTCTCCAATCTCTTCCACGCCGCTCCCTCCTCTTCTCCCATCCACTTACATACCATTGAGATGTTGGCGGCCCAGTAGTACTCACTCAGGCTCGGTAGCGCCAGCCCCCCCTATCCCTACTACGCTGCAGAAATCCTTTCCTCACTCTCGGGGTCTTCCCGGCCCACACAAAACTCATGATACTCTTCTCAATCCTTTTGAAAAAAGCCTTCGTGATCACCACCGGGAGGCACTGAAACACAAAGAGGAATCTCGGGAGGACCACCATTTTAACCGCTTGTACCCTCCCTGCCAGTGACAGGGATACCATGTCCCATCTCTTTAAGTCCTCCTCCATCTGTTCCACCAACCGCGTTAAGTTTAACCTATGCAATGTACCCCAATTCTTGGCTACCTGGATCCCCAAGTAGCGAAAGTCCCTTGTTACCTTCCTCAGCGGTAAGTCCTCTATATCTCTGCTCTGCTCCCCCGGATTCACCACAAACAGCTCACTTTTCCCCATGTTCAGCTTCTATCCTGAAAATTCTCCAAACTCCCCAAGTATCCGTATTATCTCTGGCATCTCCTCCGCCGAGTCCGCCACATACACCAATAAATCGTCCGCGTAAAGAGATACCCGGTGTTCCTCTCCTCCCCTGAGTACTCCCCTCCACTTCCTGGAACCCCTCAATGCTATTGCCAGGGGCTCAATCGCCAGTGCAAACAATAATGGGGACAGAGGACATCCCTGCCTCGTCCCTCTATGGAGCCGAAAATACGGAGACCCCCGTCCATTCGTGACCACTCTCGCCATCGGGGCCCTATACAGCAGCCGTACCCATCTAATATACTCATCCCCAAAGCCAAATCTCCTCAACACCTCCCACAAATAATCCCACTCCACTCTATCAAATAACTTTCTCGGCATCTATCGCCACCACTATCTCCGCTTCCCCCTCTGGTGGGGGCATCATCATTACCCCTAGCAGCCTCCGTATATTCGTATTCAGCTGTCTCCCCTTCACAAACCCAGTTTGGTCCTCATGGACTACCCCCGGGACACAATCCTCTATCCTCATTGCCATTACCTTGGTCAGAATCTTAGCGTCTACATTTAGGAGGGAAATAGGTCTATAGGACCCGCATTGCAGCGGGTCTTTTTCCTTCTTTAGGAGAAGCGATATCGTTGCCTCCGACATAGTCGGGGGCAGCTGTCCCCTTTCCTTCGCCTCATTAAAGGTTCTCATCAGTATCGGGGCAAGCAAGTCCACATATTTCCTATAAAATTCGACTGGAAATCCATCCGGTCCCGGAGCCTTCCCCGCCTGCATACTCCTAATTCCTTTCACTACTTCCTCTATTTTGATCTGTGCTCCCAGTCCCACCCTCTCCTGCTCCTCCACCTTAGGAAATTCCAGCCGGTCCAGGAAGCACATCATTCTCTCCTTCCCATCCGGGGGCTGAGCTTCGTATAATCTTTTATAGAATGCCTTGAACACTCCATTCACTCTCTCGGCTCCCCGCTCTATCTCTCCTTCCTCATCCCTCACTCCCCCTATTTCCCTCGCTGCTCCCCTTTTCCTCAATTGATGGGCCAGCAACCTGCTCGCCTTCTCCCCATACTCATACTGTACACCCTGTGCCTTCCTCCACTGTGCCTCTGCAGTACCCGTTGTCAGCAAATCAAATTCTACGTGTAACCTTTGCCTTTCCCTGTACAGTCCCTCCTCCGGTGCCTCCGCATATTGCCTGTCCACCCTCAGAAGTTCTTGCAGCAACCGCTCCCGTTCCCTACTCTCCTGCTTTCCTTTATGTGCCCTTATTGATATCAGCTCCCCTCTAACCACTGCCTTCAGCGCCTCCCAGACCACTCCCACCTGGACCTCCCCGTTATCATTGAGTTCCAAGTATTTTTCAATGCACCCCCTCACCCTTAGACACACCCCTTCATCTGCCATTAGTCCCATGTACATTCTCCAGGGTGGACGCCCTTCTGTTTCCTCCCCTATCTCCAAGTCTACCCAATGTGGAGCGTGATCCGAAATGGCTATAGCCGTATACTCCGTCCCCCTCACCTTCGGGATCAACGCCCTTCCCAAAACAAAAAAGTCTATTCGCGAATAAACTTTGTGGACGTAGGAGAAAAACGAAAACTCCTTACTCCTAGGTCTACTAAATCTCCACGGGTCTACTCCTCCCATCTGCTCCATAAAATCTTTAAGCACCTTGGCTGCAGCCGGCCTCCTTCCAGTCCTGGACCTCTACCTGTCCAGCCCTGGCTCCAGCACCGTATTAAAATCTCCCCCCATTACCAACTTTCCCACCTCTAGGTCCGGGATGCGTCCTAGCATGCGCCTCATAAAATTGGCATCATCCCAGTTCGGGGCATATACGTTTACCACGACCACCGCCTCCCCCTGTAATTTGCCACTCACCATCACGTATCTGCCCCCGCTATCCGCCACTATGGTCTTTGCCTCAAACATAACCCGCTTCCCCACTAGTATAGCCACCCCCCTGTTTTTCGCATCTAGCCCCGAATGAAACACCTGCCCCACCCATCCTTTGCGTAGTCTAACCTGGTCTATAAGTTTCAAGTGTGTCTCTTGTAACATAACCACGTCTGCCTTAAGTTTCTTAAGGTGTGCGAGTACTCGTGCCCTCTTTATCGGCCCGTTCAGCCCTCTCACATTCCACGTGATCAACCGGGTTGGGGGGCTTTTTACCCCCCCCCCCCTTGTCGATTAGCCATCCCCTTTTTCCAGCTCCTCACCCGGTTCCCACGCAGCTGTGTCCCCCCCAGGCGGTGCCCCCCCGCCCACCCCACCCCATTCCGGCTCCCCCCTCTCCCCAGCAGCAGCAACCCAGTAACTCCCCCCTCCCACCCCCCCGCTAGATCCCCCACTAGCGTAGTTACACCCCCCATGTTGCTCCCAGAAGTCAGCAAACTCTGGCCGACCTCGGCTTCCCCCCGTGACCTCGGCTCGCACCGTGCGATGCCCCCTCCTTCCTGCTTCCCTATTCCCGCCATCATTATCATAGCGCGGGAACAAAGCCCGCGCTTCCATTTTGGCCCCGCCCCCCATGGCCAACGCCCCATCTCCTCCACCTCCCTTCCTCCCTCCACCACCACCTGTGGAAGAGAGAAAAGTTACCGCATCGCAGGATTAATAACATAAAACTCATCTTTCCCCCCCTTTTTCCCCCCTCTTCGCCCCCCATACTCGCCCCACCACTTTGTTTCAAACGTTCTTTTTTAATAACCCGCTTATTCCAGTTTTTCTTCCACAATAAAAGTCCACGCCTCATCCGCCGTCTCAAAGTAGTGGTGCCTCCCTTGATATGTGACCCACAGTCTTGCCGGTTGCAGCATTCCAAATTTAATCTTCTTTTTGTGAAGCACCGCCTTGGCCCGATTAAAGCTCGCCCTCCTTCTCGCCACCTCCGCACTCCAGTCTTGATATACGCGGATCACCGCGTTCTCCCACCTACTGCTCCGAGTTTTCTTTGCCCATCTAAGGACCATCTCTCTGTCCTTAAAACGGAGGAATCTCACCACTATGGCTCTGGGAATTTCTCCTGCTCTCGGTCCTCGCGCCATCACTCGGTATGCTCCCTCCACCTCCAGCGGACCCGCCGGGGCCTCCGCTCCCATTAACGAGTGCAGCATCGTGCTCACATATGCCCCGACATCCGCTCCTTCTGAACCTTCAGGAAGACCAAGAATCCTTAAATTATTCCTCCTCGCGTTATTCTCCAGCACCTCCAGTCTTTCCACACATCGTTTATGGTGTGCCTCGTGCATTTCCGTCTTCACCACCAGGCCCTGTATATCGTCCTCGTTCTCGGCAGCCTTTGCCTTCACGACCCGAAGCTCCCGCTCCTGGGTCTTTTGCTCATCCTTTAGCCCTTCGATCGCCTGTAATATCGGGGCCAACAGCTCCTTCTTCATTTCCTTTTTAAGTTCTTCCACGCAACATTTCAAAAACTCGTGTTGTTCAGGGCCCCATGTTAAACTGCCACCTTCCGACGCCATCTTGGTTCTTGCTTGCCTTCCTTGCCGCTGCTCCAAAGGATCCACTGCAATCTGGCCACTTCCCTCTCCTTTTTCCATCCGTTTCCAGGGGGGATTCCCTTCTGGTTTACTGCACAGTGCTTCTAGCCGTTAAAATTGCCGTTGGGGCTCTTATTAAGAGCCCAAAAGTCCGTTCCACCGGGAGCTGCCGAAACGTGCGACTTAGCTGGTCATCGCCGCACCTGGAAGTCTGAGGGCACAAAATTATTGAACTGCATTCAAGAGAATTTCTTTAGCCAGCACATAACATCCCCAATGAGAGAGGGCGCAATTCCAATTTTAGTCTTAGGAAGTGAAACTGGGCAAGTGGATAAAGTAGCAGTGGGGAACCATTTTGGAGATGTTGACTATAATAGTTAAATTTAGCTTCCTTATGGAAAAGGACAAAGATAGAACAGGAGACAAAGTTCTAAATTAGGGGAAGACAAATTTTACAAAGCTGAGAGGTGAACTGGCAAAAGCAGGCTGGGTACAGCTCCTGGTAGGGAAAACAGCATCAAATCAGTGGGAGGTATTCAAAAGCGAGATTCTACAAGCACAGTGTAAACATGTCACCGCAAAGAAAAAGAGTGGTACTGCCAAATCGAGAGCCCTCGAGATATCCATCAACATACAGGATAAGGTAAAACAGGAAAAGAAAGTTAAAACAAAAAAATAAAGCTTATGACAGTCACAAAAGGCTTAATACTGTAGAAAGCCTTGAGGAGGAGAGAAAGTACAGCGGTGAAGTGAAAAAGGAAATTTGGAAAGCAGAGAGGACACCAAAAAATATTGACAGGCAAAATCAAAGAAAATCCAAAGATGTTTTCCCAATACATTTAGAGCATGAGAATAGCTAAGGAAAGTGCAGGGTCCATCAGTGATATACATGGTAATGTACATGTTGATGCTGAAGATGTGGGCAAGGTTCTCAATGAGTACTTTGTCTCTGTCTTCATTAAGGCAAGGGGTGATGCAGACATTCTCGTTAAATAGGAGTGTGAAACATTAGATACCCGAATAAGCATAATGAGAGGGGAAGTACTGGAGAGACTGACATCCTTGAAGGTGGATAAATCACCAGAGCCGGATAAATTGTATCCCAGACTGTTAAAGGAAACCAGTAATGAAATAACGGACACTCTGAGAATCATTTTGCAATCCTCACTGGATACAAGTGCGATACTAGAGGATTGGAGGACTACAAACATTGTACCATTATTTAAAAAGGGTGCGAGGCATAGGCCAGAAAATGTTAAGCCAGTCAGCCTGACTTCAGTGGTCGGCAAATTCTTAGAATCAATTCTGAGGGACAGGTTAAACTGTCACTTAGAAAGGCACAGATTAATCAGGGATAGTCAGCATCGTTTTGTCAGGGGAACACAGAACAACAGAGACTGAAGAGAGACCAGACCTGGTGAAGGAACAGCTATATAGAGAGGCAGGAAACTTCAAAAAGAGCAGCACAGCGAGGGTCAGAGACAGAGAACACCAGAGACTGGAGAGAGTGCAGCATACTGTTATGGGCCAGGATTTAGAGAACCCCAAAGTGTAGCATGGAGTTCACCTGACCCACAACTTTTAATAGATTGTGGTATGGGGAGCACACGGCCCACTCTACAGGTGTGGTACAGCAGAAATGGGAAAGTAATTTTTAAAGCAAAACAATGTTTATTCTATGAACTCAAGTTAACCTTTTTGAAACATACAGTGAACATCTTAGCAACCATCAATTCAAATTCAACCCCCAAAGAATACAACACTAAGTAATCCTTACTAAATTCCCAAACAACATCCAGAAGACAAAAGAAACACCTTTTAACAGAAGCACATTAGGTTTACATTCACTACTGAGAATATTTATAATTCTGAATTCACCAAATGATCAAGAGATAGTCTTTTGATGGCAGAGAGAACAGCAGTGCACCTGCTTGGTCTGGCATCAGCTCCAACACTGAAAATGAAACTAAAACACACCGTGCAGCAAACAGCCTAAAACAAAAGTAAAAAGCTGACAGACAGCCCAGCTCCACCCACTCTCTGACATCACTGCAGTAATAAACACCCATGTCTTAAAGGTACTCTCACATGACACCTCCCACCAAGAAAAAAATAAACCATCAACTTCAAGATGTTTTCATTTTTCACCTTTTCACTATCCTTTAAGAAATGCACACAGTAAATATACTTTATCGTTTCAAAAAAACCCACACGCAAACAGGTATAATAAGAGAGTCCATTTTTCTTTTGTTCTTCTTCCTCCAACTGAAACCTTTCTCGATTGACAGTCTCTTTGAACAAGAAGGTCGCTGCACAATCCATCCATTTCTCTACACCTCGGCATGTCTCTTTAAAGTCAGATACTTTAGTTCAATCTGATCAGAGTCCCTTGTAATTCTCCAACACAGGAGCATTGGTTATCACAGCTTTCGGGCAGTCAAATGCCTGTTGAAAGTCCGCTGTCCACTGAAATGTTTGACGTTTCTTCAGCAAGTCCATCAGTGGAGCAACCACGCTACAAACCTTTTGCACAAATGTTCGATCAAATCCACTCATGCCAAGAAATCGCATTATTTCCCTTCGTCTTGAGGGTATTAGAATCTCCTCAAGGAAAGTGACTTGTGTTTTTCCAAATTCACTTTTGGCTAGGTTTATCACCAAACCCGCCTCCTGAAGTCGATCGAATAATTCCATCAGATGTTTTCAATGTTCTTCCCACGCCAGGCTGAAAATTACCAGATCGTTTACCGCACAATTGGGTAATCCTGAAACAAAGTTGTCAGTTAACCGTTGAAATGTGGCTGGGGCGATTTCATGCCAAATGGCATAACTTTGAATTGGTATATACCATCTGGAGTCACAAAAGCTGAAATCTCCTTCGCCCTTTTGGATAAAGGTACCTGCCAGTAACCTTTAAGTAAATCCAGTTTGGAAATAAAAGCTGATTGTCCCACTTTCTCAATGCAATCCTCCAAACGTGGGATAGGAGAAGAGTCCATTCTTGTAACTGCATTAACCTTTCTATAGTCCATACACAACCGTTGGGTACCATCTGGTTTTGGTACCATCACTATGGGTGAGCTCCATTGGCTGCAACCCTCTCCAATTATGCCATTTTTAAGCATACTCTCAATCTCTTTGTTAACCTGTGTCAATTTTAAATGGTTAAGTCTGTATGGATGTTGTTTCATTGGAACAGCATTTCCCACATCTACATCATGTATAGCCATTTTAGTATTTCCCAATTTAACTCAACAAACTTGTCCATATGATATCGATAACTCTTTCAGGTCAGTTTGTTTTTTCTCTGGAAGGTAACTCAACAATTTAGCCCAATTTTTAAGAACATCCTCGTTTTCCAATTTAATTTGAGGTATGTCAAATTCACAGTCACCTGGATTTGGTTCATCACTTTTGAGTTAGAATCATTAAAACCTCCTCCTTTTTCTCTCTTTCCATTTCAAAGTACCTTTTAAGCATATTCACATGACACACTCGGTGAGTCTTCCTTCTATCTGGTGTTTTTACCACATAATTCACCTCACTTAATTTCCTGGCATTCTGAGAAGGTCCACAAAACCTAGCTTTTAAAGGTTCACCTACCACTAATAACAACACTAAAACTTTATCTCCACTGGCAAAACTACAAACTTTGGATTTCTTGTCCGCTACCCGTTTATCACATTTTGTGCAACTTTTAAATGTTGTCTAGCCAATTCACCTGCTCTATTTAATCGTTCCCTAAAATTTGACAAGTAATCCAATAATATAATTTCCAATTTCTCACTCACCAATTTTTTCTTAATCAATTTAAGTGGTCTTCTTACCTCATGACAAAAAATTAGTTCAAAAGGACTAAATTTGGTTGACTCATTAGATGCATCGCTAATTGAAAACAGTACGAATGGAATTCCTTTATTCCAATCTTCTGGATAATCTTGACAATAAGCCCTCAATGTTGTCTTTAATGTCTGATGCCACCTTTCTAACGCCCCTTGAGATTCTGGATGGTACGCAGTTGATTTCAATTGTTTTATTCCTAAGCTATCCATAACGTCTTTGAATAACCTAGAGGTAAAATTTGATCCTTGATCCTATTGTATTTCTGTGGGTAGTCCATATCTAGTAAAGAATTTAGGTAACTCCTCCACAATCGTTTTAGCTGTAATATTACGTACTGGAATGGCCACTGGAAACCTAGTAGACACATCCATTATAGTCAAAAGATATTGATTCCCACTTTTTGTTTTAGGAAGCAGTCCTACGCAATCAATTAAAGTTCCTCAAAGTAAAAGGTTCCTCAAATGCTGGAATGGGTATGAAGGGCGCTGGTTTTATCACTGCTCGAGGTTTCCCTATCACTTGACATGTGTGACATGATCAATAAAATTTAACTACATCTGTATGTAGTCCAGCCAATAAAAATGATTTTGGATTTTAGCTTGAGTTTCCCTTGCTCCCAAATGACTTCCCACTGGTACCACATGTGCTATTGCACACCTCCTTTCTATACTACCGGCAATACTACTTGAACCTCTGCCCACTTTTCATCCGCCCGCATATGTGTGACATGATTGACAAAATTTAACTACATCTTTATGTAGTCCAGGCAATCAAAATGTTTTTGGATTTTAGCTTGAGTTTTCCTTATTCCCAAATGACCTCCCACTGGTACCTCATGTGCAACTCGCAACACCTCCTTCCTATACCCTACCGGCAATACTACTTGATGAACTTCTGCCCACTTTTCATCCGCCTGCATATGTAAAGGTCTCCATTTTCTCATCAAAACATTACTTTTACGGTAATATCACTCTGGTATACACTCAGATTCCTCTTCCGTGTATGCGTTCTGATACATCCGTTTTATTTCTATATCTTTCTGTTGTAACTCCACCAATTTTACTGAACTAAAAATATCCGCCTCATCCTCCACCTGTTCTTGTTCTTTTTCAAACATCTGATCAAAAATTGTTTCTGATAATTGCACTTCAATATCATCTTCACTCTCTGATCTCTCCTCTTGTCTTAACAGGTGACTTTGCAACCTTGTTACTACACAATCCGGAAAAATCCCAGGATATTCGTCCTTCAACACTTCAGCTGTCTGATTTTCCACTGGCTTATCAACCACAGTAGGCATCACTCCCACCTGCGATTCAACTATATCATTCCCCAAGATAGACTGTATTCCTGGACAAGATAGTTTCTCTATTACTCCTACTACCACTTCACCACTCTTCACTGGACTTTTCAACCTTACCTTATATAATGGAACGCTACTCCTCTCACCCTGAATTCCACATATTAGCACCTTTTCTGACAAATTCTTCCCAAACTACATAACTCCTCATCTCTTACCATTAAAGATTGACTAGCTCCCGTATCTCTTAAAATTGTGACTTCTTTACCTGCTCCTCCTGATACACACGAGTGAACTTTACCCACATAAGTAAGTTCTTTAAAGAGATCTGGCACCTTCTTATCAATCACCTCTTGATCAGGCTGTACAATTGTCTGCACCTCCTTCGCTACACTTGGGCTTTCCTTTACCACTTTAACAAACCCTACTGTCTTATCCTGTTTTACCATATCAACCTTCCCAGTACTTTTCTTCAAACACCAACACTGTGACTTTACATGGCCTAGTTTATTGCAGTGAAAACATTTAAAATTTTTCAATTCTTTTCCACCCTCCTGGATTTCTTTTTTAATCTGAGGTACACCCTCCTTATTATCTCCCATCAGATCACCTTTACCTTTACCACTTGAGTATCTCTCATGGCCCCAGTTTCTATTCCTCACCGGCTGAAACTGATGTCGGAAACCAAGCTTTGATTTATGAACTAATTCATAATCAAATGCCATTTCTGCTGCTAATCTCACAGTTTTAACCCTCTGCTCTTCCACATGAGTTCTCACTACATCAGGAATTGAATTTTTAAACTCCTCCAAAAGTATAATTTCTCCGAGAGCTTCATACGTTTGGTCTATTTTCAAAGCCCTTATCCACCTTTCAAAATTACTCTGTTTGATCCTTTCAAACTCCATATATATTTGACCAGGTTCTTTCCATAAATTTCTCAACCTTTATCTGTAGGCTTCAGGCACTGGTTCATATGCACCTAAGATGGATTTTTTCACCTCCTCATACGTCCCAGATACCTCCTCCGGTGGTGATGCAAACACTTCACTAGCCCTACCTACCAGCTTTGTTTGAATCAGTCATACCTACATGTCCTATGGCCAATTCATTTGTTTAGCCACCTTCTCAAATGAAATGAAAAAGGCTTCCACTTCCTTCTCGTGAAACCTTGGCAATGCTTGGGCATATTTAAATAGATCCGCACCAAGCCTTCAACAATGACGCTCTTTCTCACTATCCTCATCACTATCATCCAACTGTACGTTTCCCTTTATGCCTGCCAATTTTAACTGACTGTCATGATTCATGGCCATTTTCTGAAGTTCAAACTCTCTCTCTTTATCTTTTTCCCTTATCTGTATCTCCCTTTCTCTTTCTTTTTCCTCTCTATCTCTTTCGTTTTCAAGCTGCTTTAATTCTTTCTCATGTTTTATTTGTTTAATTTGTAACTGAATTTTTGCCATTTCCAATAAGTCAAACTGTATCTCAGGCAACTTTAAATGCTTAGCCACCACCATAATTACCTCATCTTTTCGCATTTTGTCAGGTAATGTTAACGGCAATGTTTTTGCCAAATCTAACAATCTGCTTTTAGTCCCTGTCCATAAGGTACTGCGTGTGACCATCTCCACCCCCAAAAATGTCAGAGCCTCTGAAAGAGCTATTGTCCACAGCACACTCCCTACTTAAACTAGAATACCACACCAGAAAAGCAACCACAATGTGCTCAGCCCTCACTGTCTTTAAGTTCACTGAGCCAGTCCAATAGATAGACTTTTAGCCCCCTCGAGCCCACAATTTGTTATGGGACAGGGTTTAGAGAACCCCAAGGTGTATCATGGAGTTCACTTGACCCACAACTTTTAATAGATTGTGGAATGGGGAGCACACGGCCCACACTACAGGTGTGGTACAGCAGAAATGTAAAAATAATTTTTAAAGCAACACCGTGTTTATTTTATGAACTCAAGTTAACCTTTTTGAAACATACAGTGAACATCTTAGCAACCATCAATTCAAATTCAACCCCTAAAGAATACAACACTAAGTAATCCTTAATAACTTCCCAAACAACATCCAGAAGACAGAAGAAACACCTTTCAACTGAAGCACATTAGGTTTACATTCACTACTGAGAACATTTATAATTCTAAATTCACCAAATGATCAAGAGATAGTCTTTTGATGGCAGAGGGAACAGCAGTACACCTGCTTGGTCTGGCTTCAGCTCCAACACTGAAAATGAAACTAAAACACACCCTGCAGCAAACAGCCTAAAACCAAAGTAAAAGGCTGACAGACAGCCCAGCTCCACCCACTCTCTGACATCACTGCAGTAATAAACACACATTTCTTAAAGGTACTCTCACATGACAATACCCTTGTTGAATCCACAGGCGGAGGTCCTTGAGATTATGTCAGGATTCAGAAAGTGACACGGAGCAAAAGAAAGCAGCTGATTGGTCATGGAAAACCTTCTGAAAATTGGGATGAGAAACATATCGGTCATGATTGAATGTCGGAGCAGACTCGATGGGCCGAATGGCTTAATTCTGCTCCTATGTCTTATGGCGTGGCAAGAGGAGCAGCGGCGGGGTAATAAGACCAGCACAAGGAGGGGTGAGAGGAGCAGTGCAAGCATGGGCAAGAGGAGCAGCAGCGAGGTGAGAGGAGCAGCGCAAGCAGGGGTGAGAGAAGCAGCAGCGAGGTGAGAGGAGCAACACCGGTCGAGAGGAGTAGCAGTGGGGAGAGAGAAACATTGCAAGCAGAGGCCAGAGAAGCAGCAGCGAGGTGAGAGGAGGAACAGCCGGGCGAGAGGAGCAGCACAAGCAGAGGCCAGAGGAGGAGCAGCAGGGCGTGAGGAGAAGCAGCAGAAGGTGAGAGGAACAGCAGCAGGGCGAGAAGAGCAGCGGCAGGGCGAGAGGAACAGCGGCAGGGCGAGAGGAGAAGCAGCAGAAGGCGAGAGGAACGGCGGCAGGGCGAGAGGAGCGGCGGCAGGGCGAGAGGAGCGGCGGCAGGGCGAGAGGAGCGGCGGCAGGGCGAGAGGAGCGGCGGCAGGGCGAGAGGAGCGGCGGCAGGGCGAGAGGAGCGGCGGCAGGGCGAGGGGAGCAGCGGCAGGGCGAGAGGAGCAGCACAAGCAGGAGCACTGCAAGTCATGAAGGGGAGGGAAAACGAAAATAAATCCCTCTTTAAATGTGACGTCACTGACAGGCAGGTAGATGAGCGGAGGATGATGAGTTTGTGTTCATCCCCATCCTATAGCTAAGCCTGATCTCCAGTCATCTCAGATTTCTCTGCCACTGGGTCAAGACCTCGCTCCACTCGGACCGTGCGGTGGTCGTTGCACACCAACTACCGCATGTTAAAAGAATCCACGCACTGGCATCTTCCGTCCAAACCTCACCCCACCCACCCAAATGAATTTCAGAACCTGGAACATCAGGACCCTCCTGACCAGCCCCAATAGCAACAGACCTGAAAGACGCACTGCCATCATATCCCGGGAGCTCCAAAGCTATCGTCACCCTGAGCAAGACATGACTGGCAGGAGAAGGCCAGCTTAAAGAACATGGTGGCAGATATACCTTCTTCTGGAAAGGCAAACGAGAAGAACATAGTCTCTGTGGGGTCGGCTTTGCCATAAAAATCAAATTGGTCGGACATCTCAACGAACCCCCCTGCGGGGTGAGTGAACGACTCATGGTCCTATGACTCACCCTGGCCTAGAAACAGCACATTACAGCCGTCAGTGCCTACGCTCCCACTCTAGATGCAACGAACGGGACAAAAGAAGCATTCTACTCCAGCCTTGACCAATTGCTGTCCAGCATCCCTAAGGGAGACAAGCTGATTCTCCTCGGCGACTTCAATGCTAGAGTCGGGAAGGGCTTGTTATCCAGGAAAGGCATGGGGAAAACAAATGGCAACAGAGTCCTGCTCTTGACAAAATGTTTGGAACATGACCTGGTCATTACGAACACCCTGTTCCGGCAGAGGGACAAGCAGAAGACCTCATGGCAACATCCCCACTCCAAGCACTGGCACCTAATAGACTATATCATTGTCTGAGCAAGGGACCGCAAATCCATCCACGTCACCTGCGCCACAAACAGAGCCGACAACTGCTGGACTGACCACCGACTAATCTGCTCTACCATCTCCATCACCCTGGTCCCAAACCAGCACAAGTAGAAAAAACCTCTGCTGCAGGAGACTCAATGTCACTGGACGCAAAGGCCCTGGGAAGAAAGAACTACTCAGTTGGCGCCTTACAGCTAACCTCGCGACAATCAACAAGCCAAAGCCGCAGAATGCCCACAGCGCCTGGTGCGCCTTAAAAAACACTATAGTCAGCACCTGCAAGGTGACGTTCGATCTCGATCAGGAAACACCAAGACTGGTTTGACGAGAACGGTTAGGTGATCCAGGATCTCCTTGAACGCAAACTAAAGACGTTTATGAACTGGCAGCTCCACCAAAATTCGAGTGAGAGGAAACAAGCCTACTGGCAACTGAAGGCCAAGGTCAACAAAGATCTTGTGACCGAAAGAACAGTTGGTGGGTGGAAAGAGCGCAGAAGTCACAGTAACTCGCCGACAACCACGATGTGCGCGGCATATTCAGTGCAATCAAAATCATCTATGGTCCAACTATCTAGGGATCCACCCCACTGAGAGCCAAAAATGGAGAGGCACTCAAAGACAGAGAGGCAATCAACCTCCCTGGAGAGAGCACGTCGAGGATCTCCTCAACCAAGATACAGCCTTCGACGCACGTGCCCTCAACACCATTCAGCAGCATGCTACCCACCACCATCTCAGTGCAACACCAGCCTGCTTCGAGGTTGAAAAGACCATCCGATCGCTGATAAACATCAAGACCTCTGGCGCAGATGGAATCCCCGCAGAAGTATGCCAGGCTATCTCAGATATGCCTTAATTGTGACCATCTTCAAGAAAGAAGACAGGTCTGACTATGGAAATTACAGAGGGATTTCCCTAGTCTGTGCAATGGTAATGGTCATTGCGGGCATACTCTCAACCGCTTCCTCCCAGTGGCTGAAGAGCTCTTCCTGGAGTCTCAGTGCAACTTCCGCCCATCAAGAGGTCCAATGAACATCATCTTAAGCGTGCGGCAAATCCAGGAAAAGTGCAGGGACCAGCATTAACCTCTGTATATGGCACTCTTCGACCTTCCAAAGGCCTTCGACCCTTGTCAACCTGAGGGACTGTGGAACATCCTCCTCAAATTCGGCTGCCCATAAAAATTCGGCACCATTCTCTGCCTGCTCCACAATGGTATGCAAGCTGAGATCCTCACCAATGGAACCACCACAGACCCAATAAGTGTGCAAACGAGGGTCAAATAGGGCTGCGTCATCGCACCAATGCTTCTCTCCATCTTCCTCGCAGCAACACTCCACCCATCATCCTGAAGCTCCCCACTGGAGTGAAGTTAACCTACCAGATAAGTGGGAAACTGTTCAACTTCTGACGCCTCCAGACCCCAACCTCTGTCATCGAGCTGCAGTACGCAGATTCCTGTGTGTGCACACATTCAGAGGCCGAGCTACAAACCATCGTTGACGCATTCACCGAGGCTTATGAGAGAATGGGCCTCAGAATAAATGTCCGGAAAATAAAGGTTCTCTACCAGCTCGCTCCTGCCACTCAAAATTGCCCCCCAACCATCAAGATCCACTGTGAACCCTTGGACAACGTGGATCATTTCCCATACCTTGGGAACCTCCTCTGTGTGAGTAGACATTGATGATGAAATCCAGCATTGACTCCAGTACGCCAGTGCAGTCTTCGGATGCCAGAGGAACCGTTTTAGAAAACCGAGACCTCAAATCCAGCACCAACCTCATGGTCAAGGAGGGCAGAGGAAACGCTACATGGACACAACATTCCCATCGACACTTAAGAATCGCTTGCCTTAGATCACACAAACTGGAGAAGCATCCACGAAGGCGCCAATCACTTCGAGCGCCGTAGGGTGGAGCACGTGAAGGCCAGGCAAAAACAGCGGAAAGAGAGCACAGAATCCAGAGCATCCCACCACTCACCTCACCATACAGCACTTGCCAAACCTGTGTCAGAGTCTGCAGATCCAGGAATGAACTATTCAGCCATTGCAGAACCTCCTCCCAGGAGTGGAAGCAAATCACCCTCGATGCAGAGAGACTGCCCAAGAAGAAGGTTAGGGGAAGATCATGTCTTACGAACTTCATCAATTTTTTTGCGGAATTAACAAGGAGAATTGAGTGGATGTTGCCTACATGGATTTTAGTATGGCATCTGACAAGGTCTCACATGGCAGTTGGTTAGAAAAGTGATATAATGTGGGATACGGGGAAGATGGTGAGTTGGATCCAAAATTGGCTCAGCTACATGAAGCAAAAGATAATGGTTGATGGATAGTTTTACAAATGGAAAGTGTGGTATTCCAGAGGGCTCAGTGTTGGGACTCTTGCTGTTTGTTACATATATTGATCGTTTGGACTTCATGGGCGTCATTCTCCGACCCCCCGCCGGGTTGGAGAATGGCCGTTGGCCGCCGTGAATCCGCCGGAGTCTCCGGTACCGGAGATTGGGCGGGGGCGGGACCCCCCGCTGGATTCTCCGGCCCGAATGGGCCGAAGTCCCGCCCAGAAATTGCCTGTCCCGCCGGCGTAAATCAAAGCTGGTATTTACCGGCGGGACCAGGCGGCGTGGGCAGGCTCCGGGGTCCTGGGGGAGGCGCGGGGCGATCTGACCCCGGGGGGTGCCCCCACGGTGGCTAGGCCCGCGATCGGGGCCCACCGATCCGCGGGCGGGCTTGTGCCGTGGGGGCACTCTTTCCCTTCCGCCTCCGCCACGGCCTCCACCATGAAGGAGGCGGAAGAGACTCTCCCCACTGCGCATGCGCGGGAAACTGACAGCGGCCGCTGACGCTCCCGCATGCGCCGCATTTCCGCGCCAGCTGGCAGGGCAACAAACGCCATTTCCGCCAGCTGGCGGGGCGGAAATCCCTCCGGCGCCGGCCTAGCCCCTCAATGTTGGGGCTAGGCCGCCAAAGATGCGGAGCATTCCGCACCTTTGGGCCGGCGCGATGCCCGTCTGATTGGCGCCGTCTTTGGCGCCAGTCGGCGGACATCGCGCCGTTGGGGGAGAATTTCGCCCCATATGTGGGAAAGAATTTGTAGATGACACAAACATTGGCCATGTAGTTGACAGCGAAGACAATGACGGTGGACTCCAGAATGATATCAATGGTTTGGTTGAGTGGTGGAAAACTGGCAAATCAAATTAATTCTGGAAAGGTGTGAAGTAATGGATTTTGGGAGGACAAACAAAGCAAGAGAATACTCAGTAAATGGGAGGATATTGAGAGGGATTGAGGAAGAGAGAGACCTTGGAGTGCATGTTCACAGGTCCCTGAAAGTGGCAGGATAGGTAGATAAGGTGGTAAAGAAAGTATATGGAATGTTTTCGCTTATTGGATGAGATATTTAATACAAAAGCAAAGATGTAATGCTAAATCTGTATAAAATAGCTGGTCAGGTGAGGACTTCCGGTGGCAACATGTGGAAGGAAGTCACATGTAAGGTAGTTGTCACTAGAGTCCTTGGTTTTGATTCTTTTCACCTGATTTCCGGGGTTAATTGGTGGACAAATTTGTCCCATTTGAGAGTCTTTTGGGCGAGTATGTCAAAAGGCACAAAAAGGAATATTGAAAAGAAAGGTGTGAGCAGTATCCCATCTGAAGAATTGAGCAAGATGTGGAATCCTGCTGGACTGAAGATGATGGAGGCAGGCTCGTTGAGTGGGGCCACACCTATTACAGTGGACACGTTGACGGAGGTAATGGCTGTCAAATTTGAAAAAATTCGGCAAGCATTTCAAAAGGCAAGAGAGAGAAATTATTATTTTTTAATAATCTTTATTGCCACAAATAGGCTTACATTGCAATGAAGTACTATGAAAAGCCCCTAGTCGCCACATTCCGGCGCCTGTTCGGGTACAGAGGGAGAATTCAGAATGTCCAAATTGCCTAACAGCACGTCTTTCGGGACTTGTGGGAGGAAACTGGAGCACCTTAAGGAAACCCACACAGACATAGAACATACAGTGCAGAAGGAGGCCATTCGGCCCATCGAGTCTGCACCGACCGACGTAAGCCCTTACTTCCACCCTATCTCCACAACCCAATAATCCCTCCAAACCTTTTTGGACACTAAGGGCAATTTATCATGGCCAATCCATCTAACCTGCACGTCTTTGGACTGTGGGAGGAAACCGGAGCACCCGGAGGAAACCCACGCAGACATGGGGAGAATGTGCAGACTCCGCACAGACAGTGGCCCAGCTGGGAATCGAATGTTTATTTGTGTGAAGTGAACTCCAGCAGGTGCTCTACCTTGATAGCAGGCTGAGGTTGGCTAGTGAATAGGGGTGAGGTGGGGGAGTGGGCTGCAGTTTGCTGGACCTGTTTAGGCAGGTTTCGATGAGCTTAGAAGGTGAGAATGGGAGAAATGGGTCAGAGGAGAGAGGTGTTAATTTGAAAGTGGCTGGGGGATTTCTGGGATGGGGGGTGGGGGGGGGGGGGGGGAGTAGACGGAGGAGCTAACGGGTGACTGGGGGTTGTTCTTTGCCACATCAGGAGGGTGGGGCTGGCTGCCATCTTGAGTGAGCTCTGGTTTTAGAATTATGAGGGATGGAGGGGAAATTCCCTCATGGTAGTCATGGCTGACTTGAAGGGGGGGGCTCCAGATGGGGAAGGTGGTAGTGGACCAGAGTGGCAGGTTATCGGGACATTGGAGGATAAGTTGGCAGTTTTAGAGAGCGTTTACGCTCCAAACTGGGACGATGAAGGTTCATGAAGGGTATGCTGGCGGCCATATCAGACATAGACACGCACCAGCTGATTCTGGGGGAAAGATTTGAATTGCGTTCTGAACCCCAACTTCAATCAGGCTAAGCTGAGATTGGTGGCCTTTTCAGGGGTAGCGAAGGTACTGGCGGTGTTCATGAAGGAGATAGATGGAATGGATCCGTGGCGGTTTTTGCACCCTTGAAGCAAGGAATTCTCTTTTTTCGCTCCGGTCCACATTGTGTACTCGTGCATTGACTTTTTTGTGATGGGAAAATCTCGACTGCCAGGAGGAAAGCAAAGTATTCCGCAATAGATAGTGATTTCAGCCCGTGCTCTGCACCTGGTGGATGTGGTCTTGTGGGTGGGGCTAACCCAGCAGCCGGTGTGGAGTTTGAATGTGGGGCAGTTACCAGAATTGGGATTTTGTGTGAAGATGGCCAGGGTGATTGATGAGTATGTGGAGTTTAAGAAGAATGGGGAGGTGTTGCTCTCGGTGTTGTGAGGCCCTGAACGCGGTGGTGAGAGAGGAGATAATCTTGCACAAAGCGCAGGTGGATAGGGAGGCAAGGGAAGAGCGGCAACAGTTGGTGGATGAGATCTTGGAGGTGAACGGAAGTACTCGAGTGACCCCACCCGACTTTTAGACTAGCAGAAAGAAGTTGCAGATGCAATTTGATCGATGATCTACTGATAAGGAAGTTGCGCCAGTTGCAGTGTTTAAGGGGAGTACCGTATGAATATGGGGAGAAGGCCAGTTGCTTCCTGGCTGGTCAGTTGCCTCCTGGCTAGTCAGTTGAGGCGGCAGGCAGTCGCCCGAGAAATTTCCAGATTCGGGATTCAGGTGGGGGCTTGGGTCGTCACCGGATAAAGTTAATGGGGCTTTTGAGGTGTTTCACAAGAACCTCCATAGGTCAGAGCGGCCGGGGGAGGAGTCAGATATGTGGGAATTTCTGGAAGGGTTGGAAAATCCGAAGGTAGAGGAAGAGAACCGGGAAGGGCTGGAGGAGCCATTGGGGGCGGAGGAGGTTCAGACAGCGATTGGGTGCATGCAGAAGGGTAAGGCACCCAGGCCGGATGGGTTCCCAGTGGAATTTTATGCTGATTGTGTGATGCCATTATTAGTGGATACTTGAGGATTTGGTAGCACAGGGGTCACTTCCAGACACCATGATGCAAGTGTCCATCTTGCTTCAGTTAAAGAAGTGTAAGGACCTGGTGGATTGTGGGTTGTACCGCCCGATTTATTTATTAAATATGGATTTTGGCCAATGTTTAGCACCAAGGCTGGAGGAGTGTTTATTGGGGAAGATAAGACAGGGGGCCACGGAAAAATCGTCGTGAAACCGCCACCGATTCCCTGTTCCGGCGGGGTGTTAGTAGGGAGGCAGCGTCGAGCACCCAGCTCTAGCTGCCGATATGGCCTTGAGAATTGGCGGGTCTGTGGCCGCGCATGTGCACGGCAGGGGCCTGCAGCGGCCGCGCCGTGCTTCATCGCGGATGCCGCTCGTGGACCCGGCCCATGAAATAGTCCCCCCCCCCTTCGGCCACCACAGTGCTCCCATTCCCGAATATGTCCACCCTTGCCCATGGATTGGCCCTCCCCGACTGTGGAGGCGCTGGACTGAGTCTGCAGTCGCCACGCTGAGTTCCCGACGGGTGAGACCACATGTAACCTTCCACGTGGATACGGCGTGCGAGTATGCAGCTTTTCACGGGGCGGAGCATCGCGAAAGTGGCGCCGCCCCCGAATTCGGCAACGTCGGGAATTCTCCACCCCGTCGCCGAACACGATTTCGGAGTCGGGGATCGGAGAATCCAGCCCAGGGTTTGTGAAAGGGCAGCGGTTGTCGTTGAATGTGAGATGGCTTTTAAATATAGTTTTGTCCCCTGAAGAAGGTAAAGAGCAGGTTATTGCGGCGTTGGATGCAGAGAAGGTGTTTGATAGGGTAGAATGGAGGTATAAAGAGGAAAAGCAAAAGTGACAAAAATATCATGCCAAAGCTAACTAGATGTTCCGCATGACAACAGATGTCCCAAGTACCAGAAAGTCTGCAGATCCTGAATTGGCACATCAGCCATCTTCCTATTCATGGAAGACAAGCAACCTTGTTAGTGAGGGAAAGCCAATAACATATTCCCGAGGCTAATACTCTGGGGGAATGGGTTCAAATTCCACCAGGCAGCTGGTGGCATTCTAATCCATAGGCAGAAAGAGCTGGAAACAGATAAATGGCGAGTAACATGCACACCCTCAAGGTCATGACTATCTCCAACAAGAGAAAATTCAACCATCTTCCCTCGACATTCAACAGCATTACCAATGCTGAATCCTCCACTGTCAATTCGTTTGAATGTGGATAGGGAGGTGCAGGAGCAGCTGCAGTGGCTGATAGAGGAGATTGTGGAGGCTGATAGAAGATAGGCGGAGGATCTAGAGATGGGGCTACTGGTGATGAGGGAGAGTTGCAGGCGAAGTTTGACCTCCTGTCTATGAAATGGCGGTGAGGCAAGCAAGGCCAGTCGATTGCTGGCGGGCCAGCTCTGTTAGCAGGTAGCGGCGAGGGAGATTGTGTGGATCAGGGATGGAACAGGAGGAGTGGTGGTGTCTCCGGAGCAGGTGAAAGGGTTTTTGAGGACAATTAAAGGGGTTTATATAAGTCAGAGATGAGGGAGTTTCTGGAGCGGCTGGCGGTGGGAGAGGAGGAAAGGGCTGGCTTAGAGGATCCATTAGGGTTGGAGGAAGTGGAGGCAGCGATAGGGAAGATGCAGTCAGGTAAGGCACCAGGACCGGATGGGTACCAGGTGGTGTTCGATAAAAAGTTTAAGGACAAGTTAGTGCCGCTGATGCTGGAAATGTTTGAGGATGGATGGCAAAGTGGGGGCTGCCGGAGACAATGAGACAGTATCTATTTAATTGTTACTGAAAAAGAAGGATCCAGTGAAGTGTGGGTCACGTAGGCCCCTTTCTCTACTGAATGTGGATGCCAAGATATTGGCGAAGGTGCTGTCGGTGAGGCTGGAGGAGTATCTCCCAAAGGTGGTGGAGGATGATCAGATGGGGTTTGTTATAGGCAGGCAGCTGTCTGCGTGTGGCGGCTGCTGAAAGTGGTGCTTTCCCCAGCAGAGAGGAGGTGGTGGTGGCATTAGTTGCGGAGAAAGCATTTGACAGAGTGGAGTGGAATTAATTGTTTGTGGTACTGAATAAGTTTGGGATTGGGTGTAAATTTGTGGCTTGGGTAAAATTGCTATACAAGGATCTGACAGCTTGTTTGTGGATGAATGAGATGTAGTTGGTGTACTTCCAGGGAATGAGGTAGAAGTGTCCCATGTCCCCCCTCTTGTTAGCGTCGGCAATTGTGCTGAGGGGTTGGGGCTTCTGGATGGGAATAGTGAGTGGGGGGGGGGGGGGGGGGGGGGGGGGGTTGAGGCGGTTGGAGCTCAGGGTGTCTTTGTATGCATATGATTTGCTGTTGTACATGTCAGGGAGGGTGAGGGACATAATGGAGTTGTTCGGGAAATTTGGGGCATTTTCAAGGTATCAATTGAATTTAGGGAAGAGTGAGTATTTTGTCGTGTCTTCTTCAGGTGTAGGGGCAGGAGTGGAAGGGTTGCCATTCCGGGTACCGACAACTCATTTTAGGTACTTAGGGAGTGCAGGTGGTGTGGGATTGGGCTCGACTCTGTAACCTAATTTTCACAAGCCTGTTGGGGAAGTTGAAGTTTTTGGGATGGTCTCCCATGGTCGTTGGTTTGCTGGGTGCAGGCAGTCAAAATGAATATTTTGCCATGGTTTCTTTTTTTGTTCCAGGGTCGACCAGTCTTTTTGCAAACGGCATTTTTCCGAGGGGTGAATAGGCTGGTCTCACCAGGGAAGGTTGCGAGGATAAGGAAGGCGCTGCTCCAAAGGGGGCGGCAGACGGGGCTTGGATCTTCTGAATTTGCTGCACTACTATTGTGCGCCGAATGTGGAGAAGCGGGGCTGGAGTAAGGAGATGGAGGCTTTGTGGGCGCAGATGGAGGCGTGGTCCTGTAAAGGGTCAGGCGCCGCTGCCACTTGCCCAAGGGAAGTATTTCGGGAATCCGGTGATGGTGGCCATACTGAAGATTTTGGGGCAATTTCGACAGCACTTCCAAGTTGAGGGCAGGGTTGAGGGCGATGCAAGGTTCCGGGGATGGAGGAGAAAGGGGTAAAAGAGATGAAGGATCGGTTTCTGGAGGGGAGATTCGTAATTTGGAGGAGCTGGGGTTGAAGTACAGGCTGCAGCATGAGGAGAGCTTTAGGTATATGCAGGTGCGGAATTTCGCAAGAAAAGCTTTTGAGTTTTCTGGTGGCATCGTCCTCCTTGTTGTTGGAGCAGATGCTGTCGGTGGGGGGGTTGATAGTGAGGTAGTTTTAGCGATCTGTAGAAGAATTATGGAGGAGGACAAGGAATCTATGGAAGGGATTAAGGCCAAGCGAGAGGAAGAGCTGAGGATCGGGCTGGAAGGGTTATGATGTGAAGTGTTGCAAAGTGTCAATGCCTCAACCTAGTCTGTGAGGCTGGGGTTGATTCAACTAAAAGTGGTGTATAGCATGCACTTAGCGAAGGCAAAGATGAGCCGGCTGTTTGAGGGGTTGGAGGATAGTTGCGAGGCGGCCCAGCCAACCATGTCCATATGTTCTGGTCCTGCCCGAAGTAGGAGAAATATTGAGGGTCGTTTTTCAGCACCATGTCCGAGGTTCTGCATATAGAATTGGAACCGGGTTCCCTAGAGGCCATATTCGGGGTGTCAGACCAGCTGGAGTTGCAGATGGGAGCATTCGCCTCGTTCATTGCTCGCAGGTGGGTCTTGTTGGAGTGGAGGTCAGCTTCTTCCCCTAGTGCCTCAGCATGGCTGGGGGACCTGTTTCTATCCTTGGAAAAGGGGAAATGTGCTCTGTGAGAGGCAGATGAAGGGTTCCACCAGAGATGGGGTTTGGTCATTTTACATTTTGGAGACCTGGTTGCTGCCGAAGGGTGGGGGTGGGCATTGTTGGGTACTATTGGTGTAAAAAAGTTAAAATGTTGAAAAAAAATATTTTTAAAAAATATCCGGGGGGGGGGGGGTTAACCATTAACCAGGAACTTAACTGGAAAAGCCGTATAAACACTGTGGCTTCAGAGCAGATCAGCGGCTGGGAATACTACGGCAAGTAATTCACCTCCTGACTCCTCAAAGCCTGTTCTCAAGACACAAGTCAGGGGCATGATGAATATTCTTCCCTTTCCTAGATGAATGCAGCTCCAACAACTCTCAATGGGGAGATGATGATGTAGTGGTAATATCACTGGACTAGTAATCCTGGTACCCATGCTAACATCCTGAGGCATGGGTTGAAATCCCATTGTGGCAACTAATGGAATTCAAATTCAATTTAAAAATGTGGAATTGAAAGCTTGTCTCCGTAATGGTCATGAAACTATCATGGAATGCCATTTAAGGAAGAAAATCTGCTGTCCTTACCTGGTCTGGCCTTCATGTGACTCCAGGTCCATAGTAATGTGGTAGACTCTTCACTTCCCTCTGAAATAGCCTAGCAAGTTACTCCTTTCAATGGCAATTAAGAATGAGCAATAAATGCCAGCCATGCCCACATCCCATGAAAGAATTTTTTAAAATGCTTGACACCATCCAGAACAAAGCAACCCACGTGATTGGCACCCTAATCTACCATCTTAAACAGTCACTACTGATGCATAGTGGCAGCAGCGTGTACCATCTACAAGATGCAAGGCAGCAACTCACCAAGACTCCTTTGACTGCACAACCAACAACCAAACCCACAACCTCGACTACCTTGAAGAACATGGGCATCAGATGCCTGGTAACACCACCATCCATAAGTTTACCCTCTAAGTCACTCACCATCGTAACTTGAAACTATATTGTTGTTCCTCACAGTTGTCAAGTCAAAATACTGAAACTCGCTTCCTACCAGCATTGTGGGTATACCTATATTACAAGGATTGCAGCGCTTAAAGAGGGCGGCTCACCATAACCTTCTCAAGGGCAGTTAGGAATGAGCAATATATCCTGGCCTAGCCAGTGATGCCCACATCCCATGAATGAATTCAAAAAATAAATAGTGAGCCTTCTTTAAGAATTGAAGAGTAGAACATTATTGGTTCAATGTAGCTGGCAAGTACAAATGTAATAATTAATGCAACTCCCACACCCTACTCCAAATTTACTTTTGTTTGTTCATTGTTTGAAGATGAATTTTACCCACTTGTCCTTTTTCAGCATCTGCAGGCCATCCACCATCCATGTTCTTTAAAGGTGTATGCATGAGCTGTTCACAGTCCTGTGTTGACCTGAAATTGCCCATTGGTGGGTGCGTGAGTGCAGCACGTAATGTTCTCTTCTTTTTTATGAAGGAGCACCTGGCCTCTGACCCCAATTAGTGCTCAAGAATTTATTAAACCAGGGTAGAATGCACAAGTTGATCTTGTGTAGTAAAATAACCTTACACAACGAACCATAATGTTCCAAATTCTGTCAAGAGTACAAGAGACGGACTTCCGGTGGCGGCGATGAGCGAGTAAGCCGCGCATTCGGTAGCTCTCACTCCGGTAGGATTTGTGGACCTGGTTTCCCATTTTTTCGGGACTTTTGAGCACTGGGATAGACGGCCATGGAGGTGCTGATTAATGGGCAGAGCTGTATGGAACCGCAGAATAGCAGAAAGCAGCGAAAACGGGAAAGGAAAGGACAAAGGCAAAGTGCAGTGGAAGCTGACCCGGGAGCAAAGATGGCAGACCTACGGACCTCAGACCCGGCGATCCAGTTAGCGCTGGAAAATATGCTGCAGGTGATAAAAAGCAGTTTTGAAACATTGAAGCAGGATAACTTGGACCCACTTCAGAAGGCAGTGGATCAATTGAATCAGAGATTGGATGCCCAGGACAAAAAAGTTAAGGAGCTGGAGGAAGCGGTAGAGGAGCAGGCGGACACGCAGACGATTGCTGCGCTAGAAGTCGATGGGTTGAAGGAGAGACAGAGGAGACTGCTGGACAGAGTAGAGGAGCTGGAAAATAGAGCCCGCAGACAAAATCTGAGTATCATCGGCCTCCCGGAGGGGGCTGAGGGAGCAGATGCCACAGCTTTTGTGGCTGACCTGTTGCTGCAGCTGATGGGGGCTGACGCCTTTCTGCGACCGCCGGAGCTGGAGGGGGCACATAGAGTACAGGCGAGGCAGATGCGTCCGGGGGGTTCCCCCCCCCCCCCCCCGTCCGATGGTGATCAGGTTCCACAGGTTCACAGATAAGGAGCGTGTGCTGCAGTGGGCAAAGAGCGCTAAGAGCAGCACGTGGAAGAACAGTGTTCTTCGCATTTATCAGGACCTAAGCCAGGAGGTGGCCAGGTGTCGAACAGCCTTTAAACAAATTAAGGAGGTTTTATTTAAAAAGCACGTGAAGTCTGGTCTGCTCTTCCCGGCTCGTCTTTGGGTCACGCATCAGGGTCAACACCACTACTTCGTCGTTCCCGAAGAAGCGATGAACTTACCGAGGGATCAGGGGCTGGTCCCGCAAAAAGGGCCCACGGTCTCAAGCTAGAGTCCGAGAGTTATTGTTGGGGGGTTGCCTACTGTGCCTGGACTGATGGTCGACTGTTTACTGCTTTAAAGGTGATTTGTGTTGTATTTTATTAATGCTCAGAAAGGGACGTTTGTGAACACTCATCTGTTTACACAGCTGGAACTGTATTACACCTGGAGCAGCCTCACTTCGCTGTTTGATGTCCCCATCTCGTTTGATCTTTCCCATTCTAGTGAGACTGTTCCAGTAGGTCAGATCAGGGGATGGTATGTTGATGAGTGGGCAGAGGAGGTCGGGGAAACAATGGGAGCGAGGCAAGTGGGCGCCGGAGGGATGAGTCATTGGGCTAGCAGATTGGCTAGTCAAGGGAGTCAGGAGGGGGGTGTGCATACAGCCAGTAGATGGCAGGGGTGGGGTAATAGGGAGATGTTGCGAGGCGGAGGAATGGGGGGGGGGGGGGGGGGGGGGAAGTTATTCTGCTGACGTGGGAGGGGTCTGAAGTAGGTAATGGAGAGGAGGTCGGGGGTGGAAACTGGCAAGAGGTGAACCAAGAGAGGCGCGGCACATGGGCCAGGGGCGAGCCCAAGAAGGGTTATGATTGACCGGCGCGGAGGGGGTGGGGGGGGGGGGGGGGGGGGGGTGGTGCCCAACAACCAGGCTGATCACCTGGAATGTCAGAGGACTAAACGGGCCAGTCAAAAGGGCACGTGTGTTCGCGCACTTGCGGTCTCTAAAGGTGGACGTAATTATGCTGCAGGAGACACATTTGAAAGTGTCTGACCAGATTAGACTAAGGAAGAGCTGGATCTGCCAGGTCTTCCACTCGGGCTTGGATTCTAAGTCCAGGGGGGTAGCAATTATGATCAATAAACGGGTTCAATTTGAGGCGGAGGGCGTAATCGCAGACGGCGGGGGCAGATTCCTTATGGTAAGGGGCAAGCTGGAGGGGAGGAGAGTGGTGCTGGTGAATATATATGCTCCGAATTGGAACGACACTGACTTAATTAAAAGGGTGCTGGGGAAAATCCCAGACCTAGACTCACACAAGTTGATTATGGGGGAGGACTTCAATACAGTCCTCGACCCGGGTCTAGACCGGTCATGTCCCAGAACGGGTAGGCTCCCAGCAACGGCAAGGGAGCTGAAAGGGTTCATGGAGCAAATGGGGGCAGTAGACGCATGGAGAGCCAGACGGCCGACGGGAAGGGGATATTCGTTTTACTCACATGTTCACAGAGTATACTCTAGGATCGATTTTTTTATCATGAGCAGGGACTGTGTAGGGGGGGTAAAACTACGGAATACTCGGCGATCACTATTTCGGACCATGCCCCACATTGAGCGGACCTGCAGGTCTGCGGGAGAATTACCAACGCCCGCAATGGAGGTTAGACATAGGGTTGCTGGCGGAGGAGGGGATATGTGAGAGATTGCGGACGTGTATGCAAAATTACCTGCCGGTTAACGATACGGGGGAGGTTTCAGCAGCACCCCTGTGGGAGGCACTGAAGACGGTAGTGAGGGGGGAGCTGATCTCAATTCGGGCTCACAGGGACAGGACGGACAGAGCAGAAATGGATAGACTGGTTAATGAGATCCACCGGATAGACGAGGAGCATGCGGGGTCCCCGGGGGAGGACCTACTCAGGGAGTGATGGAGACTGCTGGCGGAACTGGGAGTGCTATCCACGAGTAGAGCCGTGGAACAACTTAGGAAGGCAAGGGGAGTGGTGTACGAGCATGGGGAGAAGGCTAGCAGATTGCTAGCGCAGCAACTCAGGAGGAGGGAGGCGGCCAGGGAAATAAGTAGGGTGGTAGACGGGAAGGGGAACAGAGTGGAGGACCCGCCGGGATTAATAAGATGTTTCGGGACTTTTATAGTAAGCTCTACACTTCAGAAGCCCCGGAGGAGATGAAACGGTTCCTGGGCGGACTAACCTTCCCAAAGGTGGGCAGGGGACGAGTGGACGGGCTGGGAGCCCCGATTAGAGCTGAGGAGGTACTGGGGGGGCCTAAAGCCCATGCAGTCGGGTAAAGCCCCGGACCGGATGGATACCCAGTAGAGTTTTACAAAAGGTTCTCGGAGTTAATGGGGCCCGTGTTGACCAGGGTTTTTTTTTTAGAAATATTATTATTCAAATTTTTACATATTTTCAACACCCCCCTTACAGAAAAAAGAAAAACAAAGAACACATAAATAAACATCTTACACCTACATCACGAATTCCCCCAATATACAAACCCCCCATTAAGCAATAATAAACACAGTAGAAAACACAAAGTACACGCTCCCCCACCCCCCCCCCCCCCCCCCCCCCCCTCCTCTGGGTTGCTGCTGTTGCTGACCACCTCCTAAAGCCCTGCTAGAAAGTCTAGGAACGGTTGCCACCGCCTGAAGGACCCTTGCACAGACCCTCTCAAGGCAAATTTTACCCTCTCCAATTTAATGAACCCTGCCATGTCACTGATCCAGGCTTCCACGCTCAGGGGCCTCGGATCCTTCCTTTGTAGCAGAATCCTCCGCCGGGCTACCAGGGATGCAAAGGCCAGAATACCGGCCTCTTTCGCCTCCTGCACTCCGGGCTCGTCCGATACCCCAAATAGTGCTAACCCCCAGCTCGGCTTAACCTGGGTGTTCACCACCTTAGACATCGTCTTCGCAATACCCCTCGAGAACCCATCCAGTGCCGGGCACGCCCAGAACTTATGGGTATGATTTGCTGGACTCCCCGAGCACCTCCCACACCTGTCTTCCACCCCAAAGAACCTGCTCATCCTCGCCCCTGTCATATGCGCTCTGTGAAGAACCTTAAATTGTATCAGGCTAAGCCTGGCGCAAGAGGAGGAAGAATTAACCCTACCCAGGGCGTCCGCCCATGTACCCTCGTCTATCTCCTCCCCAAGCTTCCCCTCCCATTTACCCTTTAGCTCCTCCACCGAGGTCTCCTCCTCCTTCTGCATCTCCTGGTAGATCGCCGAGAGCCTGCCCTCTCCAACCCACACCCCCTGGATCCTGAGTGGTGGAAGCAGCAGGAACTCCCTCACCTGCCATCTTACAAACGCCCTTACCTGCATGCACCTGAAGGCATTTCCGGGGGGGAAACCCAAATTTTTCCTCCAGCGCCCCAAGGCTCGCAAACGCCCCATCTAAAAACAGGTCCCCCATCCTTCTAATTCCTGCCCTGTGCCAGCTCAGGAACCCTCCATCCATTCTCTCCGGGATGAATCGATGGTTCTCCCGGATCAGGGACCAAACCGAAGCCTCTACCTCACCCCTGTGGCGCCTCCACTGCCCCCAAATTTTCAAGGTCGACGCCACCACCGGACTCGTGGTGTACCTAGTCGGCGGGAACGGCAGCGGTGCTGTCACCAGTGCTCCCAGACTCGTGCCCACACAGGACGCCATCTCCAGCCTCTTCCACGCCGCCCCCTCCCCCTCCATTACCCACTTGCGTATCATCGCCACATTGGCAGCCCAGTAATACCCACACAGATTAGGTAACGCTAACCCTCCTCTGTCCCTACTCCGCTCCAGAAACACCCTTCTCACCCTCGGGGTCTTTTTCGCCCACACGAATCCCATGATGCTCCTACTGACCCTCTTAAAAAGGCCTTAGGGATCAGGATGGGGAGGCACTAGAATATAAAAAGGAACCTCGGGAGCACTGTCATCTTCACCGACTGTACCCTACCCGCCAAGGAGAGTGGCAGCATATCCCACCTTTTCAACTACTCCTCCATCTGCTCCAACAGCTTCGTCAAGTTGAGCTTGTGTAGGGCCCCCCAGCTCCTGGCCACCTGGATCCCCAGATACCGAAAACTCCTTTCCGCCCTCTTCAGTGGAAGCTCGTCTATCCCCCTTCCCTGGTCCCCTGCGTGTATCACGAAGAGCTCACTCACGTTGAGCTTCTACCCGGAAAAGTCCCCAAACTCCCTGAGGATCCGCATCACCTCTGGCATCCCCCCCACTGGGACCGCCACATACAGTACAGGTCATCGGCATACAACGAAACCCGGTGTTTCCCCCCCCCCCCCCCCCCCCCACCCCCACCCCCTCCCCCGGGACCAGCACCCGCCAGTTCCTAGACTCCCTTAGAGCCATAGCCAAAGGCTCAATTGCCAATGCAAATAGCAAGGGGGATAGGGGGCACCCCTGCCTCGTCCCCCGGTCCAGCCGAAAGTATTCCGACCTCCTCCGATTCGTGGCCACACTCGCCACCGGGGCTTCGTAAAGTAGCCTAACCCAACTAATGAACCCTTCCCCGAACCCAAACCTCCTCAACACTTCCCAGAGATACCCCCACTCCACCCTATCGAAGGCCTTCTCCGCATCCATCGCTGCCACTATCTCCGCCTCCCCCTCCACTGTAGGCATCATGATTACGTTAAGGAGCCTCCGCACATTGGTATTCAGCTGCCTTCCCTGAACAAAACCCGTCTGGTCCTCGTGAATCACCCCCGGGACACAGCCCTCAATTCTGGTAGCCAACACCTTCGCTAACAGCTTCGCGTCCACGTTGAGGAGAGAGATTGGCCTATACCACCCACACTGTAATGGGTCCTTGTCCCCCTTCAAGATCAGTGAGATCAGCGCCCTGGACATCATCGGGCGTAGCCCCCACCCCCCCCTCGCCTCATTGAAAGTCCTCACTAATAGAGGGCCCAGCAGGTCCATGTACTTCCGGTAAAATTCCACCGGGAACCCATCTGGCCCCGGTGCCTTCCCCTCCTTCGTACTCCCCAGCCCCTTAGTCAGCTCCTCCAGCCCGATCGGTGCCCCAAGCCCAGCCACCTGCTCCTCCTCCACCCTCGGGAACCTCAGTCGATCCAAAAATCGACGCAACCCCCCCCTCCTCCGTCGGGGGCTCAGACCTATACAGCCCATCATAAAAGTCTCTAAATACCTCATTTATTCCCACCGCACTCCGCACCGTGTTCCCCCCTTTATCCCTAACTCCCCCAATCTCCCTCGCTGTCTCCCGCTTCCGAAGCTGGTGTGTCAACATCCGGCTAGCCTTCTCCCCGTACTCATACACCGCCCCTTGCGCTTTCCTCCACTGCACCTCTGCCTTCTTGGTGGTCAACAGATCGAACTCGGCCGGGAGGCTTCGTCGCTCCTTGAGTAGTCCCTCCAAGGGGACCGCTGCATACCTCCTATCCACCCTTAAAATCTCCCCCACCAATCTCTCCTCTCCTTCTTCTCCTTGTGGGCCCTAGATTTACTCTCCCCTAATCACCGCCTTCAGCACCTCCCAGACCACCCCCACCTGCACCTCCCCATTATCATTTGCTTTCAATACATCCGCGGATCCGCCCACTCACCTCCTCATCCACCAGCAAGCCGACATCCAGGCGCCACAGCAGGCACTGGTCCCTTTCCTCCCCTAGCTCCAGATCCACCCAATGCGGGGCATGGTCTGAGATGGCTATGGCCGAATACTCCGTGCCCTCCACCCTCGGAATTAGTGCCCTGCTCATAACGAAGAGGTCTATCCGGGAGTAGGCTTTATGAACGTGGGGAAAAAAAGAAAATTCCCCGGCCCCCGGCCTGACAAACCTCCATGGGTCCACTCCTCCCATCTGGTCCATAAACCCCCTCAGCACCTTGGCCACCGCCGGCCTCTTACCCGTCCTGGACCTGGAGCGGTCCAATGCTGGATCCAGAACCGTGTTGAAGTCCTCCCCCATTGTCAAGCTCCCTGCCTCCAGGTCCGGAATCCGGCCAAACATGCGCCGCATAAATCCGGCATCATCCCAATTCGGGGCATATACATTCACTAATACCACCCTCACCCCCTGCAGCTCACCACTCACCATCACATACCTACCTCCATTGTCTGCCATGATGTTCAGCGCCTCAAACGACACCCACTTCCCCACCAAAATCGCCACCCCTCGATTCTTTGCGTCCAACCCAGAGTGGAAAACCTGCCCTACCCACCCCTTTCTCAGCCTAACCTGATCTGCCACCCTCAAATGAGTCTCCTGGAGCATAACCACATCTGCCTTCAGTCCCTCCAGGTGCGCGAACACACGGGCCCTCTTGACCGGCCCGTTCAGGCCTCTCACATTCCAAGTTATCAGCCGGATCAGGGGGCTTCCCGCAACCCCCCCCCCAGCTGATTAGCCATCCCCTTTTCTAGGCCAGCCACATGTCCGCGCCTCCCGCACTCTCCATTCCCGCCAGCGGCTGACCCCCACCCCGACTCTCTCTCCGAGCTCCAGCTCACCTTTGGCCAACCCAGCACAACCGACCCTCAGTCCATGTCCAACTTTTCGGCCTGAATAAAGGTCCACACCTCCTCCGGCGTCTCACAGTAATGGTGCCGGTCCTCAAACGTGACCCACAGTCGCGCCAGCTCCAGCATCCCGAATTTCACCCCCTTCCGGTGCAGAACCGCCTTAGCCCGATTGTACCCGGCCCTCTTCTTGGCCACCTCCGCGCTCCAGTCCTGGTATATACGGACCTCTGCATTCTCCCACCTGCTGCTCCGCTCCTTTTTTGCCCATTTTAGGACACACTCCCTGTCCACCAAGCGGTGGAACCGCACCAATACCGCCCGCGGCGGCTCGTTAGACTTGGGCCTCCTCGCCAGGACTCGGTAGGCCCCATCCAACTCCAGGGGGCTCGGGAAGGCACCCGCGCCCATCAACGTGTTCAGCATCCAACCCCTCCACTCCCTCCGGGAGATCCAGAATCCGCAGATTCTTCCACCTCGACCGATTCTCCATGTCCTCGAACTTCTCCTGCCATTTCTTATGCAGCGCCTCGTGCGCCTCCAACTTCACCTCCAGGCCCAATATCTCGTCCTCATTCTCCGAGGCCTTCTGCTGCACCTCCCGGATCGCCGCCCCTTGGGCCTTCTGGGTCTCGACCAGCTTGTCGATCGAAGCCTTCATCGGCTCCAGCAGCTCTGCTTTCAATTCCGTGAAGCAGCGCTTGAGAAACTCCTGCTGCTCTTGCGCCCACGCTGCCTGGTCTCCACCCGCCGCCATCTTGGCTTTCCTCCCTCGCACTTTTCGCTGCACCAGAATTACTTTTTTCACCGCTCCACTTCTGGTCCAATCCATACAGTGCCGGGGAAATCGTACTGTCACCTTCCCACACTGGGAGCCGTCGAACAAATGCCGCTGGGGCCCCTCAAAAGAGCCCAAAAGTCAGTTTCTGGCGGGAGCTGCCGAACGTGTGACTTAGCTCAGCATAGCCGCAACCGGAAGTCCCTGACTAGGGATTTTAATGAGGCGAGGGACAGAGGGACCCTACCTCTGACCATGTCGCAGGCCACCATCTCGCCGATATTAAATCCTGCGGGTCATACAGGCTAATCTCCCTGATTAATGTGGACGCCAAACTCCTGGCGATTAGAATTGAGGACTGTGTACCGGAGGGGATTGGGGATGACCAAACAGGGTTTGTTAAAGGCAGACAGCTGACAGCCAACTTGAGAAGATTGATGCCCCCGACGGGCAAGGAGATGGAGACAGTGGTGGCAATGGACGCTGAGAAGGCCTTTGACCGGGTGGAGTGGGACTATTTGTGGGAGGTACACGGACGGTTCGGGGAGGGCCTGGTTAATTGGGTCAGACTACTGTACCTGACTCCAAAAGCTAGCATAAGGACGAACAGGACAACGTCAGACTATTTCAGACTACGTTGTGGGACCAGACAGGGGTGCCCACTCTCCCCGTTGCTGTTCGCGCTGGCCATAGAACCGTTGGCGATTGCCCTGAGAGCTCCAAAGGGTGGAAGGGAATGACTAGGGGGGGGGGGGGGGGGGGGGGGGGCACAAGGTCTCTCTCTATGCAGACGACCTGCTCCTGTACGTGTCGGACCCACTGGCCGGGATGGATAATATACTGGAAACATTGAGAATGTTTGGCCGGTTCTCAGGGTACAAATTAAATATGGCCAAGAGTGAGATGTTTGTAGCGCAGGCAAGGGGCCAGGAGAATAGGCTGAAGGAGCTGCAATTTAGGCTGGTTGGGGAAAGTTTCTGATACTTGGGGATACAGGTGGCATGAGACTGGGGCAGGTTACATAAGGTAAATTTGACTAGAGTGGTGGAACAAATGAAGAGGGAGTTTTGGAGATGGGATGCACTCCCGCTATCACTTGCGGGAAGGGTGCAGACGGTAAAGATGATAATCCTCCCAAGATTCCTGTTCATTTTTCAGTGCCTCCCGATCTTTATCCTGTGGTCCTTCTACAAAAGGACCGGCAAAATCATCATGAGCTTTGTCTGGGCGGGAAAATCCCCACTGGTGAGGATGGTGAGGAAGGCGATGCTTGAAAGGAACCGTAGCGAGGGGGGACTGGCGTTGCCGAATCTGATCAACTATTACTGGGCGGCTAACATAGCCATGATAAGGAAATGGATGGTGGGTACGGGGTCTATTTGGGAGTGGGTGGAGACGGCTTCGTGTAGGGGCACCAGCCTGGCAGTCCTGGTCAGGGCTCCCCTACCGCTTTTGTCAGCCAGGTACTCCATCAGCCCGGTAGTGGGGGCGGCCCTGCGGATATGGGGCCAGTGGAGGAAACATGTAAGGGAGGTGGGTGCATCGGTCTGGGCTCCAATATGTGATAACCATTGATTCGCCCCTGGGAACATGGATGGTGGGTTTTGAACATGGCGGGTGGCGGGGGTGAGCGATATGTTCCTGGAGGGGAGCTTTGCGAGCATGAGGACTTTGGAGGAGAAATTTGGGCTGGTAAGGGGAAATGACTTCAGGTACTTACAAGTGTGGGACTTTATACGCAGACAGGTCCCATCCTTCCCACGCCTCCCGCCAATAGGGATCCAGGACAGAATAGTCTCTAGAGGAGAAGGAGGAGAGGGTAGAGTCTCGGATATTTACAAGGTGCTCATGAAGGGGGAAGAGTCCCAGACGGAGGAACTGAAACTCAAATGGGAGGAGGAGCTTGGCAGGGTGATGGAGGACGGGGTATGGGCGGAACCCCCGAGTAGGGTAAACTCAACCGCAACATGTGCCAGGCTCAGCCTGATTCAGTTTAAGGTCGTGCACCGGGCCCACATGACGGTGGCTTGGATGAGAAAATTCTTTGGGGTAGAGGACAAGTGCGCTAGATGTTTGGAGGACCATGTTTTGGGCATGCCCTAAGCTTAGGGGGTACTGGGAGGGATTTGCGGGTGTCATGTCCCGGGTACTGAAAACAAGGGTGGTGATGAGCCCAGAGGTGGCAATTTTCAGGGTTTCGGAAGACCCGGGAGTCCAGGAGGAGAAGGAGGCCGACATTCTGGCCTTTGCTTCCCTAATAGCCTGGCGGCGAATACTGGTGGCATGGAGGGACTCAAAACCCCCGAAGACCGAACTCTGGCTTTCGGACATGTCAAGTTTTCTGGGTCTGGAAAAAATAAAGTTCGCCTTGAGGGGATCTGTATTGGGGTTCGACCGTCATGGGTTTCCTCCGGACACTCCGGTTCCCTCCCACAAGTCCCAAAAGACGTGCTTGTTAAGTGAATTGGACATTCTGAATTCTCCCTCTGTGTACCCGAACTGGCGCTGGAGTGTGTCAACTAGGGGATTTTCACAGTAACTTCATTGCAGCGTTAATGTAAGCCTACTTGTGACAATAATAAAGATTATTATAATATGCTCAACTAATACCTGTGTGGAGTACAAACTGATGAATAATTCTGAATTGGAAAGCTTAATGGAATACATTAAGGAAAGAAAATAAACGCTATCAAAGGTTACAAATATTAACAAAATTATGGTTATTTCTGCAGATACAATATTGTACTGGTGAATAATTTGATGATGTACTTCTTAAAAACAGAAAAATATGACAGCCCATACACATGACATCTTTGTTGGCAGGAATTTAAAGTATAATGTTGCACTCTGTGTCAAAGCTGTCTAGCTTTGACAAAGGGTCATCTGGACTCGCAACGTGAGCTCTTTTCTCTCCTTACAGATGCTGTTAGACCTGCTGAGATTTTCCAGCATTTTCTCTTTTGGTTTGCGATGATAAATACCTTATTAGTTGAACATAAAAACGTTAAGGTGCATTTACACCAAATTCAATATAAGATATCCGCTTTGATATCTTATTTATTACAACAATGAGTTAATAAGTTTGACTTAATTAAGAAAAATGGGACAACAAACACTTCCTTAAAGTCAAAGAGTTTTGTCAGAAAGTCTCTTTCCCCATTGCATCCATGTTCTTGTTATTAATTGAATTATTCCTGCATAGATAATCTAAAAAATTTAAACCTCTTGATTTGTTCCATCATCTCAGATGTAATGGTAGTAAACCTGGTGAATCTATATCAGTGTTTTTCAAACTTTCTTTCCCAGGACCCACTTTTAGCAACCGGCTAACCTTTGGGGCCCACACCAGCCGACCTTCGCAACCTACGCCGACCAACTGTCAGGACATGCACCATGTTCGCTTACCTTTTAATGCGAAAGAGGAGAGAGCCTGCTTTTTCCTCAGGATCTCACTTGAATCGGTTCAAAGGAGCAGAGGGCAAGGCACATGTCAGGTGTAGACTTCAACCAATTTCTTTGTGCTGTCTTCATCTTTACAAAAACAGAAATCCAACTTCATACGTAGGTCGTTGTGAAGAGCAATAGCAACAAATGCTTGTTTTACTCAACACTGGATACTCATGGGAGATGCTATACCAAAATGCTGACAGCCTTGTGGGCTTTTGTGCATTTTTAATGTGGTATTACAGGTAAGCTGCAGCAGCATAGTCTTTCAATTTGGAATCAGCTCTAAGTTATTAACTTACTCTGGGGTCTCAACCTGAAAAGGGAATTTTTCAATCACCACTTCTCTTTTAAATTCTGAAACTTCTCTCATTTGCCAGTACTTCCCTGCGTATAACACACATGGCTTTGGCTCCTTATTTGCATTGTCACAATTGACAAAACCATGCCTTAAGAAATCATTTTTATACTTCTTTGTTCCGAGTTCAGATTCTTTTTTCAGTGCTGTTAACTGTGGTATCATAATTATCAGCACTGCAAGGGTTAATGAAGTGTCGAGAGTAGCCACTAGAGGGAGCTGCAGTTACAACTATATAACGTAGTGGTGCTAAGCCTTGTGGGGAGAGTGTGTGCAGGAGTTAGCTTGTGAGAGTCAGACGACCAGATAGTGTAAGTGACTGCAGATCATAGTTTAAACCAGTAGTGAGATTAGCTGTAGATATAGTTTAGATGTTATTAATTAACTGTGTATTCTTTAGGAGGACGTGTCGAATCCGAGTTAGTAGTGTTCATAAATTTACAGCTTTGTTTAAGTTAAAGCTATTTTGTGGTCTTTGTGGACACTACGCCAACCATCCTGAAGTAAGAATCACAAAGAACACCACATGGTGCCAGGAGTCTATTTTTTTTAAGAAACAACAGTTAGATTAGGAAAGAATAGCATTAGGAAATTAAAGAAGCAATCTGGGAGCCACAGAACTCAGAAAAATCTACGCCGAAGACTAATCAGAAGATGGAAGGTCTCAAGAAGTCTGCCCATTTCAGGACACACGGTAAACTATGCCAGAACTGGGCTTTCTTTTATCAGCAGTTTGAAGTTTTCCTTTCTGCCTCCCCGCTTGAAAGTGCCTCAGACCAAAGGGAAATAGCACTCCTATTAAATTTGGCTGGAGCGCAAGCATGAGAACTTTATAATCCATTTAAATTCAGTACAGATGAGGATAAAAATAAATACAACATGCTGCTACAACAATTAATGATCCTACAAAAATTTATCAGCAACTGTACCAGTAACCAAATTTTAAAAGTCCAACAGTGATTTCAGACGGATCCAAAGTGTGCAGAGTGAAGAAAAAAATCCAACATCACAATAGAAAGGGAGGATTGCTCACCATATTCACTTTCGGATACTTTCATGATAGAAGCAGTCACTAGGATTAAAATGAAAGACCAGTACAAGAGCTCGTGAAGATAATTAAGGAGTCGACTGTCTCATTAGAAATGAATGGAAAATCAATACCATTTAAAATTGACACAGGAGCACAAGCAAATATCATGGAATGATCTTTAAGGCAAGCTTATGACAAACCACTAATAAAGCAATCCACTTATAGGCTCGAAGATTACAATAGTAACACGATAGTCACAAGAGGATCCTGCTGTCTTGTTAATAAGAATGGAAACATCGAGATACCCATCGACTTCGAGGTAATAGAGGGTGAGAAATCATCATTAATTGGAGTGGATGCTTGTGAAAGATTGCAGCTAGTTGAAAGGATTCATTTAACCAGTGCTTCAGCAGACCAAAATGACGAGTCAAGGGAAGACTTAGGTGTTGTGGACAACCTCTCCAAAGTTACCACTGATGCTGACACATCAGAATTCAAGATAACTACTGATGCTGAAACATCAGAACCCGAGATAGTCCAAATAGTGGAATCTCAAGCCTGTTTCTTGACCGAGATACTACCAGTGTCCGACCGCAAACTACAGACAATCAAAGCCAAAACTTAAAAGGATCTGACGTTCCAGAAGGTGAAATAATACCTAAAAGAAGGATGGCTTACTGGATATTGATCTGCCTTTCGAGATATATGAGATGATCTTTCTATAGTTCATGGTTTCCTGCTCAAGGGAGATAGGGTAGTGATTCCTGCGAGTTTAGGTTTAGGGATTCTGCAACAGATTCACGAGGGTTATCAGGGCATCAGAAAGTGTTGTAGGAGATCCAGACAGTCGGTGCATTGGCCGGGAATAAACAGAGATATCGACCAATATGTTCAAGCATGTACAATTTGTCAGATGCATCAGCCAGCATAGAGCAAGAAACGATGCAACAGCTGGAAATTGTTACCAGTTCATGAGCATGGATTTATTCTATTTCCAGTCTCATGACTATCTAGTAGTCATAGACAATTACTCCAACTTTCCAGAGGTGATACAGGAGTTAGCTAGTGAGAGTCAGAAGAGCAGATAGTGTAAGCGAGTGCAGATCATTGTTTAAAGTGTAGTTTAGATGTTATTAATCAACTGTGTAGTCTTCAGGAGTACGTGTTGAATCCAAGTTAGTAGTGTTAATAAATTTATAGCTTTGTGAGTTCCGGTGGCGGCCATGGAGGGGTAGGTCGCACATTTGATAGCTCCCGCCTGTAACGGACTTTTGGACCTTTTTCCCCCGGTTTTGTTCTGATTTTATGGGATAAATCAGCGAAGGGTGAGACAGTAAGGAGAAATCCCCCTCCGGTGTATGGAGAATTGGATCAGAAGTGGCCGGGTGAGACGATAAAGTCCTATAAGGGAGAAGCAAGCAGAGCTGGTAACACGGGGGAGCATGGCAGAGGGCAAGGGCCGCGGGGAGACGGCGCAGTGGTCGACGGAGCAGCTGGTGAAGTTTTTCGAGGATTGCTTTGCCAAGCTGAAGAAGGACACGCTGGATCCGATTATGGCTTTGATTGATCAAGTGGTTCAGAATCAGGAAACCCACGGGAGAGCGATCCAGGAAGTCGAACAAAAGTGTCCAAGCATGAGGAGTATATAACTGTGCTGGAAAGCAAGGTGGGATGATGAACGACCACCAGAAAAGAATGCAGGAGAAGCTGGAGGACGTGGAGATAGATCCAGGAGGCAGAATCTCAGAATTGTTAGCCTCCCTGAAGGCAGTGAGGGATCGGGTGCGAGGGTCTATGTGACGGACATGTTGGAGTTGATGGGAGCTGGGGCGTTCCCTTGGCCCCAGGAAGTGGACAGAGCGCACAGAGCTCTCGCGAGGAAGCCCAGAGCGAATGAACCGCCGAGGGCCATGGTGGTACCTTTTCACCGATTTATGGACAAGGAACACGTTTTGCGGTGGGCCAAGAAAGAACGGAGCAGCAAGTGGGAAAACTGTGAGTTGCGTATTTATCAGGACCTGGGACCGGATTTGGCCAAGAGGCGAGCTGGGTTCAATCGGGCAAAAACGACCCTCTTTAAGAAGGGGGTGAAGTTCGGGATGCTGTACCCAGCCCATCTGTGGGTCACACATGAGGAAAGGGACTTCTACTTCAAAACACCAGACAAAGTATGGACCTTTATTGAAGAAAAGAAGCTGGAGGCGAATTAAAAGATATTTAGGACTTCCGGTTGCGGCTATGCGGAGCTAAGCCGCATGATCCGGCAGCTCCCGCTATCACAGACGTTCGGGCTCTTTAGAGGAGCCCCAACGGAAATATTGTTGAAGACAACCCGTGGGGAAAGGAAGAGAGAGGTCCCCCTTCAACATTTATGGACCGGACCAGAAGTGAAACGGCCAAAAAAGCGGCATTGGAGCAGCGGGAGAAGCGAGGGAAGAAAAGCAAAATGGTGGCGGCCGGAGACAAAGCGGAGTGCGGGCCGGACCTGCAGGAGTTCATCAAGCGCTGCTTCGAGGAGCTGCGCAAGGAGATGCTGGCGCCTATGTTGTCGGCAATTGAAGGACTAGGGATGACCCAGAAGGCCCACGAGGTAAAGATCCAGGAGGTACAGAAAAGAGTCAGTGAGAATGAGGACGAGCTCTTGGGCCTGGCGGTGAGAGTGGAGCAGCACGAGGCACTGCACAAGAGGTGGGCGGGAAGACTCGAAGACCCGGAGAACAGGTCGAGGAGAAACAACCTGCGGATCCTGGGACTCCCTGAAGGAATGGAGGGGGCCGATGCCGGGGCATACGCGAGCACAATGCTCGGGGCGATGATGGGCGCGGAGGCCCTTTCGAGGCCGCTGGAGCTGGATGGGGCACACGGGGTGCTGGCAAGGAGGCCCAAGGCAAACGAGCCGCCAAGGGCGATGGTGGTGAGATTTCACCAGTTCACGGACAGAGAGAGGGTCCTGAAATGGGCCAAGAAGGAGCGGAGCAGCAAGTGGGACAATGCAGAGATCCGAATATACCCCGACTGGAGCACGGAGGTTGCAAAGAGGAGAGCGGGTTTCAACCAGGCCAAGGCGGTGTTGCACCGGAAAGGAGTGAGATTCGGAATGCTGCAGCCAGCACGACTGTGGGTCACACACAAGGATCAACACTATTATTTTGAAACGCCTGAAGAGGCGTGGACCTTCATACAAACCGAAAAGTTGGACTCAAACTGAGGGTTTGTGAGGGTGGGGGGGATGTTTGATGTGTGATGGTTGTTGTACATAGGGGGTCAATCACGCGCAGGGAATGTAATATGGGCTGGGGGAGAGAGACAAGGCCGCGACAGGAGCTGCGCCAGAGGGGGCGGGTAGGCTTTGGAAAGCGCGGGGTTTTTCCCGCGCTAGGGAAGAAACATGGGAAGGGGAATGGAGGAACGCGCACTGATTGGGACACTCCCACACGGGGAGGTCAATGGGACGGCGGGGGAAGCCTGGGTCAGCAGGTGTCAGCTGACTTACGGGAGTGATATGGGGGAGCAATAAAGCTAGACAGGGGTCTAGCGGGGGGGAGGGGAGGGGGGGGGGGGAGAGAGAGAGAGAGAGAAAGCCCCTCCAATCCGGCTGATAACGTGGAACGTGAGGGGCCTGAACGGGCCGGTGAAGAGTACCCGAGTGTTCGCGCACTTAAAGGGACTGAAGGCAGACGTGGTCGTGCTCCAAGAGACACATCTGAAGGTGGCGGACCAGGTCAGGTTAAGAAAGGGATGGGTAGGACAGGTATTCCATTCGGGGCTGGACACGAAGAACAGAGGGGTGGCAATATTGGTGGGGAAGCGTGTGTCATTTGAGGCCAAGACTATCGTAGTGGATAACGGAGGGCGACATGTGATGGTGAGCGGTAAGTTGCAGGGGACGTGGGTGGTGTTGGTAAATGTATACGCCCCAAACTGGGATGATGCTGGATTCATGAAGCGCATGTTGGGGCACATTCTGGACCTGGAGGTAGGAGGCCTGATAATGGGTGGGAGACTTCAATACGGTGTTGGACCCAGCACTGGACCGCTCCAGATCAAGGACTGGAAAGAGGCCGGCGGCGGCCAGGGTGCTTAGGGGGTTTATGGATCAGATGAGGGGAGTGGACCCATGGAGGTTTGCTAGCCGCAGGCCAGGGAATTTTCTTTTTTCTCCCACGTGCACAAAGCCGACTCCCGAATAGATTTCTTTGTCCTGGGCAGGGCGCTCATCCCGAGGGTGGAGGGAACGGAGTATTCGGCCATAGCCGTTTCGGAACACGCCCCGCACTGGGTGGAACTGGAGCTGGGAGAGGAGAGGGACCAACGCCCGCTGTGCCATCTGGATGTGGGACTGCTGGCAGAGGAGGTGGTGTGTGGGAAGGTGAGGGGGTGCATCGATAGGTACTTGGAGGCCAACGACAACGGGGAGGTGCTGGTGGGGGTGGTATGGGAGGTGTTGAAGGCGGTGATCAGGGGAGAGCTAATCTCCATCAGGGCTCATAGGGAGAAGACAGAGGGCATGGAAAGGGAGAAGTTAGTGGGGGACATTTTGAGAGTGGACAGGAGATACGCAGAGGCCCCTGAGGAGAGATAACTTGGGGAAAGACGGCGTCTCCAGGCGGAGTTTGATCTGTTGACCACAGGGAAGGCAGAGGCACAGTGGAGGAAGGCGCAGGGGGCGACCGACGAGTATGGGGAAAAGGCGAGTCGGATGCTGGCACACCAGCTCCGTAAGAGGATGGCAGCGAGGGAAATAGGGGGAGTCAAGGGTGGAAGGGGAGCCACGGTGCGGAGTGCGCCGAAAATAAACGAGGTATTCAAGGCCTTCTATGAGGAGCTGTACAGATCCCAGCCCCCAGCGGGGGAAAAGGGGATGAGACGATTCCTAGACCAACTGAGATTCCCGAGGGTGGAGGAACAAGAGGTGGCTGGTTTGGGGGCACCAATTGGGTTGGAGGAGCTGAGCAAGGGTTTGGGGAGCATGCAGGCGGGGAAGGCCCTGGGACCGGACGGGTTCCCGGTGGAGTTCTACAGGAAGTACGTAGACCTGTTGGCCCCGCTACTAGTGAGGACCTTTAATGAGGCAAGAGAGGAGGGGACCCTGCCCCCGACAATGTCGGAGGCGACGATTTCTTTGATCCTAAAGTGGGACAAGGACCCACTGCAATGTGGATCGTACAGACCCATCTCGCTCTTCAACGTGGATGCTAAGTTGCTGGCAAAAGTGCTGGCTACGAGGATCGAGGACTGTGTCCCGGGGGTGATCCACGAGGACCAGACGGGATTTGTAAAGGGCAGGCAACTAAACACCAATGTATCTGTTAAACGTGATAATGATGCCATCAGAGGAGGGAGAGACGGAGATAGTGGGCAGCTATGGACGCGGAGAAGGCCTTTGACCGAGTACAGTGGGAGTACCTCTGGGAAGTGCTGCGTAGGTTTGGGTTCGGGGGAGGGTTTATTAGTTGGGTTAAGCTCCTTTGCAGAGCCCCGGTGGCGAGTGTAGTGACGAACCGGCGGAGGTCGGAGTACTTTCGGCTGTACCGAGGTATGAGGCAGGGGTGCCCCCTTGTTTGCATTGGCGATCAAACCCTTGGCCATGTCATTGAAGGAGTCTAGGAAATGGAGGGGGGTGGTCCGAGGGTGAGAAGAGCATCGGGTGTCGCTTTATGCGGATGACCTGTTGCTGTATGTGGCGGATCCAATGGAGGGGATGGTGGAGGTCATGCAGACTCTAAGGGAGTTTGGGGAGTTTTCGGGCTATAAGCTCAATGTAGGGAACAGTGAGCTTTTTGTAGTACAGGCAGGGGACCAAGAAAGGGGGATAGGGGATCTACCGCTGAGGAGGGCGGAGGGGAGCTTTCGGTACCTGGGGATCCAGATAGCCAGGAGTTGGGGGGCCCTACACAAACGGAATCTGACGAGGTTGGTGGAGCAAATGGAGGAGGACTTCAAAAGATGGGACATGTTACCGCTCTCGCTAGCGGGTAGAGTGCAGTCGGTCAAAATGGTGGTCCTTCCGAGGTTTCTTTTTGTGTTTCAGTGCCTTCCCATCGTGATCACCAAGGCCTTTTTTAAGAGAGTAGGTAGGAGTATTATGGGGTTTGTGTGGGCGAATAGGACCCCGAGGGTAAGGAGAGGGTTTCTGGAACGCAGTAGGGACCAAGGAGGGTTGGCGATGCCAAACCTAGGGAGCTACTACTGGGCAGCAAATGTGGCGATGAATTGCAAGTGGGTGATGGAGGGAGAGGGGGCGGCATGGAAGAGGGTGGAGATGGCGTCCTGTAAAGGAACGAGCCTGGGGGCGTTGGTGACGGCACCGCTGCCGCTCTCGCCGTCAAAGTATACCACGAGCCCGGTGGTGGCAGCAATGCTAAGGATTTGGGGCCAGTGGAGACGGCACAGGGGTGCAATGGGGGCCTCGGTGTGGTCCCCGATCAGGGGTAACCACCGGTTTGTCCCGGTGAGGATGGACGGGGGGTTTCAGAGCTGGCATCGGGCGGGGATTAGAAGAACGGGGGACCTGTTCATTGACGGGACGTTTGCGAGCCTAGGGTCACTGGAGGAGAAGTTTGAGATACCCCCGGGAAATGCTCTTAGATATGTGCAGGTGAGGGCGTTTGTGAGGCGACAGGTGAGGGAATTCCCGTTGCTCCCGGCACAAGAAATTCAAGACATGGTGATCTCGGGTGTATGGGTCGGGGAGGGCAAGGTGTCGGCAATATACCAGGAGATGAAAGAAGAGGGGGAAGCGCTGGTAGAAGAGCTGAAGGGTAAATGGGAGGAGGAGCTGGGGGAGGAGATTGAGGAAGGTCTGTGGGCTGACGCCCTGGGTAGGGTTAATTCCTCCTCCTCGTGTGCCAGGCTCAGCCTGATACAATTTAAGGTGGTTCACAGAGCGCACTTGACGGGGGCGAGGTTGAGTAGGTTCTTTGGGGTAGAGGACAGATGTGGAAGGTGCTCACGGAGCCCGGCGAACCATGTCCATATATTTTGGTCATGCCCGGCACTGGAGGGGTTCTGGAGAGGAGTGGCGGGAGCAATATCTCAGGTGGTGAAAGCCCGGGTCAAGCCAAGCTGGGGGCTAGCAATATTTGGAGTAGTGGACGAACCGGGAGCGTAGGAGGTGAAAGAGGCCGGCATTCTGGCCTTTGCGTCCCTAGTAGCCCGGCGAAGGATCTTGCTAATGTGGAAGGAGGCGAAGCCCCCCAGCGTGGAGGCCTGGATAAACGACATGGCTGGGTTCATAAAGCTGGAGAGGGTTAAGTTTGCCTTGAGAGGGTCTGCGCAGGGGTTCTACAGGCGGTGGCAACCGTTCCTAGACTATCTCGCGGAGCGTTAGAGGAAGGTCGGTCAGCAGCAGCAGCAACCCAGCGGGGTGGGGGGGACGTCCCGTGGAGGTGGGGGGGGAATGGGGGATTGCCTGGGGGGGGGTGGATGAGCAAGAGATAACATGAAGGATCTGGGAAACTGGCACATGCGGGAGAGAGCCTGTGTACAAAGCTGTGTAATATCATTTTACCAGGTATATATCTTGCTTTGTGCGATTTCTTGTTATTTTGTTACGAGGCGGGGGGTTATTGTTTGTAAGGGTGAAAGATTGTGTTAAAAACTTTAATAAATATATTAAAAAAAAAAAGATATTTAAGCCTCAGAGAAGTTCTGTGGCGGCGATTTGTGGTGTTGGATTGTAAATATGTAAGTAGTTCTGTGTGAAATAATGGGCTGTGTGGATGGTTAAAGGTTGCTTTGTCTTGCAGAGACCTTGTTTGAGGGAGGGGTGGGCTTTGAATTTAGTTCTACTTTTCGGGTGACTATTTTTCTAAAGTGTTTGTTTCTTCAGTTTTTTTTCCTGTTGTTTGTTTACTTGGAAATGTGATGCTGTTAAAATGTTTATTCATGTGGGGGGAGAGAGGAGTGAACAATAGGGAGACAGACTGCTTGGTGCCAGGGGTGGGAGCTATCGAGTCAGCATGGGTCAGCTGACTCTCGGAAGCGCAGTGGGGGTGGACAGGTGTTAAGCTGGAGCTTGACTTGGGGTATTGGGCTTTTTGTGTTGTTGCTGGGGGGGGGGGGGGGCGGGGGGGGGGGGGGGGAAGAAGGGGGGTGGAAGCTGCTTTGCTGACAGGGGAGAAACTGTTATTAGGGGACAAATTGGAGGTCGGGAACGGCGACAGCCCGAGGGGGGACTTGAGGAAGCGGGAGGCGCTAGTTCAAGGCTGGCCTTAAAAGGGTGATGGCTAGTCGGCAGGGGGGACCCCCCCCCCCCCGGTCCAGGCTGATCACATGGAACGTGAGAGGACTGAATGGGCCGGTCAAGAGGATTCGCATGTTCACGCATTTGAGGGAACTGAAAGCGGACGCGGCAATGCTACAAGAGACACATCTAAAGGTTACAGACCAGACGAGAATGAGGAAGGCGTGGGTTAGCCAAGTGTTCCACTCTGGACTGGACTCAAAGACCAGGGAGGTAGCGATTTTGATCAGCAAACAGGTGGCATTCGAGGCTGGGAGAATCGTGTTAGACAAGGGGGGTAGGTACATAATGGTGAGTGGGGAGCTGGAGGGAGTGCGAGTGGTACTTGTGAACATATATGCTCCAAATTAGGACGACGTGGAATTTATGAGGTAGGTGTTAGGTAAGATCCCAGATGTAGAGTCACATAACCTGATCATGGGAGGGGACTTCAACAGTCATTGATCCGGAATTGGACAGGTCAATATCCAGGACAGGGAGGAGGCGGGCTGTGGCAAAGGAATTGAAGGGTTTTATTGAACAGATGGGGGTGTAGACCCATGGAGGTTTGCATGGCCGAGGACGAAGGAGTTTTCCTTTTTTTCTCATGTCCACAAGGTGTACTCTCGCATCAACTTTTTTGTTCTGAGCAGGGCGCTAATACCGAAGGTGGTGGATACTGAGTATTCGGCTTTTGCAGTGTCGGATCACGCCTCGCACTGGGTGGATCTACAGGTTAGTGTGGAGCGAGGGCAACGCCCGCTATGGAGACTGGATGTGGGGTTGCTCGCGGACAAGGCGGTTTGTGGGCGGGTTAACAAGTCCATCCAGAACTACCTGGAAACAAACGATATGGGGGAGGTCTCTGCAGCGACGGTCTGGGAAGCTTTGATGGCAGTAGTCAGAGGGGAATTCATCTTGATACGGGCCCACAGAGAAAAGATGGAAAGGGCTGAGAGGGATAGGTTAATGGAGGAGATACTCCAAGTGGACAGGAGATACTCGGAGACCCCGGATGCGGGGCTCCTGAGGGAGCGGCGGAGGTTACAGGTAGAGTTTGGACTGTTGACCACAGGGAAAGCAGTGGAACAGTTGAGGAAAGCAAGTGGGGCGATCTAGGAGTACGGGGAAAAGGCAAGCAGAATGTTGGCGCACCAGCTCAGGAAAAGAGAGGCGGCCAGGGAGATAGGTAGAGTAAAGAGTAGAGATGGTAATACGGTCCTGGACCCAGCGGGGGTGAATGAGGTGTTTAAGGATTTTTATAATAAATTGCATGAGTCAGAACCCCCGGCTGGAGTGGAGGGGATGAGGCAATTTCTGGATCAGTTGAGGTTCCCGAGGGTGGAGGAGGACCTGGTGGAGGGGCTGGGGGCCTCAATTGAGATTGAAGAAATAATCAAGGGGCTGGAGGGCATGCAGTCGGGCAAGGCCCCAGGGCCTGACGGCTATCCGATGGAATTCTAGAAGAAGTTTTCAGAGATTTTGAGTCCACTGCTGGTGAGGACATTTACTGAAGCAAGAGAGAAGGGAGTCCTCCCCCAACAATGTCGCAACCCTCGATTTCATTGATCCTAAAACGGGAGAAAGATCCGGAGCAATGCGGGTCACACAGGCAGATTTCTCTACTGAATATGGATGCTAAACTGCTGGCTAAGATACTGGCCACAAGGATAGAGGACTGTGTCCCAGGGTTGATAGGGGAAGACCAGACGGGATTTGTTAAGGGCAGGCAACTAAAGGCCAATGTTCAAAGGCTTCTAAATGTTTTTACGATGCCCTCAGAAGGAGGGGAGGCGGAGGTGGTGGTAGCGATGGATGCGGAGAAGGCTTTTGGGAAGTGGGCAGAGGGGGAGGGGTCGGCATGGGAGTGGTCGGCATGGGAGCGGATGGAGGCGGCGTCATGTAAAGACACCAGTCTGGGAGCATTGGTAACGGCACCTCTGCCGTTCTCCCCGGCCCGATACTCCACAAGTCCGGTGGTAGTGGCGGCTCTGAGGATCGGGGGCAATGGAGGAGATACAAGAGAGTGGAGGGAGCGTCGATTTGGACCCTGATTTATAACAACCACAGGTTTTTACCGGGTAGGCTAGATGGCGGGTTCCGGAGGTGGCAGGGGGCAGGAATCAGAAGGATGGGGGATCTATTTATAGATGGGAGCTTTCCCAGCTTGAAAGCTTTGGAGGATAAATTTAAATTGCCACCAGGGAATGGTTTTAGGTATTTGCAGGTGCGAGACTTCCTGAGAAGGCAGATGCCGGCCTTTCTGCTGCCGCCACGGGGGATACAGGATAGAGTAGTTTCCAGTACCTGGGTGGGGGTGGGGAAGGTATCGGATATTTACCAGGAGCTTTCGGAGGCGGAGGAAACTCCGGTGGAGGAGCTTAAGGGCAAGTGGGAGGACGAGCTAGGAGGAGAGATGGAGGCGGGTCTATGGGCGGATGCCCTCAGCAGGGTTAATACCTCCTCATCGTGCGCCAGGCTTAGCCTGATACAATTTAAGCTAGTCCACCGGGCACACATGACAGTGGCTAGGATGAGCATGTTTTTCGGGGTAGAGGATAGGTGTGCGAGGTGCGCGGGAAGCTCAGCAAATCATGTCCACATGTTTTGGGCATTCCTGAAGCTTCGAGGGTTTTGCTAAGGCAATGTCCACAGTACTAAAAACACAGGTGGTGCTGAGTCCGGAGGTAGCGATCTTTGGAGTGTTGGAAGATCCGGGAGTTGAGGGTGCGAAAGAGGCCGACGTTCTGGCCTTTGCCTCCCTGGTAGCCCGGAGACGGATCTTATTAATGTGGAGGGACTCAAAACCCCCAAGTGTAGAGACCTGGGTTAGTGACATGGCTGGGTTTCTCAGTCTCGAGAAAATAAAGTTTGCCTTAAGAGGGTTAATGTTAGGGTTCTCCTGGAGGTGGCAGCCGTTCGTCGACTTTCTCGTGAAAAATTAAAATGTCAGCAGATGCAGTATTCCAAGGAGGGGGGCAGGCGGATTGTTGTTGTTTGGTTGAGGTGTGTAAAGATTGGGCGGGGGTGGTGGGGGGAAATGTTCATTTTGCCATGTGGATGTTATTGTTTTTGTTAATGTTATAAACATTTTCAAATACCTCAATAAAAATATTGTTACAAATTTCTTTTATAGGTTTAAGTTAAAGCTATTTTGTGGTCTTTGTGAACACTACACCAACCATCCTGAAATAAGTAACACAAAGAATACCACATCAACCAGAGGCTCCGAGCTCTTAACACTACTGCTCTGTCCTGCTCTGGAATCTCCTGTGCAGCTCGCTCCAGTAGATTCTGTTGCGAGATCCTCTCCAATAGGTAAACTGCCTATTTGAGTCATTGGCCATCTCATACGTCTAAAAAAAATTGATCTTCACTGTTCACTTGCCTTGCATGCCAGCAGCTGCAAAATTGAAGCAACTCTGCTCCCTGCTTTGGCGCCAAAAGCAGGCCCCTGGACGGTGTTTCACATCAATTCTACGTGACCTATTACTCTCTGCTGCTGCATCTGGCTGGAAAACTCCACACAGTGTAATCTGTAACTCCATTTAAAGGCGATTCTCCTTGTAAAAGCCCGTAGCGGCCGTTCAGTGCTTCTCCCGCAATCGGGATCACCGCGAGAACGGCAAGACCGATTGTAGTGATCTGTACATCTGTACATACATCTGCACATACATCTGTGCTGCAGTCCCTGGTGTAACAGTCACAGCACCACTAGAGGGCAGCATCAGAGACGGGTATAAAGGGTCGAGCCCAAGGTAGGATCCGCCTCTTTGAGAAGCACAGAGCTAGGGAGCAGCAGCACACAGAGACAGCTCAGCATAGGCAGTTTACCTCAGTTTCACTGGTCATACCTCTTAACTGTTTTACATCTAGTTGAGCTCCGGAAGCAGAACAAACCCTTTGAATAAAGAGCTTGTGATAACTGTAAGTCTTCAGTCTTCAATCAGACTTAGAGAATAACATATCGTACCAGGTGTGATTTCAGCAAGCTAGCTAGACAACAGCAAGAGAAGAGGACTTAAACCAGACATTCGACCATGGAAGGCCTCGCAGCATTCGGACCCTTCAGATACCAATCGGCACGATGGACCCAATCCAACCTCCACGCCTGCTCCAGACCACTGGTAATATGCATTCCAATTGGAAATTTTTTATACAACAGTTCAAAATATATCTAGAAGCTAAGGATCTAACCTCAGCGTCTGATGCCAGGAAGATAGCCTTGCTCTTATCCCTGGCTGGGCCGCAGGCACTAGAAATATATAATTCCTTTACCTACCTGGCAGGGGAGGACAAGGGCAAGCTGGAAATAATAATCAAAAAATTTGAAACTCACTGTCAATCTGAAGTCAATGAGATATTTGAAAGATTCAAGTCCACCAGGCGTTTGCAAAAACCGGGAGAATCTTTCAGCAGGTTTGTAACTGATTTAAAATTACTAGCTCAACCCTGCAACTTTGAAAACCTCCGTGACTCCCTCATCAGAGACCAGATAGTCAATGGTATATCTGATGAGGGACTTAGAAAATCCTTACTTAAATGGAAAGACCTAACCCTAGAAACAGCCATGCAAAGATGCTCTACTTGATGAAAAATGTAAAGAAGAATACGAGGAGTTTACTTATCGGGACCAAGGCCTTCACCACGAGGTCGAACCCGTCAAAATGGTGGCCCAAGCGTCCAGAAGGCGCTCCTCTAACGGCAATCCCGCGCGCGCGAACCTGGATGCAGGCCACACGCATGCGCAGTTCTCCCGAAGATTTGACGCAGAAGAAAGGCCTACTGCACATGCGCGAGCGTGGAGGGACAGCGTCCCCTCTGTGGACACGCCCAATGGCAATGTCCAGCTTCTGAAAAACAATGTTTAAAGTGTGGCAAATACAATCACTTTGCCTCACAGTGCAGAGCTGCACTGCTAATGAAGACAACTGGACAGAAACACATGAACTTCAATGTAAAAAGCATAGATTCAACGGAGCACAAAAAACCCAATGATGAGTATTCCTCAGGAGAGGTCAACCTCGCCTGCGACAACTCGCTTGTTGTGGACACAATCGAGGAACATGACGCAACAATCGCCACGCCTCACCCGGTCAACAGCATTGATTCCAGCAGTGAGTGGACTGCGACTGTGCAAGTCAATGACTTTCCATTAGTCTTCAAGCTTGACACTGGGGCCTCAGCTAATCTCCTCACTAGCAAGGATCTCCATTCGATTCCAGGAGACCATTAAATAATACCCGCTGCATGTCGGCTGAAGGGCAACGGCAATCAGATCGCCTCAAAGGGATTGTGCCATCTCCAGGTGGACAGCAAGACGATACGCAAGCAACTACGCTTCGAGATTGTAGATGACAACAAATCATCACTGTTAGGCGTTCAGGCCTGCAAAGACCTGCGGCTGGTGCAATGCATTTACATGCACACCCAGGATCCATCAAGCCTGGAAGCTAAAATCCACAGCATGCTACAAGAATACCCCGACATATTCAAAGGCATGGGCACCTTACCCTGCCAATACAAAATCATGCTGAAGACAGATGCCAAACCCGTCATTCAGCCGCCCAGGAGGGTTCCAACTCCACTGCGGGAGAAGTTGAAAGCGGAACTCAACAGACGGCAGTCATAAGGCGTCATATCGCGAGTCACACAGCCGACTGACTGGGTTAGCTCCATTGTCTGTGTTAAGAAACCTTCTGGAGATCTTCGCATATGCATAGCCCCGAAGGACCTGAACCAGAACATTCGCCGGGAACACTACCCCATCCCCAAGCGTGAAGAGATCACGTCTGAGATGGCGAATGCTTGTATCTTCACCAAGCTCGATGCCTCGCAGGGGTTTTGGCAGATACAACTCAATGATTCGAGCAGATTACTGTGCATGTTCAACACGTCATTTTGACGTTTCTGCTTCAATCGCATGCCCTTTGGCATTATCTCTGCGGCAGAGATTTTCCACAGGATAATGGAGCAAATGACCGAGGGCATCGAGGGTGTCAGAGTCTATGTGAATGACATCATCGTATGGTCCACCACTGAAGAAGAACACTTCTGTCGTCTAAAGAAGGTGTTTCAGAGGATTCATAAATATGGTTTGAAACTGAATCAGGCAAAATGCACATTTGCGAAGGAGTCTCTAACCATTTTGGGTGATACCATATCATCTCGGGGTGTCAGCCTTGATGAGACGAAAATTGCTGCAATCGGGACCATGAAGAAGCCATATGACAAGAAGGCGGTGCTACAATTTCTGGGCTTCGTAAACTTCCTCGGCAGGTTCATCCCAAACCTGTCCGCACGGACGGCAGCTTTACGCAATCTCCTACGAAAGACCACTGCGTTTGAGTGGACACAACGTCACCAAAATGAATGGGTGGATCTCAAACAGCAACTAACGAGGGCACTTGACCCTTGCTTTCTTTGACGCAACCAGACACACCAAGATCTCCACTGACACCAGCCAGGACGGGATTGGCGCCGTTCTCCGCCAACAGGACGACCAGTCTGACTGGGTCCCAGTGGCATACGCGTCCAGGGCCATGGCCCCAACTGAGTGCAGATATGCACAGATCGAAAAAGAATGTCTCGGACTCCTCACTGGGATTCTGAAGTTCCATGACTATGTGTACCCGCCTGCCTACGTTCATAGTGGAAACCGACCACAGACCGTTGGTCCATATCATAGACAAGGATCTAAATGACATGACATCTCGTCTGCAGCGCATCATGATGAAGCTGCGAAGATATGATTTTGTCCTAATATACACCCCGGGACGAGACCTTGCCATTGCCAATGCACTGCCCCGATCCATTGGCACTGACAACGCACCGTCAGCCCCTATCAGAGAAATCGAGGCTCAAACACAGTTATGCATGGAGAATTTGCCTGCTTCGGATGAGAAGCTTTGCCTAATCCGACAGGAGACGCAGAAAGACGCAATCTCACGGAGGGTGCTGTACCTACTCCAGCACGGTTGGACAAGGGGACAATGTCCACAATTTCAGAATGTCAAGTCAGAACTGATTGAAGTTGAAGGCCTGCTGCTACGCAATGCGCAGGTTGTGATTCCGGCCACACTCCGCGCCGAGATGCTACGCAAGATTCATGAAGGCCACCTAGGCATTGAGAAATGCAAAAGGCGAATACGACAGGCTGTGTACTGGCCCGGCATGAATCAAGACATAACAGACATGGTCATGACATGTGACACCTGTCAAAGATACCACTCAATCAACCTGCACAGTGTGAAGAACCACTGCAGCAATACAAACTCACAATGGCGCCGTGGACAAAAGTGGGCATTGACCTATTTCATGCCACAGTGTGTGATTACGTCTTGATCATGGACTATTACTCAAACTATCCGGAGGTAATGAAACTCCATGATCTCATGTCGTCATGTCATCAAGGCATGACATGCCAGGAGACATTCGCGCGACATGGAATCCCGCGTGAGGTAATGTCAGATAATGGTCCCTGCTTCGCGAGCTGGGAGTGGAAAGAGTTCTCAGACTGATACACATTTCGGCATGTAACGTCCAGTCCCCGCTACCCACAGTCAAATGGGAAAGTGGAAAAGGGTGTCCACATTGTTAAACGGCTTATTAGCAAGGCAACAGATTTACGCTCTGACATCAACCTAGCACAGTTATCCTACCGAGCAACCCCATTGAGCTCAGGACTGTCGCCAGCGCAGATGCTCTTTGGCAGGAACATCCGGACAACCCTACCAGTGATTCAATTCCGAGACCCCGATAACGCTCTGGTACTTGACAAAATGCGGGTACTACGGTCCAAACAAAAACAATACTACAATCAACATGCGATCCCACTCAAGCCACTGAACATGGGCGACATTGTCAGGATCAGGGACCCAGAAGGCGGATGGTCTGAAACAGCCTCGGTCATCAGGCAGGAGGCACTCCTACATTGTCAAGTCGTCGGTAGGAGTACTCTTCACCGCAACCGCCGGGATCTGTTAATGCTTCGGCCTACGACGCCGGTGTTTCCCACACTGGACTTGACCAAGTCCATTAGTCCACAGGACGTTCCTCGCCACACAACGCCAGACAGTACATGACATCAAACCGCCATCCCCACCTCCACAGTTACGACGCTCCAGCAGAACAAAGAACAAAGAAATGCACAGCACAGGAACAGGCCCTTCGGCCCTCCAAGCCCGTGCCGACCATGCTGCCCGACTAAACTACAATCTTCTACACTTCCTGGGTCCGTATCCCTCTATTCCCATCCTATTCATGTATTTGTCAAGATGCCCCTTAAATGTCACTATCGTCCCTGCTTCCACCACCTCCTCCGGTAGCGAGTTCCAGGCACCCACTACCCTCTGCGTAAAAAACTTGCCTCGTACATCTACTCCAAACCTTGCCCCTCTCACCTTAAACCTATGCCCCCTAGTAATTGACCCCTCTACCCTGGGGGGCACCCGACCGGCTGCATTTGTAACAACACTTCAACACACCCACAAGACAAATATGAACATTTCGAATGATGGACTCATAATACTGTTAATTGTTTCTGTATTACTTTTTCATTTTCACAATGTGCAGATTTGCTTATTCTCACCACTTGTTCTGTACAGTTTTCTTGCGGTCAGTTTAGGAAACATATCAGCTCAAAAGGGGGGTGGATGTAGTGATCTGTACATCTGTACATACATCTGCACATACACCAGGGACTGCAGCACAGATGTGACAGCCACAGCATCACTAGAGGGAGCATCAGAGACGGGTATAAAGGGTCGAGCCCAAGGCAAGATCCGCCTCTTTGAGAAGCACAGAGCTAGGGAGCAGCAGCACAGAGACAGCTCAGCAGAGGCAGTTTACCTCAGTTTCACTGGTCATACCTCTGGACTGTTTTACATCTAGTTGAGCTCTGGAAGCAGAACAAACCCTTTGAATAAAGAGTTTGTGATAACTAAGTCTTCAGTCTTCAATCAGACTTAGAGAATAACATACCGATCACTCCGCGACACCCGCTCGCAGGTCACTACCCTGACTTTGAAAAATCCTGATCTATATGAAACAGAAAATGCTGGAAATATGCGGTTTTCACAACCACACCTCCTGCCTTCGCAACTGTCTCCAGCTCAGACTTATTCGCCTGAGGATGGAGGGGGGGGATAGAGGTGGCTGGTAAGACGCCGCCCTGGGGGGGGGGGGGGCGGTTGGAGAAGGCGCCGCCCCGGTCCCCGGGCAGTGGGCTGAATGGCAGGAAGCGGAGACGCTGCAAAGACTCCCCTGCGCCGCCGCGCGGACTGAGTCATCCGTGCACGGGATGATTTTGACGTCGCGGTTACGCAGTGGAATATGGCGGTTCCGTTGAGCGGTTGGTGATGCGGAGATCAGTGCTCCTCACTGCGGGTGAGTGAGGGCTGGGAATAATCAGTTGAGCTGTCGCTAGGTCCGTCGAGACCACCCCTTAATCATCTTTCCCTGGTCCTGGGCGAGCCGTGTCCCCCCCCCCCCCCCCTCCCCCCCCATGTCACACGGGGAGCCCAACCGCCGCCGCTCGCGCCAGGCTGGGAGGAGGAGGTTGCAGCGCAGCTCGAGCCCCAGAGACCGAGCTCGAGCCCCCGGACCTGCGCCCTGGGGGGGGGGGGAAACAATCAGCCTCGCGCCCCCGGCCGGCTCACCTGTCGCCTCCTTGACTCCAGCGGACCTTCAGCCAACAGCAACTGGATGGTGGGATTCCAGGGGCTCTCCTGACGGGAGTGTGGGGTGGTGGGGGTGGTAGTATTTATGTAAATTGTTTTTCACTCGCTGATTTGTAATGATTTTGCTCGAATAATTCATATTCCGAGCAATGAAATTGTTTTTTTTGACCTGAACCCTTCACCTGTTGACAGACATTTGCAGAGTATCCATTGCTCCATAGATTCGGATTCTGAGATAATGAATGTGATTGAGTACATTTCAAAAAAAAAATAGAAATTTAAATGGATATGCAAGTATCCCTTGTATCTTCTGCACAGCAAGTGATATTTACTTTGTACATCTTCGTTATTTTTTCGAGTAAACCATGTAAATAATTTGAGTGGAAATTATTTGACCTATTTTCCAAATCCACACTCCAAACCTCAGCGCTCTTAATCCATTGAAGTTGTGGATTGAATTAATATACTTTCTAACCTTCGTTTATGCAGTGCCCAGCTTTATTTTGGTCTCTTGTAGATGTGTCATGAAATTAACACCTCAGGGATACATATGGTTAGAATTTTAGATTGGATACTGATTGTCATATTTTAGAATAATTAAAGAAAATGACCTCATAGCAGTTTTACAGGGAAGACCGTCACGGTGGTGCAGTGGTTAGCATTGCTGCCTCACAGTGTCAGGGACCCAGGTTCAATTCTGGCCTCCTTTGACTGTGTGGAGTTTGCAATTTCTTCCCATGTTAGTGTGGGTTTCCTCTGGGTTCCCTGGTTTCCTCCCACAGTCCAAAGATGTGCAGGTTAGGTGGATTGGCCATGATAAATAGCCCTTTAGTTCCAAAGGTTAGGTGGAGTTACAGGGATAAAGTGAGGGATTGAGCCTAGGTAGGGTGCTCTTTTGAAGGGTTGGTGCAGACTTGATGGGCCCAATGGCCTCCTGCACGGTCGGAATTCTATGACTTGATATCCTTTGATTAGCTGTCAAGTGGACTCAAAGGTATATTAGGACATCACGACTCTTCAATGTGGACTGATTAAGATTGGTTCTTTTCTTTTAGTAACTAATTTTCTCCCCATCATTTGTATTTTTTTGTTGTTGCATAGACATCATACAAACTACAATTTAATTCAGAATTACAGATGACGTGCTTATAAATTATTCTACTCTTATTCCCAGCCATCGTAATGGCCTACTTCTATTTCTGTATTCATCTCACTTGATCTGACCAATAGACATCTTTGGCCTGAAAAAATAAATGCTCAAAATACTTAGGTCAGGGTCATGTATGGGGAGAGAAACAAGAGTTACTGTTTCAGGGTCAAGGGCTTTCAGATAGATCTTTGACAGTGTCTCATGTGATTTGTTCCATTGCATAAGAAATAGGAGCCAAGTGTAGGCCATTAGACCCCTCGAGCCTGCTCTGCCATTCAATAGGATGATAACTCAGCACGGTAGCATTGTGGATAGCACAACTGCTTCACAGCTCCAGGGTCCCAGGTTCGATTCCGGCTTGGGTCACTGTCTGTGCGGATTCTGCACATCCTCCCCGCGTGGGTTTCCTCCGGGTGCTCCAGTTTCCTCCCACTGTCCAAAGATGTGCAGGTTAGGTGGATTGGCCATGATAAATTGCCCTTAGTGTCCAAAATCGCCCTTAGTGTTGGGTGGGGTTACGGGGATAGGGTGGAGGTGTTGACCTTGGGTAGGGTGCTCTTTCCAAGAGCCGGTGCAGACTCGATGGGCCGAATGGCCTCCTGTACTGTAAATTCTATGATAACTCCAATTTCTTGCCTGCTCCCCACACTTGACGTACTTGTAGATCAAAAATCTAAACTTAGCCTTGAATATATTCAATGACCCAGTTTCCTCTGCTTTCTGTGGAAGAGAATTCCAAACCAACTGAGAGAAGAAATTCCTCCTCAGCTCCATTTTAAATGGGAGACCACCTTATTTTGAAACTGTGCCCCACAGTACTAGATTTCCCATGAGAGGAAATATCCTCCGAACATCTACCCTGTCAAGTCCCCTCAGAATCTTATGTTTTGATAAGATTAGCTCTCATTCTTCTAAACATCAGTAAATGCAGACCCAACCTGTTTAACCTTTCCTCGTAAGCCAACCCTTTCATCCCAGGAATCATAAGAACATAAGAACTAGGAACAGGAGTAGGCCATCTGACCCCTCGAGCCTGCTCCGCCATTTAATGAGATCATGGCTGATCTTTGTGGACTCAGCTCCACTCTCCGGCCCGTACACCATATCCCCGAATCCCTTTATTCTTTAGAAAGGTATCTATCTTTTTCTTAAAAACGTTTAAAGAAGGAGCCTCAACTGCTTCACTGGGCAAGGAATTCCAGAGATTCACAACCCTTTGGGTGAAGAAGTTCCTCCTACTCTCCGTCCTAAATCTACTTCCCCTTATTTTGAGGCTATGTCCCCTAGTTCTGCTCTCCCCGACCAGTGGAAACAACCTGCCCACATCTATCCTATCTATTCCCTTCATAATTTTATATGTTTCAATAAGATCCCCCCGCATCCTTCTAAACTCCAATGAGTACAGTCCCAGTCTACTCAACCTCTCGTCATAATCTAATCCCCTCAACTCTGGGATCAACCTAGTGAATCTCCTCTGGACTCCCTCCAGTGCCAATATGTCCTTTCTCAGGTAAGGAGACCAAAACTGAACACAATACTCCAGATGCGGCCTCACCAACACCCTATACAATTGCAGCATAACCTCCCTAGTCTTGAACTCCATCCCTCTAGCAACGAAAGACAAAACTCGATTAGCCTACTTAATCACCTGTTGCTCCTGCACACCAACTTTTTGCGACTCGTGCACCAGCACACCAAGGTCCCTCTGCACAGCAGCATGTTTTAACATCTTACCGTTTAAATAATAATCCATTCTGCTGTTATTCCTCCTAAAATGGGTAGCCTCACACTTGGCAACATTGAATTCCATCTGCCAGACCCTAGCCCATTCACCTAACCTATCCAAATCCTTCTGCAGACTTCCGGTATCCTCTGCACTTTTTGCTTTACCACTCATCTTCGTGTCGTCTGCAAACTTTGACACATTGCACTTGGTCCCCAACTCCAAATCGTCTATGTAAATTGTGAACAATTGTGGGTTCAACACTGATCCTTGAGGGACCCCACTAGTTACAGGTTGCCAACCAGAGAAACACCCATTTATCCTCACTCTCTGCTTTCTGTTAGTTAACCAATCCTCTACCCATGCTACCACTTTACCCTCAATGCCACGCATCTTTAGTTTATGCAGCAACCTTTTGTGTGGCACCTTGTCAAAAGCTTTCTGGAAATCCAGATATACCACATCCATTGGCTCCCCGTTATCTACTGCACTGGTAACGTCCTCAAAAAATTCTACCAAATTAGTCAGACACGACCTACCCTTTGTGAACCCATGCTGCGTCTGCCCAATGGGACAATTTCCCTCCAGGTTCCCCGCTATTTCCTCCTTAATGATAGATTCCAGCATTTTTCCTACAACCGAAGTTAAGCTTACCGGCCTATAATTACCCGCTTTCTGCCGACCTCCTTTTTTAAACAGTGGTGTCACGTTTGCTACTTTCCAATCCTCTGAGACCACCCCAGAGTCTAGTGAATTTTGATAAATTATCACTAGTGCGTTTACAATTTCCCTAACCATCTCTTTTAACACTCTGGGATGCATCCCATCAGGGCCAGGAGACTTGTCTACCTTTAGCCCCATTAGCTTGCCCAATACTGCCTCCTTATTGGTTACAATCATCTCCAGGTTCTCACCTATCATATCTTTATTTCCATCAGTCACTGGTATGTTATTTGTGTCCTCCACTGTGAAGACTGACCCAAAAAACCTGTTCAGCTCCTCAGCCATTTCCCCGTCTCCTATTATTAAATCTCCCTTCTCATCTTCTAAAGGACCAATATTTACCTTAGCCACTCTTTTTTGTCTTATATATTTGTAGAATCAGCCGAGTAAACCTTCTCTGAGCTACTTCCAATGCAAGTATATTCATCCTTGAGTAAGGAGACCAAAACTGTGCACAGTGTGGTCTCACCAATGCCCTGTACAGCTATAATAAGATGTTCATACTTTTATACTGCTGCACCTGCTAACTGTTTATGATTCATGGACAAGGACACCCAGAGACCTCTACCACAGCATTCTGCAGTCTCTGTTTAAATTATATTCTGCTTTTCCATGCTTCCTGCCAAAGTGGACAACCTCACATTTTCCCACATTCCACACCATCAGCCATTTATTTGCCCACATATGAAACTTATCTATATCGCTTTGCGGACTCTATATCTTCCTCATAACTTGCTTTCCTGCCTATCTTTGCGTCACCAGCAATTTTGGTCCCTTCACACAGGTCATTAATATGTCATAAGTAGTTGAGGCCCAACATTGACCCTTGTCGTACGCCACTAGTGACGGTTTTCCAACCTGAAAGTGTCCCATCTATGTCAACTCTCTTCACTATTAGTTAACCATGCTATTGTATCACCCCCAAAACCATGAGCTCTTATCGTGTGTAATAACCTTTTAAAATAATCTTTATTGTTGTCACAAGTAGGCTGACATTAACACTGCAATGAAGTTAAGTCGCCACATTCCGGCGCCTGTTCGGGTACACTGAGTGAAAATTCAGAATGTCCAAATTACCTAACAACACGTCTTTTGGGATTTATGTGGCGCTCTATCGAAAGCCTTTTGGAAATCCAAAATCAATTGATGCTCCTGTTTGTTACATCGTCAAAGAACTCTAATAAATTTGTTAAAGATGATTTCCCTTTCACAAAATCAGTGTTTATGTTACCTGAAAGTATTCTGATTTTTTAAATGTCCTGCTACTATCTCCTGAATACCCATTAAAACAATCCAGAGTTTTAGATGGAAGTAGAAACTTCAACAAAAACGTAACATACAGAATGCTGAAATTGCGCTGCAGTTGGAAAGAAAAATGCTTATCTGTCAGTAATTGTGTGACAAAGCCACAATTATTAGTTCATGTGGTATATGGTATGACAAAGAGGAACAGCTGAAAGATGGGATTGGAGGGAATCAGTGGTGAAGCCTGAGCAGACCCATGCTGCAAATGCATTTGGAAAAATATTACTCCGTTTCAATGTCTTGGTTAGAAAATAAAATCTAGCCATTTTGAAATAAAAATTAAGCCATTAGTAGTGTTCACTCATTTTTGTACCCCACCCTGCCTTAAATACTGCAGTTTGAAAATCTAAATATGTGCTAGTTGGGCAAATTCCAACAACGTACACGTGACCGTTGAATGCATTACTTATTGTTTAAAAAAAATATTTTTATTAAGGCATTTTGTACATACATTAAACATAGAGTAAGAACAAACCGAAAACCTCATAACAAATAAATAACTACCCAGCTGCCCCAACCTCCCTGCCGTTCCCCTCCTCCCATCCTGCCTTCCCCATTTTAACCCCTTTAACCCCCCCACCCCGACACCTTAATTTACCTTGAAGAAATCAAAAAACGGTTTCCATCTCCAGGCAAACCCATCCACTGTGACCCTCCTAAGGTGAACTTAATTTTTTCCAGCCTAAGGAACTCCGCCAGGTCGCGCGCTTGCAGCCCCAGCTTCGGCGGCTCCGAGTCCCTCCACTCCAACAAAATCCTTCTCCGTCACACCAAATATCGCCACTTCTGGATTCGGGGCCAACTTCAGCACCTCTGACATTGCGCCTTCGAACCCCTTCAGCTTTGGACAGCCCAAAACATGTGGACATGGTTCGGGGGCCTCCCTGCGCACCACCTACACCTATCCTCCAGCCCCTCAAAGAACCGGCTCGTCCTAGCCCCTGTCATATGCGCCCGATGCACTACCTTGAATTGAATAAGGCTAAGCCTAGCACACAACAACGATACATTCACCCTCCTCAAAACCTCTCGCAGAACCCAGCCTCCATTCTCTCTCTCTCTCTCTCTCTCTCTCTCTCTCCCCCCCCCCCCCCCCCCCCCCCCCCCCCCCCCCCAAACTCTTCCTCCCACTTCCGTTTTTGACTTCTCCTTTTGCGGCTCCCTCCCAGTCCATTAACTCCTTGTAGATCTCGGATACCTTACTCTCACCCACTCCTGCTTTTGATACCACTTTATCCTGTAGCCCCGGGTGCAGCAGATTGGGAAAGGATGGCACCTGCTTCCTCACATAATCCTGCACCTGTAAGTACCCGAACCCATTCCTGCTGGGCAGCTCATCCTCTTCCTGCTCCAGTTCCTCTAAACTCGGAAAGTTGCCCCCCACAAACAGGTCTCCAAACCGCTCGATCCCTGCCCGTCGCCACCACCGAAACCTTGCGTCCAGCCCCCCCCAGATGCAAATCTATGATTCCTGCAAATAGGTGCTCAGATGGAGGCACTTTCCTGCCTCCGGAGCTGCTGCCACTTTATAATAATAATCTTAATTATTGTCGCAAGTAGGCTCACATTAATACTGCAATGGAGTTACTGCGAAAAGTTACTGTTCCCATACCCGCAGGGCTGCCGCTGTCACCGGGCCTGTGGAGTTCTTGGCCGGCGAGAACGGCAAAGGTGCCGTCAACAATGCCCATAAGCTCGTGTCCTTGCAAGAGGCTGCCTCCATCTGCTCCCAAGCCGACTCCTCCCCCACCACCCACTTCCTAACCATAGCTATATTCGTTGTCCAATAATAATTCATTATATTTGGCAAGGCCAGCCCCCTTCCCCTCCCCCACCCCACGTGTTCCAACAGCACCACCGATATCCTTTTCCCAACCTACACAAATCCTAAAATCAGAGCATTAGTTTTCTTGAAAAAAGATTTTGGATCTGGAAACAGACAAGAGTCTCTGGAGCACCGTCATTTTCACTCTCTGCACCCGCCCCGCCAGTGAATACTGGAGCACGTCCCACCTCTTAAAATCCCCCCTCATCTGTTGCACCAACCATGCCATATTCAATTTATGTAGTTGTCCCCAACCCTGCACCACTGGATGCCCAAATACCTAAAGCTCGCCCTCACCAACTTAAACAGCAGCTTGTCCAACCTCCTTTCCTGCCCCCTTGTCTCGATTGGGAACACCGCACTCTTCCCCATGTTTAATTTTTATACCCGGAAAACAGGTTAAACTCCTCTAAAATGTTCATAATTCCTCCAACATCTCTCAGTGGATCTGATATATAAAGCAGCAGATGGTCCACATATAACGAGAGCTTGTGCTCCAACATTCCCCCCGCCCCACACACACACACATACACTATCCTTCTCCAGCTCCTTGACGCTCTAAGCGCCATTGCCAGTTGCTCTGTTGCCAAGGCAAAGAGCAACGGGTCGAGTGAGCACCCCTGCCTTGTCCACGGTGTAGTCCTTGGTACTAATTTGTCCGTATGCTAACTCCCAGCGCCCAAAACAACAACCGGGACCAATCCACAAGCTCCTGCCTGAAAGGTCCCAGCACTTCCCACAGGTACTCCCACTCCACCCGATCAAACGCCTTCTCTGCATCCATAGCGACCGCCACCTCCACATCCTGCCCTTCCAGAAGCATCATTATCATGTTTAATAATCGCCTAACTAGTTGTGGCAAAGACATTGGCCGAGGTGAGAGAGCAGGGTGAGAAGTTGAAGGACGTGGAGGAGGCGGTGTTGCAGCTCAGCGACCAGTTCACCCGATGGGGGACGAGCTGCGGAGGGTGGTGGACGTCAACAGAGGACTCCGAGCAAAGCCCGAGGACTTGGAGAACCGCTTGAGGCGGCACAATCTGAGAATTGTGGGCTTGCCCGAAGGGACAGAGGGCTCAAGGCCAACAGAATACCAGCAAAAAGTGCTTCTGGAATGGCTGGAGGACCTGGACAACAGATCTCGCCGGCAGAACGTGAGAATCGTGCGCCTCCTGGAGGGGGCAGAGGGGCTGGACGCTGCCGCGTATGTGGAAGGTATGTTTCCGAAGTTGCTGCGGAACGAGGTGTTCCCGCGCCCGCCGGTGGTGGACGGGGTACACAGTGCAGGTGAGGCAGCCGCGGCGAGGGGGTCCCCCACGAGCGATGGTGGTACGCTTTCACAGGTACCTGGACAAGGAATGGGTGCTGCAATGGGCAAAGAGCACACAAAGCTGTACTTGGGACAATACCACCCTGCGTGTTGACCAAAATTTGAGCGCTGAGGTGGCCAGGAGGAGTGGAGACGACAGGCAGGTGAAGGAGATACTGTGTAAAAACAAGGTGAAAGTCGGGCTGCATTTTCCGGCGCGACTGTGGGTTACGTATGAGGGTCAGCACCACTATTTCGAGGAACCCGAAGAGGCGATGGACTTCGTTAAGAAGCAAGGGCTGGCCCTGAGCTGAGGGCGTTTGGACTCCTGCCAGAACTTTTAAGTTTCTGTGGTGTCTCTCCCGTTTTGACAAGTGCCTGCATGTTTGGGTCCGTTTCTGTCGTTTCTTTTTTCAACCTTTTTAGGGTGTTGGAAGGTGGTAAGAATGTGTTTTTTTTGCGCGCTTTTTGCATGGTTTTCCTGAATGTTTCCTTTTTGGGCTCTTTGTTTAGTTGGAGTTTGGCTGGGGGGAAAATAATAAAGAAATCAGTTAAAAGGGTTGGGTTAAGATGGATGCTTCAGGGGAACTTTGCGCAATCTTTTTCTGTGTGTATGGGAAGGACTGAGAGTGCCTGTTATTTCTTATCTCTTTTTTTTCTTGTTTAACTTGAATTGTGCTATTGTGGCGGTTGTTTATGACTTGCATAGAGTGTTTGCTTAAGTAGGGCTGATCTGGGGAAGTGGTATGGATGGGTCGGGGGAGGGGTGACTGGGAACAATGGGTGGGAGACGCGCTGGCGCCGAGGCTGGGCACCCCAGGCTAGCTGAGTGGGGCTAGTCAACGGAAGCCGAGGTGGGGGTGTGTGCATCTAGTTAGATTAGAACAGGGGTTAGGTGATAGGATGGTGTTGCTAGGGTGGGTGGGGAAGGGGAGTTGTTCTGCTGACGGGGATGGAAACTGGGCATGGCAACAGTGGAGGTCATGGGTGGAGCCGGCCAACAGAGTACTTAGCTAAGAAGTTAGCGGAGTTGATGGGGGAGGGTGAGAACCCCTCCCAGAACGAGGCTGAAGTCCAAAGTGAATGAGCCGCCAAGAGCAGTAATTATCTGCTTCCATAAGTACTGGATGAAGGAGAAGGTGTTGGGCTGGGCGAAGCAGAAGCGCGAGGTGCAGTGGGATGGTGCTGGAGCTCGGATCTACCAGGATTTGACGGTGGAGTTGGCAAAAAGACGAGCGGCGTTCGGGCGAGTGAAGGCGGCACTGTAAAAAAAGGGGGTGCGATTTGGTATGGTATACCCGGCGAAACTGAGGGTGACATATGATGCCAAAGATTTTTATTTCGAGACAGCGGTGGCGGCTGAGGCGTTCGTGAGGGCAGAAGGCTTGGGACAAACGTGAGGAGTGGAGCTGGAAGAGAGACTGTGGACTGTGATTGGGGAGCTGGAAAATGTATAAATGCTATAACTTTCTTTTTCCTGATGTGCATTGTAATTGACTTCTCTTCACATTGTTACAGTCCAAGTTATTGGTTGGGTTGATTGGCATTTTATGTTGCGACAGTTATATCTTCTTTTCGTGAATTGTATGGATTGGATTGTTGTTTTTGTTTTTTCTTTCTCTGGGACTGGGTGGGAGGAAATTATATATGGGACTTTTGGGGGACCAAGAGTTCTATGACAAAATTGAAAAGGTAATTGAGGAATATGTAGGTTTCAACTGTACGGGTGAGGTGTCGAAGGCAGTTGTCTGGGAGGCTCTAAAGGCAGTGGTGAGGGGTGAGGTGATTTTGTTTCAGGCCAGGGTGGACAAAGAGGAGAGGTTGGAGCGGCAGAGGGTAATAGATGAGACGTTGGAGGTAGATAGGAGTTATGCAGAAGATGGGGACGCAGCGAAGCTGGAAAAGAGGAAGGAACTACAGGCGAGCTTTACCGACTATCTACCAGGAAGGTGGTGCGCCAACTGAGATGAGCAAGGGGTGCAGTTTACGAACATGGAGATAAGGCATGGAGTATGTTAGCAGGTCAGCTCCAGAGGGAGGCAGTGGTAAGGGAAATTGTTCAGGCGAGGGATAGGGCAGGGAAGTTGGTGGTGGCTCCGGACCTGATTAACAAGGTTTTTGAGGAATTTTATGAGAAGTTATTCAGGTCAGAGCCACCTGGGGAGATCGGGTGATGCAGGAATTTCTAGATGGGTTGGAGTACCCGAGGTTAGGGGAAGGGGACAGGGCTACATTAGAAGGAGCGATAGTAGAGCAGGAGATAAATGATGCGATTGGGAGGATGCTGTCGGGGAAGGTGGCAGGGCCGGATACGTTTCCGGTGGAATATTATAAAAAATTCAAGGATAAGCTGGCACCCCTGATGGTGGGGATGTTTGACGAGGCAATAAGGAAAGGGGTGTTGCCACAAACTTTGGGGGCAGGCATCAATTTCCCTGTTGCTAAAAAAAGATAAGGATCCCACGGAGTGTGGGCCGTATAGGCCCATCTTACTTCTGAATGCGGACGCAAAAGTATTGGCGAAGGTACTGGCGGGTAGGCTGGAGGAGTGCCTCGCGAAGGTGATAGGTGAAGATCAGACCCTCAGACTGGGTTTGTGAGAGGGAGGCAGCTCTTTTCAAATGTTAGAAGGGTATTGAACGTCGTTATGGCACCGCCAGAGGGGAAGGAAACAGATTTGGTTGTGACATTGGACGCTGAGAAGGCGTTTGACCGGGTAGAATGGGGGTACTTGATGGCAGTTTTGGAGCGGTTTGGGATTGAACCAAGATTTGTGAACTGGGCAAAGCTACTATATAAGGAGCCGAGGGCGAGTGTCCGCACAAACAACATCAGTTCGAGATACTTTTCTCTCCATTGTGGGACTAGGCAAGGATGTCCTATGTCCCCTCCTGCTGTTTGCACTCGCGATTGAACCGTTGGCCATCGCATTAAGAGGTTTGGGGGCATGGAAAGGAATAGTGCAGGGGGAGTTAGAACATGGGGTGTCCATATATGCCGATGACTTGCTGTTATATGTGTCAGAACCGAGTGTGTCGATATGGGGAATATTGGAGCTGCTTCGAGTGTTTGGGTCTTCCTCTGGGTACAAACTAAATCGAGACGAGTGAGTATTTTGTGGTGTCTCGGCCAGGGGTGGGGGCAGGGGTGGGGGGGGGGGCTGCCATTCCGTAGGGCAGGGACTCACTTTAGGTACCTGGGGGTGCAGGTTGCCGGGAGTGGGGGGGGCTCCGCAGGTACAACATTTCTAGTTTGGTGGGCATTGTGAAAGCTGATCTGACAAAGTGGGATTGTCTCCCTCTGTCACTGGCAGGTTGGGTACGGGCGGTTAAAATGAACTTGTTGCCGCGATTTCTGTTTATTTTTCAATGGCTGCCAATTTTCCTGCCAAAGGCTTTTTGAGAGAGATTGAGGGAAGGATTACTTTGTTCATATGGGGAGGGAAGGTGGTCAGAGTTAGAAAGGTGCTGCGACAGAGGGGAAGGCAGGCAGGGGGTTTGGGTCTTTCGAACCTTATGTATTACTACTGGGTGGCGAATGTGGAGAAGGTGCGGAGCTGGGTCAGAATGGAGGAGAGTTTGTGCAGGGGGTCGGGATTGAAAGCACGAGCAACAGCACCGCTCCCGATAGCCCCAGGGAAATACTCAGGGAGTCCGGTAATAATAGCTTAATTGAGAATTTGGAGGCAGTTTCAGCAACACTCCGGGTTGGGGGCAGGGTCAAGGGAAATGCCGATTCGGGGGAACCACAGATTTGAGCCAGGGAGGTGGGATGGAAATTTCCGGAAATGGGAGGAGAAGGGGATTAAGACACTAAAAGATTTGTTTCTTAGGGGTCGGTTTGCAGGATTGAAGGAGCTGGAAGCGAAGTATGGGATGTAGCAGGGGGAAATGTTTCGATACAAGCAGGTTCGAAATTTTGCCTGAAAGGAGATACAGAGTTTCCTGGTGGAGCCGGCCTCCACATTGCTGGAGAAGGTGCTGACAACGGGGGGACTGGAGAAGGTGGTAGTGTCAGCGGTTTACGGAGCTATTTTGGAACAGGAGAAGGCACCACTGGAAGGGATCAACGCAAAGTGTGAGGGAGAGTTGGGAGAGGATATGGAGGAGGGGTTCTGGTGTGAGGTGGTCCGGAGAGTGAATGCCTCCACCTCGTGCGCAAGATTGGGGCTGATAGAGCTGAAGGTGGTATACAGAGCACACCTCATGAGGGCGAAGATGAGCCGATTCTTTGAGGGAGTAGAAGATTATCATAGAATTTACAGTGCAGAAGATGTGTGTGAACATTGCGGGGGAGGGCCCCGCTAATCACGTTCATATGTTTTGGTCCTGTCCAAAGCTAGAGGATTACTGAAAGGAGGTTTTTAGGGTAATTTCTAAAGTGGTGCACGTGAAATTGGACCCCTGTCCCCAGGAGCCCATATTCGGGGTGTCGGACCAGCCAGGGTTGGAAACGGGTGCGGAGGCAGATGTTGTAGCCTTCGCCTCGTTGATCGCCGAAGGCGGATTCTGATAGGTTGGAGAGCAACCTCTCCACCCTGTGCCCTGGCATGGCGGGGAGACCTGTTGGAATTCTTGACTCTTGGGAAGGTTAAGTTTGAACTGAGGGGGACTCCCGGTGCTGGCTGAGGGAGTAGGTCGCACATTTGGTGACTCCCGTTTCGGTCGGACTTTTGGACCTTTTTCCCTGACTTTTTTGTGCTTTTGAGCGCGGAACTGGAAAGCAATAGTACTCAGGCACAGGACCCATACAGAATTGTATGGACCTAAGAAGCCGGAGGGACCGTAAACAGCAGAAGAAGTGGTTGAGTACGGGCACAGTGGAGGCTGTGAGAAGGACCAGCATGGCTGGTGTTCAGAGCAAGTTGCTGACAGCCCAGCCCACAATGGAAAAGCTGCTGCAGACTATGCAGGAGGGCTTTTTGCCTCTGAAGCGTGACAACTTGGAGCCGCTACAGAAGTCGATTGACCGGATGGAAAAAAGGCTGGATGATCAGGCTGAGGAGCTCCAGCGGTTGGAGAAGTCAGTGGAGGAGCAGGCTGACTTTCAAAAGGTGGTGGATGTGGAGATTCGGAGGTTGAGGGACCAGCAAAAAGTGCTTCTGGAAAGGCTGATGACCTGGACAACAGATCTCGCCGGCAGAACGTGAGAATCGTGGGCCTCCCGGAGGGGGCAGAGGGGCTGGACGCTGCCGCGTATGTGGAGGGAATGTTTCAGAAGTTGCTGGGGAACGAGGTGTTCCCACGCCCGCCGGTGGTGGACAGGGCACACAGAGTGCAGGTGAGGCAGCCGCGGCGAGGGGGTCCCCCACGAGCGATGGTGGTACGCTTTCACAGGTACCTGGACAAGGAATGGGTGCTGCAATGGGCAAAGAGCACACAAAGCTGTACTTGGGACAATACTACCCTGCGTGTTTACCAAAATTTGAGCGCTGAGGTGGCCAGGAGGAGTGGAGGCTACAGGCAGGTGAAGGAGATACTGTATAAAAACAAGGTGAAATTTGGGTTGCTTTTTCCGGCGCGACTGTGGGTTACGTATGAGGGTCAGCACCACTATTTTGAGGAACCCGAAGAGGCGATGGACTTCATTAAGAAGCAAGGGCTGGCCCTGAGCTGAGGACGTTTGGACTCATGTTAGAACTTTTAAGTTTCTGTGGTGTCTCTCCCGTTTTGAAAATTGCCTGTATGTTTGGGTCTGTTTTTGGGGGTTGGAAGGTGGTAGGGATGTGTTTTTTTGCGTGCTTTTTGCATGGTTTCCTGAATATTTACTTTTTGGGCTCTTTGATTAGTTGGAGTTTGGCTGGGGGGAAAATAATAAAGAAAACAGTTAAAAGGGTTGGGTTAAGATGGGTGCTTCAGGGGAACTTTGTGTCTGTATGGGAAGGACTGAGAGTGCCTGTTAATTCTTATCTCTTTTTTTCTTGTTTAACTTGAATTGTGCTATTGTGGCGGTTGTTTATGACTTGCATAGAGTGTTTGCTTAAGTAGGGCTGATCTGGGGAAGTGGTATGGATGGGTCGGGGGGCGGGGGGGGGAGCTGGCGCCGAGGCTGGGAGCCCTAGACTAGCTGAGTGGGGCTAGTCAACGGAAGCCGAGGTGGGGGTGTGTGCATATAGTTAGATTAGAGCAGGGGTTAGATGATAGGATGGTGATGCTAGAGGGAGGGGGAGAATTGTTCTGCTGACGGGGATGGAAACTGGGCATGGCAACAGTGAGGAGGTCATGGGTGGAGCCGGTCAGGAGGCGGGCCAGAGGGACACATGGCTGGGGGGCTGGCCAAGGGAAGGGGATGGCTGATCGGCCGGGGGGGGGGGGGGGGGGGGGCGGAGTGCCCCCCCAACCAGGCTGTTTATCTGGAATGTTATTAAATGGGCCAGTGAAGAGGGCACGTGTGTTTGCACATCTGCGTGTTCTGAAGGCGGACATAGTCATGCTGCAGGAGACGCACCTGAAAGTGGCAGACCAGGTTAGGTTAAGGAAGGGCTGGGTCAGTCAGGTCCTTCATTCGGGGTTTGATTCTAAGACGAGGGGGGTTGCGATCCTGATTAATAAAAGGATTCAATTTGAGGCGGAGGGCACAGTCGTGGATGTGGGTGGCAGGTTCGTTATGGTGAGGGGTAAGCTCAAAGGGGTGAGAGTAGTCTTGGTTAGTGTGTATGCCCCTAATTGGGACAATGTGGATTTTATTAGGAGGATGCTGGGGAAGATCCCCGACTTGGACTCGCGTAAGCTGATCATGGGCGGGGACTTTAAAACAGTCCTGGACCCGAGCCTGGACCGGTCATGCTCAAGAACAGGCAGGTTGCCAGCGATGGCAAAGGAACTGAGAGGGTTCATGGAGCAAACTGGGGGAGCAGATCCGTGGAGATTTAGCCGGCCGACGGCGAGGGTGTTCTCGTACTACTCCCACGTCCACAAGGTGTATTCCCGAATTGACTACTTTGTTGTGAGTAGGGACCTGCTGGCCGGAATGGTGGGGGCAGAATATTCGGCAATTGCCATATTGGACCATGCTCCGCACTGGGTAGACCTGCAGTTTTGTAAGGACAGCTTTCAGCGCCCACCATGGAGGCTGGAAGTTGGATTACTCGCGGACAAGGCGGTGTGCGAGAGGCTGAGGAAATGCATGCAGAATTATCTGCAGGTAAATGATACCGGAGAAGTCTCGGCAGCGGTGCTCTGGGAGGCACTGAAGGCAGTGGTGAGAGGGGAGCTGATTTCAATCCGGGTGTACAGGGACAGGACAGACAGGGCAGAGACGGACCGACTGATTAAGGAAATTCTACGGACGGACAGGAGTTATGCGGAATCCCCGAGGCCAGTGTTACTCGGGAAACGACAGAGGCTGCAGGCCGAATTTGGGGTGCTGACTACAGGCAAGGCTGTAGAGCAGCTTAGAAAGGTAAAAGGTGCGATTTATGAGCATGGGGAGAAGGCCAGTAGAATGCTCGCACAACAGCTAAGGAAGAGGGAAGCGGCAAGGGAAATAGGGAGGGTAGTGGATGGGGAGGATAATCCAGTGGGTGACCCGGCAGGGCGGAACAAGGTCTTTAGGGACTTTTATAGGAAGCTGTACACTTCGGAACCCTCCTTTGGGGGGGGGGGGTGAGGCGATTCCTGGACGGACTGACCTTCCCAAGAGTGGTGAGGGGGTTGGTGGATGGACTGGGGGCCCTGGATCGAAGAGGTATTGGGGGGCCTGAAGGTCATGCAGTCAGGTAAAGCCTCGGGGCAGGATGGGTATCCGGTGGAGTTTTACAAAAAATTTGCCGGGATCGTGGGGCCGGTGCTGGTCAGGGTCTTTAACGAGGCAAGAGACAGAGGGAGTTTACCCCCAACGATGTCGCAGGCCACCATCTCGCTTATTCTGAAACGGGATAAGGACCCGGAGGCTTGTGGGTCATACAGGCCGATCTCTTTGATCAACGTAGACGCCAAGTTACTGGCCAGGATCTTGGCGACCAGAATTGAGGACTGTGTACCTGATGTAATTGTGGAGGACCAAACCGGGTTTGTAAAGGGGAGGAAGCTGGTGGCCAACCTCACAAGGCTGCTTAACGTGATTATGATGCCCTCGGAGAGTAGGGAGGTAGAGATAGTGGTAGCCATGGATGCTGAAAAGGCTTCGACCGGGTCGAGTGGGATTATCTGTGGGAGGTGCTAGGACGGTTCGGGTTCGGGGCGGGGTTCATCGACTGGGTTAGGCTATTATATCAGGCCCTGGAGGCGCGTGTAAGGACGAACAGGACGACATCGGACTACTTTAGACTGCACCATGGGTCAAGACAGGGCTGCCCTCTCTCCCCACTGCTGTTTGCGCTGGCCATAGAGCCGCTGGCAATTGCACTGAGAGCTTCTAGGGGCTGAAAAGGGCTGGTCCGGGGGGGAGGGGGGGGGGTAGTGGAATATAGAGTCTCGTTATACGCAGACAATCTGTTGTTATATGTATCGGACCCAATGGTGGGGATGGACGGTATTATGGCAACCCTGAGGGAATTTGACCGGTTCTCCGGATACAAACTGAACATGGCTAAGAGCGAGTTGTTTGTAATTCAGGCGAGGGGACAGGAGGGTAGGCTGAAGGGGTTGCCGTTCAGGCTAGTGGGGGAGAGTTTCCGATATTTGGGGATTCAGGTGGCACGGGACTGGGGCAAGTTGCATAAGCTCAACCTGTCCCGACTGGTGGAACGAGTGAGGGAGGAGGTCTGGAGGTGGGATGTGCTCCCGCTGTCTTTGGCGGGGAGGGTGCAGACTGTTAAGATGACGATTCTCCCGCGGTTCTTGTTTGTTTTTCAGTGTCTCCCGATCTTTATCCCGCGGTCCTTCTTTAAGTGGCTGAATAACATTCTGGGATTCGTATGGGCAGGGAAGTCCCTGCGGGTGAAGAGGGTGATGCTTGAAAGGAACAGAGGAGAAGTGGGGCTGGCGTTGCCGAACTTCAACTATTACTGGGTGGCCAACATCGCGATGATAAGGAAATGGATGGTGGGTGCGGGGTGGGTTGGGAGCGGGTGGAGGCTGCTTCGTGCAGGGGCACTAGCTTAGCAGCCATGGTCACGGCGCCTCTGCCGCTTCCGCTGGCACGGTACTCCACCAGCCCGATAGTGGTGGCGGCTCTTCGGATCTGGGGCCAGTGGAGGGGAGATGGAGGACGGTATCTGGGCAGAAGCCCTGAGCAGAGTAAACACGACCGCAACATCCACCAGGCTCAGCCTGATCCAGTTTAAGGTCGTGCACCGGACCCACATGACGGTGGCCCGGATGAGGAAATTCTTCGGGCTGGAGGATAAGTGTGCTAGATGCGCCGGAGGGCCGGCTAACCATGTACACATGTTCTGGTTGTGCCCTAAACTCAGGGGGTACTGGCAGGGATTCGCAGATGTCATGTTCCGGGTATTGAAAACTGGGGTGGTAATGAGCCCTGAGGTGGCGATCTTTGGGGTTTCGGAGGACCTGGGAGTCCAGGAAGAGAGAGAGGCCGACGTTCTGGCCTTTGCTTTCTTGGTAGCCCGGCGACGAATACTGTTAGCATGGAGGGACTCAAAGCCCCCGAGGGCTGAGGTACGGCTGTCGGACATGGCGAGCTTTCTTGGCCTAGAGAAAGTTAAGTTCGCTTTGAGAGGTTCGCTATTATGGTTCGCCCGAAGGTAGCAGCCATTTATTGACTTCTTCGCAGAGGAGTAAGCGTCGGGGGTGGGGGGGGGACTAGGGTAGAGTAGAGTAGGGGGATATTGAGGCAGGTCCTTGCGTGAACAGAGTCGTGGTTTGCACTATGTTTAATTTGTGTCTTGACTTTTTTTTGTACTTTTGTCACTTTTTTTTGTCACTACAATGTCACTTTTTCTATATGCCTAAAATTCCTCAATAAAATTGTTTGTTTAAAAAAAAAAGTTTGAATTGAGGGGAAGGATGGAGGGGTTCTACAATTCATGGGCATTATTCATTATGCACTTTCAAGAACTGGATAACATCGAACATGAGTTGGGGCATGTGGGTGGGAGGGTTGGGGGGAGGGGTCTGTGTGTGTTAATGGCGACTATGGGTGATCCCTAATTCCTTTTTGTCAATTGTTTGTGTGAACATGCGGGCTAATGTTTGGGGGGAGGATGGGATCGTTGTTATTCATATGGGGACTGACATATTTGTTTTTGATTATTGTTTATTGTTGATGGGTGTAAATTTGGGAGAAAATGTGAAAAAGGAGGAGAAAAAAAAATATGAAAAAAAAATAAAATCACCTAACATTCGCTGTCAGATGCCTCCCCTTTACAAACCCCGTCTGGTCTTCTGCTATAACTCCCGGCACACACTCCTCAGTCCACGAGGCCAAAACCTTTGCCAACAGCTTGGCTCCACATTTAGCAGCGATATCGGGCAGTAAGTCCCACACTCCTCTGGGTCCTTATCCGTCTTCAGTATTAAGGATATCGAAGCCTGTGATAATGAAGGGGAAGTTCCCCCTTATCCCTCGCATCGTATGCCCTTGCCAGCAGGTTCCCCAGAAAACATGTGACAAAATTCTACAGGAAACCCATTTGGGCCCGGGGCCTTCATTGCCTGCATCGTCCCCATACTCTCAATCACCTCCACCAATCCAATGGGGGCCCTCAGCCCCTCCACCAGGTCCTCCTCCACCTTGGGGAACTCCAACCCATCGAGGATCTAATCCTCACAAACCTCATTCACCCCCACCGGGCCCAGTACCACTCTCACCTTCTGTCCTTCACCCTTCTGATCTCCATAACCACCTCCTGCTGCCTACGTTGGTGAGCCAGCATCTTGTTCACCTTCTCCCCGTACTGATATACTGCCCCTCTGGCCATCCGCAACTATCCCACTGCCTTCCCTGTGGACACTAACCCAAACTCCATCTGGAGCTTTTGCTGCTCCTTCAGCAACCCTGCCTCCAGGGCCTCCGAGAACCTCCTGTCCATCTGCAGAATCTCGTCCACCAGCCGTACCATCTCTGCTCGTTCCACCTTGTCACTATGCGCCCAGGTTCATATAAACTCCCCCCTTAAGCACCTCCCACAGCTTGGCGGCCAAGACCTTCGCCCGTACCGTTCAGCTCCAAATATCCCCAGATGATGGCCCTCACCCGCTAGCAACCCCACATCCGGTCATAATCAGCTGGTGCGAGTCCAGGTCCAGGAACGTCCCCAGCTCCTGCCTCATGAATTCAACATCGTCCCAATTTTGTGTATGAACACTGACCAAGACCACTGGCACCCCCTCCAGCTTCCCGTCACCATCACAAAACTTCCTCCCGAATCTTCCTTCCTCACCTCAAATGCTACCCCCTTGTTTATCAGCACCGCCAACCCCCACGTCTTCTTATCTAATCCTGAATGAAAGACTTGCCCTACCCATCTCTTTCTTTCGCCTAATCTAGTCCCCGATCTTCAAATGCGTTTCTTGCAGAAAGGCCACGCCCGCCTTCAAGCTCCTCCAATGCGCAAACACGTGCGACCGTTTGACTGGCTCATTCAGCCCTCTCACATTTCATGTGACCAACCTGGTCGGGGGGGGGCGCTCCGTCCAGCTCCCCTGCCGATCAACTATCTTCCTTCTTGGGCCAGCCCCTGGCCTGTGTCACGTGACTCCCCCAGGCCCACCCTGAGATGTCCACCGTCACCACCTCCTTTCTTACTGCGCCACAGCAACCTCACCTTTGTCAGCAGCCGCCCACTCCCTTAAACAAAGCAATACTCTCACCCCCCCCCTCTTGGCCAGTTCCGCTCCCAGGTCTGAGTACACCCGGAGCTCATTACCTTCCCAGGTGCACCTCCTCATCTGTCTGGCCCGCAAAACCTTCTCGTTGCCAAGGAATCTATGGAGCCTCACCTCCATCGCCCTCGGCGACTCTTTCGCCTGCGGCTTCCTCATCAGTGCCCTATGCTCCTGGTCAACCTCCAGGGGCCGGTGAAAGACCCCCTCCCCCATTAGCTGCTCCAGCATTTTGGCTACGTATGAGCCAGCCTCCGCTCCCTCAATGCACCAGCATCCCAACAATTCTTACATTTTGTCTCTGCATTCTCCAAATCCTCCACCTTCTCCTTTCACCGCTTCTGGGTCTCTCGGATTATCCCGATCATGGCCACCAACGGGGTAAGCTGCTCCTTGTGCTCCACCTCCACTTTCTGGATTGCCTGGCTCTGGGTCACCAGCATCTGCTTCATCCGATCGATCACTGCTTTTAGCGGTTCTACTACCGTAGCCTCCTGAGCTTCCTATCTCTGCTGGCGAAACTTCTCATTCATAAAGTCTACCAGCTGCTCCGTGGACCATTGGACTGGTAGGGGCTGACTGTATACCATCCGCCATCTTCACCTACCGCCATCTTCACCTATAATGCACGAAGGATCTTGCTCCAACAGCGCCTTCCTTCTCGCCCCACTTCTGGTCCGCTGATCCACCCACTGACACCACCAGTGGAGCTTTACTTTCCTCCACCACTTCTACATCTTTTTCCACCAAAGCATCTGCCCAGCAAATGGGGAAAAGGACTGAAAAAACTGCCTCGAGCGGGAGCTGCCAAATGTGCGACCACTTACTTCACGGCCGCCACTGGAAGTCGCATTATTTATTCTAAATAGTAATCTCAGATGATGAACATTCAACAGGAAACAATTCCAAATACCTAAATTTTAGTCAGTGATAAAAGGGTGGACATATTTATGAATTTATTTTTGGCTGTCAAGGATCATCATCTATACTCTTAATAGTGGTTTGAACATGTTGCCACAACTGGTTATGACTGAAATGTGAGTTGCATTTGGTTGTTCAAGGGACCTGGTGATTCTTCAGTCCTTGAAGTAGACATGAGTTCAAATAGATCTTTTTTTGGGGGGGGGGGATTCTCAAGAACAGTTGCATTTCAGCTTTCGCTAAAATATTTAGCCATTTAAAATACTTGTGTTTCAATTCAAATACTAATATTTTCATTTGGTGATAAAACTATTGAGATTATGTTGCTTTATAGTGTTTCCCCCAGTTGCGATTTTGGAAAACACCTGTATTGAATCGTCATAATGTGTGGTTTGCAAAATTTCAATTTCTCTTTCTGATCCTTTCTGTGTACTTGATATTACTGTTAAATTTATCCGATGCTTGCTTTTATCTGACCTTCTTTCCCTCATACACATCTATTTATTCAACCTCCATTGGTGCTTATTTAAGTCACATAATCCCTGAAGGCCCTGCCATGAAACTTTACAAATCATACCTTCTACCGTGAGAGTAGAAATGCACCTAGTTTTTAAAAAACTAAAACTTCTTGCATTTATATCGCAGCAGTAATGCAGTAAAACATCTTGAGTGCTTTAGAGCTACAAAATCAGGCAAAAATTGAGATTGAACCAAAGGAGATATTAGGAGAAGCATGGTTTTATGAAGAGTTTATGTTTGACTAATTTGCTAGTGTTCTTCGAAGATGTAGCAAGCCAAGTGGATAATAGTGAGTCTATAGATGTAGAATATCTGGACTTCTGGAAGGTGTTTCATAAGGTGCCAGACAAGGTTAGATCACGTGGGGTTAGGGGTAGGGCTTCATGGCGGCAGGGACCGGGTTCGATTCCCGGTTTGGGTCACTGTCTGTGCGGAGTCTGCACGTTCTCCCCGTCTCTACCCGGGTTTCCTCCAGGTGCTCTGGTTTCCTCCCACAAGTCCCGAAAGATGTACTTGTTAGGTAAATTGGACATTCTGAATTCTCCCTCCGTGTACCCAAACAGGTGCTGTAGTGTGGCTTCTAGGGGATTTTTAAACTAACTTTATTGTGGTGTTAATGTAAGCTTACTTGTGACACTAATAAATATTGTTGATAGAAGATTGGCTGACAGATAGAAGACAGCCGGGATAAATGGGTCTTTTTCTGGATGGCAAGATTTATCTAGCGGGGTCACAGGGTTCGGTCCTTGGGGCCCCAACTATTTACAATCTATATTAACGACTTGGATACAGGGATAGAAGGCTTTGCAGCCAAATTTGCAGATGATAAGAAAATAGCTAGGACAGTAAGTTTTAATTAGGAAATAAGAACTGTACAAATGGATATGGATAGGTTAGGTGAGTGAGCCAAAATGTGGCAGATGGAATTTAACGTGGATAAGTCTAAGGCCATCCATTTTGGTTGGCAAAATGGAAAGGCAACTTATTATCTAAATGGGGAGAGATTTCTGGGTGCTGTGGTGCAGAGGGATCTGGGTGTCCTCGTGAATGAGTCGCAGAAAACTAGCATACAGGTACAGCAGGTAATAAAGAAAGCGAATGGAATGTTGGCATTTATGGCTAAAGGAGTATAAAGGTAAGGAAGTGTTGTTGCAACTGGACAAGGCATTGGTGAGACCGCACCTGGAGTATTGTGCAGAGTTTGGTCCTCTTATTTGAGGAAAGATGTAGCGGCATTGGAGGCAGTTAGGAGGAGGCTCACTAGATTGATTCCAAAGATATGGGGTTTGTTTTATGAAGAGAGTTTAAGCAGTTTAGGCCTATACTCTGGAATTTAGAAGAATGAGGGGGAAGTCAAATTGAGGTATGCAAGATGATAAAAGGTATGGATAAAGTAGTCGTGGAGCAGATACTTCCTCTTGTGGGGCATTCTAGAATGAGAGGTCATAGTCTCAGGATAAAGGGTAGCAAATTTGAACACAAATGAGGACCCTCAAAGGGTCGTGAATTTGTGGAATTTGTTACCCCAGAGAGCGGGCAGTGAGTAATTTTACGGAGGAGTTAGACATTTGTAAATAGTAATGGGTTGAAGGTTATGGAGAACGGGCAGGTGGGTGGAGTTGAGATCAGCAATCATATTGAATGGTGGAGCAGGCTCGAGAGTCTAAATTGCCTTCTCTTGCTCCTAGTTCTTGTGTTATATTCAAAGAAAGAACTATTCTGTCTAATTCCACCTTCCAGCTCTTGGTCTGTAGCCCTGAAGGTAACAGCACCTCGAGCACAAACCTAGTGTTCTTGAGTAATAAGGGGGTCAGCGATATGGGAAGAAGGCAGGAGAAAGGGGATGAGGAACATATCAGCTGTGATCAAATGGCAGAACAGACTCCATGGACTGAATGTCCTAAATCTGCTATATCTTATGGTCTAAGGTCAAGAAGGTACGTTGTGGAGCATGTCTTGATAAAGATAAAGGAAAGGCGGATTTAGGGAGGAAATTCTGAACTCGTGGCCTAGGTGGCTGAAGGCACTGCAACTATTGGTCGGGCAACGAAAATGGAGGCTACAAGAAATCAGGAAGACTAGACCAAGTCCTCGTGAGGTTTGCAGTGATAGAGAAGTTTACAGAGATAGGGAAGGGAAAGACCGTGGAAGACCAGGAACCTGGTGGGAGGTTAAAAGACAATAACTTCTTTCTTCCCAAGATTTATTTGAATGGAATTGTGGCTCATCCAGGACAATGTTGGGTAGGTATTTTGACATGTTGGAGCAGTGGAGTTAACATGAGAGGTAGCGGTGAGGTTGAGGTGAGTGTCATCGGCATTCATGTGGAATCCGATGTTATGTTTTTGATGGATGTCTCAGAGGGGCAGCATTAAGGTGAGATCTAGGAGGGAGCCGGGGATAGGGCCTTGAGGAAAGTCCAGAGGTAAGTCTGGTGACCAGCAGATAAATCATTGCAGGATATGTGGCTACGACTGGATAGGGAAGAGTGGATTCACCTGTGGACAATGGAAAAGTGGAGTGTAATTTAAAGTCTGTAAATAAATTGAGGATGATGCGGCAAAATGCCTCATAGTCACAGTCATCTAAAACGAAAAAAAAACCTTATAACCTTTTCAGAAGATAGATAAACAAGTAGCATCAAAAGAAAGTCTCAATGATTCTTTTACAGTGTCAGATTCACACAGTTTATGAATCTGACAAAGCACCATGTGACATATATGTGCTAGTTCCAGTAGTCTCATGCACCCATTTCCTTTTGGATATCAGCAGTAATTACTTCTGCAGATAAAGTAGCAAGTTCAGTGTTGATGTTATTTTGGAGAATTAGGTTGTGATCTACTGAGGAAACAAAATAGGGCATTCAGTCCCATGAGCCTGTTCAACAGTTGCTTAGATCATGTATTGACTGTACTTCAGCTCTGCTCACCTGCCATTGCTCCATTTCACTAGCTACCCTTACCCAACAAAAATCTATTGGTCTCAGAGAAAATCTTTTGATTATTCTAGGATTGTAAGCTTTAGAGGCTATGTTATGTACAAAATTTAACAGCTGTTTTTTCAGATAAATATAAACAATTGTTTTGTAAATTCAGTAAAAAACTGATTGAGACTCTGCAGAGAATGTAACAAACCAGTGTCCATTTCAGAGCAGATGTTACATTGCCCTACTTTTTCTTAAAAATACTGCCTTCTAAATAGAATCCTTACACCATGCATTGTAGTGAGATAAAACACCACAATAAAGAGAAAATTAGAAAATTCTTTAGCCGTTGCAGTGCTCATGTAAATAACTTGGTTTGCCTGCCCCCTTGAGCAGGTAATGTTAATGATGGGGTACTTAACAGGAATCATATAAATTTTCTTTATCATAACAATGTGAGATTTTGAGTGCTGCAGCTGCAGTTGAAAATAGAATAGGGTATTATAAGGTTATTCTATCAGGAATGTGAGGTTAAATAAATCCTCTTGTGAAGATATTCTGACTTTAAACCAGTGTTTTGACAAGATTAACCTGTTTACTGGATGAAGATTTTGCTGTTTCAGAAAATGAATGCCACTCTTCAATAAAACCAGGAATATGGTAATTGATGCCAGAGGAAGATATACTGTAATAATTTACCACTTTGCAGAGTAATTGATCTATGAGGCTCTACATTTACAGTTTCATTAAGATTCCTGAAAAAAAAAAATTTATGTCGTAAATTGTGTAAAATATGTTTTGCAATTAAGTTCCAGGTTAAAAGATGACACTATTTACTGTCAGAAGGAGATTTTTCAGAGTTTTTAGTCTTCTCACTTTTTGCATCAACTTTTTTTGAACTCTCAGTTGACCTCCAACTATCTCAAGAGTTACTTTATCACTTTTGAATTGACTGGAAAGGTAGTTTTTAAAGGTTGTTTTCAGCCAATTAAAACAATTATTTCCAACCTAAAATTGATGGGACAGGACGAGTTAGATTAAATGGGATAGAAATAAAATCAAAGTTTTGATTTTGATTTGATTTATTGTCAAGTACCGAAGTACAGTGAAAAGTATTTTTCTGTGGCCGAGGGAATGTACACAGTACGTACATAGTAGACAAAAAGAATAATTAACAGAGTACATTGACAAATGGTACATCAACAAACAATGATTGGTTACAGTGCGGAACAAGGGGCCAAACAAAGCAAATACATGAGCACGAGCAACATAGGGCATTTTGACTAGTGTTCTTACACGGAACAGATCAGTCCGAGGGGGAGTCGTTGAGGAGTCTTGTAGCTGTGGGGAAGAAACTGTTTCTATGTCTGGATGTGCGGGTCTTCAGACTTCTGTACATTCTGCCTGATGGAAGGGTCGGGAAGAAGGCAATGACTGGATGGGAGGGGTCTCTGATATTGCTGGCTGCCTTCCTGAGGCAGCGGGAGGTGTATACAGAATCAATGTGAGGGTGGCAAGCTTGTGTCCTGCGTAGGGCTGAGTTCACCACACTCTGCTGTTTCTTGTGATCTAGGACTGAGCCGTTGCCATACCAAGCTGTGATACAGCCAGATAGGATGCTCTCTATGGCAAACTTCTGTAGAAGTTTGTGAGAGTCGATGCAGACATGCTGAATTTCTTTAGCCTCCATAGGAAGTAGAGACGTTGTTGGGCTTTCTTGACTGTTGCATCAACGTGAGTGGACCAGGACGGACTGTTGGTGATGGTGACCCTCAGGAACTTAAAGGTATCGACCATCTCCACTTCGGAGCCATTGATGCAGGCGGGGGAGTGTGTCGTGCTACGCTTCCTGAAGTCGATGATCAGTTCCTTGGTCTTTCCGACAGTTAGAGGTTGTTTTCGGTACACCATGCAACCAAATGATTTATCTCCCTTCTGTAGTCTGATTCATTGTTGTTTGAGATAGGGCCCACCACAGTCATATCATCCATAAACTTATAGATTGAGTTGGAGTTAAATCTTGCCACACAGTCATGTGTGTATGGGGAGTACAGTAGAAGACTGAGCACACATCCTTGCGGGGCCCGGTGTTGAGGACTATTGTGAAGGAGGTGCTGTTGCCTATCCTGACAGATTGCGGTCTGTTGGTGAGGAAGTCAAAGATCTAGCTGCAAAGGGAGGGGTCAAGTCCAAGATTGCAGAGTTTGGTTATTAGTCTTGTCGGGATAATGGTGTTGAAGGCGGAGCTGTAGTCTATGAACAGCAGTCTTACGTAGATGTCCTTGTTGTCGAGGTGTTCGAGTGTTGATTGTAGAGCCAGGGAGATAGCATCTGCTGTGGCCCGGTTGCGGTGATAGGCAAACTGCAGTGGATCGAGACCGTCTGGGAGGCTGGCATTGATCCGTCTCATGACTGGCCGTTCGTTGGAGGGTGGTACTAAAAGAAAGATAATGCGACAATTGAAGTATTGACTTTTGTTTATTTTGTAGTTTTGTTCTACTAATAATGCAATTCCTGGCTTTGATTGAAGCATGTTATTTTCAACATTGCTGGAGTATGCTGGAATCCCAATGATTTACTCAGTGAGATGGGAATTTTCCCAAACCTGCCGACGATCTAACCGTTAATTCATTATATAGATGATGTTTCTGGTAAATTGGAGGAGTGACCAAACAAAACAGTAGAGATGACAATTGATGCTCTTTTATTTTTTCATGGAATGTGGGCATCTCTGGCTAGGCCAGCGTTTGTTACCCATCGCTAATTGACCCTGAGAAGGTGGTAGGCAATGTGCTGTCGTTATCCATGTGCTGTTAGGAAGGGAGTTCCATGTTTTAGATCCAGCGACTGAAGAAATGGCAGTATAGTTGTCGGTCAGGCTGCTGTATGGCTTGGAAGAGAACTTGCAGGTGGTGGTGTTTCAATGCATCTGCTGCCATGTCCTTCTAGGTGTTTAAGGTCATTGGTCTTGAAGCTGCTGTCAAAGGAGGCTTGATGAGTTTCTGCAATGCATCTTGTATGTGATGTACACTGCTGTAATTTTCGGTGGTGAAGGGAGTGAATGTTTAAAATGGTGGATGGGGATGCTGATCAAGTGGTCTGCACTTGAAAGGAGTGTATAGAATAAATCAAGCCATTTTAAAAGTGCAAGATCATAGTTATCAACTCTTGTCAGTTAGTGGGCTAGGTACAAATTGTGTTTTCAGAAGAATGGATTTGGATCATTTCTATAACTGGGAACTTCCCAATTAAATTGTTAAAAACTGAAATAAATGTTAGTTATCATGAAATTTGCAATATTTGATTTAGCATTTAAGCATAGATCCCCCCTCTCCTGTTTCATAGCCACATTCTATTAAAGTTGTATTATTGTTTAGCTGCTAAATATCTGATGTTTAAAATCATAAGATAGAAATGGATAATCTTAAGAGTGCTGTTAGAGCAAATGTTGTTTCTGTACTTAATCGTGCAGGAAACTAAAAATGGAGAATATGCGTGTTAGCGTTTAGATCAATAAAACTGTTGTAGTCATGCCCATCAAACCTCTTGATGCTTAAACTTGGTTCAGAAAGAAATTAAGTTCCTCTGTATATTTGAAAAGGTTAAGTACAAGATGATGGGGAAAAAAATGTTTGATACCTAGCTATAAAATATTTTTAAAATTGGGTGTTTGAACCTCAATTTTCTTGTTTATTTTGTTGCGATTTCCCATTAAAATTGATTTGTATCTCAATATTTGAATGGTGAGAGGAAATCGAAAAGCCAAATAATGTTCTGTATCTATAAAATCAAATTTAAATCCTAATGAATGTGTTTTGTCAGCACAGTACATGCATAATGTGGAGAGCACCTGTCCATTGTACAATCGCTACTTGTGGTTTTTATTCCTAATGTCTGCGGATAGAAAGCAAACCTTCCAGCTGTACTTTTTCAAATACTGGATACTTTGGCTTCTGCCAGTTGCTTGTACAAATTTTGTGATGCTACATTAACCAAGTCATATGATCAAGAAATGATGGCCAGTGCAAACTGCCATCCTACTGAAATAAGTGGGAAGTTGTGAACCACATGGAAGATGTCAACACTGATGGGGCTGCTTTTGTGTAAGCAGATGTAAAAAATGTTCAGGCTGCTGATTATATGCTGTGGTATCTTGGCCGAAATACAGAACCCCATCAGATGCCTAAATTTGAGAGAATGCAAAGAACTGTATTTATCAAAATTTTACGTTTTTATAAAGTATTCCCAAAGTTATAGAACAAAAAGTACTGGACAGGAATCTGGAGGCAAATTTCCTGTTCTCTGCTGAAATAGAAGTTTCATGTGCCTCAATATGTAGAGACTTTGTTTTATAAGTACACACATCCTTATTTCCCAGTAGCAAGAGTCTCTGATGTTGGCTGTGCCACAGTGAAGGATTTTGTACTTGTCAAAAAGGTACAGTGGAAATAGGGGACAAGACTTTCTCTAATGTTCCAGTAGAAGTAATGAGAAGATTGCCTCCAGTGACGTTGCCTTTGTGACATGGGAACTATGCAATGACATGAAACCTAAAGTGAATATAATGGCAAAGAAAGGAAAACAAACTGTTAATGGCCTAGATTTTGCAGGCAGCAGCGAAGCAGGATTCTTGCAATTGACCTCAAAAGAAAGTTGCTCAGAAAGATCCAACGATCTCTGTGGCAGGAATTTCCCTTTCCCTATGAAAATTTAGATCTGGCACCAAATCAAGGACATGCCTTGGCGTGCAACTGCAGTGATGCAGGTAGATAACCAATTAAATGGAAGTGTCCACACACAGCAAATCAGAAAGTTGAAAGTACTTAAAATTGCTTTGACAAAGAATAGGTTCTGCAAATAGAATAGTGAATTTGGATAAATGTTGCATTTTATAATAAATTTTGATAATGTTTATATAGAAAGTACTTTTGAACTATATGTAGTATTTTGAAAGAGTACATATATAGTAAAACATTATAGATGAGGTAATGATGTTGGATAGCCAAATTTCCATGCTTTAGATGTATGCTTGGAATATCTTGCTATCAGCTTCTTCCTCTTGTGTTTGGTGAGAGTCCAGTTAATAATGAACAAAAGTAGTGAAATTGCAAATGAATAGATTCTGCATTTCCTACTGGAGTAGGCTCTCTGCCCTTCTGGTTTCCCTTGGAAATCCTGTGTTAGGCTAATGCTGCAGGGTCATGGATTCAATTTGACTGAAACATCATTGGTGAAGGATCATGAGGCTCTAGTGGCTAGAGGATGGACAAGTATTAATAGAAGGGTTATGATCAGATACCTATTAAATATTAACTTGACTATCTTTATGGTTTAGTGAATGATAAAAATTAAATATGTTGTGTTTTCACTGGTTACGTTTAACACATTGAGACATTCCCCATGTCAAATTATCTACATGTGCTTCACAGTCAATCCAAACTCAGTAAGTAGAAGCCCCTAGATGGATGCCACTGTATTTTCTGGCAGTAATGAAAATTCAGATGATATCATAGATTTAATGTGACTCTTTGGGGGCTAGTCAGAGAAATTTAAGTTTGTCGACCAGCATTTACAAAATTCTGGTTCCATGCCTCTTTCCATCCCACATGCCCATTTTTCCCTCCTCAAACATGCTGGAGCATGCTGTTATTATTATTATTGATACAATGTGAAAACTGTTGAATGGTGTTGGACTTGGAGGAATATCCAGTTCCTTTGGGTGAAGGATTATGTAAATTCACTTTTCTCCATTTAGTACAAATCATAAAGACTATGTCCATCTTGCACAGGAAACCCAGCTTTTGTCCAAGCTGCAGGATCTCCAGGTAACGTGATAATTTTGGCATGTATGGCATCTGGATACTGGATATTCCTCATTGTTTCATGTTACGTTTAATGCAATTTGGAATTATCTTGTCTCTCTGGAACAGGATTAGTAAATGAAGCTTATCTCTCTTCTGAGATAATGGGATTTTGTACTTGAGAACTAATTCCATAATTGGTTATTACAAACATTATTTCTTGCAGATGGGACGTCATTGTGACTAGCTTATGACAACTATGAAGAATGTTCATTTGGTTTGTTGGAACTCGTGGAATAATGGACATTGTACAATACCTGTCTGCAGCAAGTTACCGTTTAATATCCATGACGATGATGTGATTTGGGATCATAGTTGTCAGAGAAATTTGTCTTCATGAAGATTCCTGACATTGGTGATGTGATGAATAAATTTGAAGTCCTTGGAATTGTAGGTGAAGGTAAGATCAAGAGTCTTGACTGATGTCAACAAATGCATATTGACATAACATGCTCCAGGTGAACACATTTTCCTTAAAAAAATATAAACAAATTGGCTGAAAACATAATAGCAAATGTCCACATTGTTATTCATATTAAAATTAAAGTCTTTTGTATCACGGAAGAGATAAAATTAGTTGCAAATCGCCACAAATTGATGCATGATTTGCACTGCCGTATAAAATCTGGAGTTTGTCGTCCACCTCTCCATGAGCTTCACGATGTTGTTGCATTTGCATTTTTAAAACAAATTAAACTCATTGAAGAAAACTAGGGTGTGTATTTAAGGATGAGATTTATACTCCTGCGTTGACACTCAACCTCATCGGCTCAAAGAGGGAACAATGGAAAATATAATCTCATTACTGCAGGTAGCAAATTGTTCTGAGAGTTTTTCAAATTTTGCTTAAATTCTTTTCTTAACTTTTTTGTTTGTCTTTTTCCCCCTCATCCAATTTGACCTCAGCTGGAGTATTGTGTCTGGTTCTGAATGCTGCACTTTAGGAAGGATGTGTAGAAAATATTCACAAGAATAGTTCCAGGGATGAGATACTTAAGTTAGGAAGATAAATTGGGACAGTTTTCCTTGAAGAAGAGAAGGCTGAGAGAAGATTCATGAAGTATTCAAAATCATGAGGATTCTGGATAGAGTAGAAAGGGAGAAACTTTTCCCACTCGTGAAAAGAACAAAAATGACAAGGCACAGATTTAAAGTAATTTGCAAAAGAAACAAGCAATGTGTGATAAAGCTTCATGCAGTGAGTGGAATGCACTGTCTAAGAGTGTGGCGAAGGCAGGTTCAATCAAGGCATTCCAAAGGCAATTAGACTATAATTTAAAAAGAATGTGTAGGATTATGGAGAGAAAGTGAGAGGATGGCACTTTAGTGAATTGCTCATTCTGAAAGTTTGTGCAACCACAGTTGGCCGAATGGCCTCCTTCAGCACTGTAAAAATTCTGTGATTCTCTGCTTTTTTTCCCCTCGACCCTTAAATTTCAATGGTTGAGCAGATAGACTGCTGGTCCCATCATCCATTTAAGGTTCCAGATACCTCTTTGGCCTTGTTATGACATTACAAATTGCTAGAATAATGCAAGGTTTTTCCAAGGTGAAGGATGAGGGAAGAACTGTAACAAATAGAACACGCAGTGAGATGCTCTAGCCTAACAAATGCAGAGTCATTGTGTGTTCAGAATCTGTATTCGCATTTGAAATTGTTTCTATTTGTTTGATGACAAATTGATGTGATTTTGTTTTTGGAAATCTTTTTATTGGAATTTCTCCTATTTATAAACAGTTGTGTATATACATTTACATTTTTCTTGCCCACGCTAGTGATTGTTTTTTTTAATAAATGTTTTTTATTGGCTTTTTGTACAAAGTATATTTACAGTTATATACACAATAAAATATCCAACAGCAACTCTGTACAATTGGCAATATTTTTAACACATAAGTAGGCACCTGTTTGTGGGGGGGAAACTGGGGCGGTACATATACATTTGGATGCCGGAGAAACAGTTACATTGGGTATATACAATATAGAGAGGGCAATACGTGAATGGATCTGGTGTTGGTGATTGTTTTTTAACCAAAGTGATTGGGTGGCACAGTGGTTAGCACTGCTGGCTCAGCGCCAGGGACCCTGGTCCGATTCTGACCTTGGATGATTCGCTGTGTGGAGGTTGCACATTCTTGCTGTGTTCCGTGGGTTTCCTCCGGGTGCTCTGTTTTCCTCCCATAGACCAAAGATGGGCAGGTTCGGTGGATTGACCATGCTAAATTGCCCTTTAGTGTCTGTAGGAGCGTTTTCAAGGACTGAGTATTGAGCTGGCTTTTACGTGGGGTTTCTCCCTCTTAGTCAACTGAACACAAAGACCTGCATACACATCAACCAATAAGATGGTTTTATTTCCAAACTTGGTCAACGTATGAGGAAGAGTGATTTGGATTAATGCCAAAACCACTCTACTCACTCTACAGTGGTGCAGATGAGCCAATTATACAATTTTCCAAAAATCAATAGCCCACCCCAGTTGGACTTGATCCAAGCCTTGGAGCTGTCAATTTTATATTGACCAATGAAGTTTACTTTAAGCAACATGATGACTGTGATCAGCTCATGATTGAACCTCATCTTGCCACCTGTTGTTTACCAGGACACTTTATCCGTTTTGTTTTGCTGCTATTGCAATGTTACTTATATCAGCCAGTTCTTGCCCACCTCATTGTTCGTCTGGGTGCAGGATGTTGAAGTTGGTTCCTTTTACACCATGGATTGTCCTTGACAGGATGTTGGGGCCACTGATAACTGCTGACTGAGCTGACTGTGTTACTGCTGATCACACTATTTCTGCCCAATCTTGTTTGTCTAAAAAACGGGCAAATTAGCTAGCTTAAATCCCATCATGCATTGTGACCACTGCTTTTAGCAGGAGTTTAAATGCTTGCTACTGCTATGTCCTAAAAATACATGTTTAACGATTACTGGATATACTTTTTATAATTAGTCTCAATCCTCAATAAACTAACTTATGTAGAACTATTCTAGTGTTATCCTAGCTATCCGGTTTTAAGGCGTCTCATCTCAGGACGCCCCCCTTCAGTGCTAAAAGGTTAGGTGGGGTTACGGGGATAGGGTGCGGGTGTGGGTCTAGGTAGGGTGCTCTTTCAGAGGGTTGGTATAAGACCCGATGGGCTGAATGGCTTCTTTCTGCACTGTTATAGAATCATAACAGTGGTCAATATGGTCAATAATTGGTCAATATGATTCTTCTATGCTTATTCCAAATTGTTACTTAAAAAGAAATACTGGGCGCGATTTAATGGCCGCGACGCACCTGACTAGAATTTGTGCGAACCGGTTCAATCTCAGGAGCGGCCTAAATCATAAACCTTGCCAGGCGACAAAACGATCAAACCGGCTCATTCACAGCAGATTCCGGGACTCTCCGATAAGAGAACCCCCAGGGCAATACTAGCCGAGGGCCCCCCCTGGGCTGGGAGGGGAGCTCAGTGGCCGTGGGTCCCATGGTCTCTTCCCCCCCCCCCCCCCCCCTCTCCCCGCCCCCCTCTGTAAAGGTGCACACCCTGAACAGGGGCAACTATGGCTGCTGCTGCGGAATGTCCCCAGCAGGGAAGTGGGGTCCAGGGTTGGCGGGGGGCGGATATGCAGAATGGGGTCTCCCAGCACAACTGGCACGGTGGATGGCATCCAGTGCAGTTGCGGGATGCATAAATTGGGCGACACGGGGGGGGGGGGGGCGCGGTCGGCATGATTGGGGAATGTGGCACCATGTGGAGGAGCTGGACATATGTTCCCGGTGGCGGTTAAGTTCACTGCAGTCCCGAACATTTCTGCTTCGGGTCCATCCCATGAACTGAGCGGGGACTTCTGTGGCATCTCCCAAGCCACAGCCCACGGGTGCATTCATGAAGTCACGGATGCCGTATTTGACCTGGCTGCCGGCTACATAAACTTTGACCTGGACCAAGCTCAGCAAGATGCCCGGGCAGCAGGATTCTCCACCAACGCCGGGATGCCCCAGGTCCACGGGGCAATAGATGGCAAGTATGTTGTTTTGCGCGCACCGGGGCAACAGAGACAGCTAACTGGAAGGGGTTCCACTCCCTCAATGTCCAATTTGTGTGTGCCCACCACCTCTGGATCGTGCACTTCCCTGGGAGTGTGCATGACAACTACATTCAGGGTCAGTTGGAGATCCCCGGCATCTTTGAGGCCACTTCAGGATGACTGGTCGCCTCTTGGGGACAAGGGGTACCCGCTGAGGCCCTGGCTAATGACGTCAGTACGGAGACCAATGCAGAGACCCGGTATAACGAGGCCCGTGCTGCTACCTGGGCTCTCATTGAGCAGTGCATCAGACTTTTCAAAATGCGGTTCCGATGTCTGGATCCCTCTGGCGGTGCACTGCAGTACACCCCCGAAGGGTTTCCTGCTTTGTGATGGTCTGCTGTGCCCTTCACAACCAGGCACAACAGCGGGCGACGTGCGACTTAGTCTGAGGAGGATGAGCTGGAGCAGGAAGGAATGGCTGACGAGACAGCGCAGGAGCTGGGAGAGGGAGGAGAGATGGCGATGATGGTGGCGAGGGTCTGGCATGCATGGAGGGACAGGGAGACCCTCATCCTCGCACGCTTCTCAAAGTACGGGGATATGTCTGGCATCGCACCTCTTCACCCCAGCCCCAGACCAGCCTAAACCAGCCCCCCCCCCCTCGCCACATCCCCACCCTGTTCCATCTGCCAGCGTATGTGCAACATCAGTCCAGGGCAACGGGCCTCGGTCAAGGCAGGAGAACAGGTTAAGGCAGGAGAGTGATAACTCGCAGTGAGATGGGCTCTGGTGTTCCAAGGTCTGACTCCTGTCTGTCCGTTGCCGGCGCATTCACACCCATCCTCTGCGCTGGGTCCGCATTGGCGGCTTCTCAACGTGGTCCACTGCACAAGAGGCAGGGGCTTTGGGGTGGTGATGGGTAGAAAGTGGGGATGAGGTCGGCCTGCCAGAAGAAATTACAGAGGCATTGTATGTATAGTGTGTAACAAGTTTTTATTGTGAACACCGCCACCCTCATTGTCTCTAACCATCGATGGTGCCCCCCCTCCCCTTCCAGTGCCCACTCAATGATCCTTAACTCTCTTCTCCTTGCATGCCCTATTGCTCTATCTAGGTGTGACCCTAGGATGCACATCGTAAGTGGAGGCAGCCTGCTGCATTCTGCACCCTGAGGCCGTAGATGCCCTGGCGGAAGTCCCCTGGGTGTCCTGGTGCCAGAGTGCCCCTGCCGCATTGCCGGTGGCACTGACATCGCGTTGCCACCTTTATAAAAATAAAAAAAAATTTAAGTACCCAATTATTTTTTTTCCAATTAAGGGGCAATTTAGCATGGCCAATCCACCTACCTGCACATCTTTGCGTTGTTGGGTGAGACCCATGCAGACACTTGGAGAATGTGCAAACTCCACATGGACAGTGGCCTGGGGCTGGGATCGAACCCAGGTCCTCGGTGCCGTGTGGCAGCAATGCTAACCACTGCGTCACCGTGTCGTGCCACCCTGTTCTGCCCGCTGACCTTGATATGCACTGCTGGCAGGAGAGGGGGATTTGGGTGAGATGGAGATTGCCATCGTCTCCCCGGCGGAGGCTACTGGGCCAGCCTCCAGCACTGTCTCCGATACCTGTGGGACCCTGGGGATCGTCATGGGACTGATGGGTGGCTGGAGTGAGCTTCATGGCCTCTGCATCATCATGCCCGGTCAGCTTTGGTGCCTCCCTGTTGTCTGCGCCATGGTGTCGACACCCTCGGCGATGCTCCTTAGGCGACATGCTCTGTAGTGCCTGAGCAATATCCACCTGTGTCTGGGACATGGTGTGCATGGTCTGGGCGATGTCCACCTGCGACTGGGGCATGCTGTCGAGGCCCTCAGCCATGGCTGTCACTGACTGCGCCATTCCTTGGACGCCAGCACTCATGGCCCTGAAGTCATGCTGCAGGCCTTCCATTGCGGGCACCATCCTATCAGTGTTGGCCTCGGTGCCACACATTGCTAGCGGCATCTCCTGCACCCATAGCCTTTGGGACTCTTCCAATCGGCTACGCACTTGCCGGTGTGTTGCCGAAATTCTCTCCTGAATCTCACGGCCTTGTCATTGCATCTGTATCAGCCTTGGAATAACCTGGTCCTAAGGCTCAGCATCTGACTGGATTCTGCAGCGTCCTGCGGTCCAGCTGACCTCCGACTGCTGACTCCCTTGGATGCCCCTGCTTCTAACCAACATGCATCAGCAACTGAGCTGCTCATAGATCGTGCCCCAGAAGCCTGTCCACTAATGTTGCCTCCCGAGATGTGTGTCTGCGCTGTGGAGGGTGCTGATGACAGCCGTGACCCATCGATGGTGGTGACCTTGGAGCTCTACTCCAAGGTGGTTTCTTGGTGGTGGGGGGATGGACAGCCCCGGATGGCCCGGTTCCATTGGGTGGAGATCCTGCGGGAGGAAGGACATGTGGTCAGTGAGAGGGAAGGATCATTTTGTCAGATGTACGCAACTCACCTGAGACAGGGCATCTGGGTGGGTGGGGGGGAAGATGGGTGACCAAGTGGGTCCTAGATGTAGGGTGGTGTCACGGGGGACTGGTGCCAGGAGGCCAGAGTCAGCTTACCCATGTGGCCCATTGGAGGTCGTTGGTCTTTTCCCGGCACTGTACTGCGGTCCTCCTGGTCAGGATGCCCACACTGACTGCCACTGCCTCTGAAACGGCATTGACGGCCCTGTGACTGACCCTCTGCCTCCCTCGTGGTAACAGGATGTCCCGTCCCGCATCCAGCATCCTGGTCAGGTCAGCATCCCTGAAGCGCGGTGCAGTTCTCTGCGGTGGCATGGCAGCGTGCTGTCCAGAATGTGTTTGGAGCTGCGGTAATGTATGGCTCTCCCTCGTTACCGGGGGCTGCTGAGCGAGGGCCCAGGTGAATCAGCGAGCGAATAGGCCATTTCCGCTGAGAAGCTCATGGGGGACCATTTGCTGCAATAAGAGCCGTTTGATAGTAATCAGGAGCTCACCATGGCGGCCGTTGAGGAACTTGCGGGAAACCTCGCTTGCTACGGCACTGAGAACTTGTCCCGTTCAATTGCGCCCACTGTCTGCTCCCAAATCTAGTTTGTTGGGGAAGGTTTAATGATATTTAAGCTTGTATTTCATGAAAAGCTGACAAATGTATATATGTAATTGTTACTTCAGGTCATAAATTCCATATGTTATCAGGAATTCTACTCTAATTTTGTTCTCTTGATCCTTCCCAGGGGTTCCCTTGGGCTATTTCTTCAATTGTTGTTTGGTGGTCTGCTTGATTATGTCAGTGCAATTCAGGAATAGACTGAGTTCAAGGAAACAATGCAAGTTGTGATGTCTAATTCATTTATTTTTCCTTACTTCGGAAAGGTAAAGTTACGTTCAGTAACTGATTATGAATTTTTATTCTGTAATTTGGCAAGAATTGAAAAAGCAATGAAGAAACTGGTATATTTGACCCAGTTGAAGGTTTCTTTTAATATATTGATATTCCTCCCTGTTATAACCTGCCTACTGACGATTGGCTGGGGACTAATGACTATCCCACAATCCTATGGGAGTATGAACTTCCCCAATGAGGGGGGCGGAGAAACTCCTACTATAAATAAGCTGGCCAGTCCAGGAACCAGGAGGAAGGAGAAGGTAGCAAGGGAAGTTACTGCTACTGTTATGTATATATTGTTATAGTAAATAAACGTTATTATTTTGTATCCTTAAAACTCGTGCTGGATTCTTCGGGGCCCTTACAAAACTGGCGACGAAGGTAAAAGTGAATAGCTGTCTACACTGCTGAAGCCACCTCCCTGGATTTTTGTTGGATACAGGTTGGAAGTTGTTTTCTATTATACCATGCCTCTGTACGGACGTTTGGATGTTTTTGATGCTGCGCTGGAAAGCTGGAACCAGTACATACAACGGATGCATTACTATTTCCGGGCAAACAATATCACTGAAAACGAGCGCCAGGTGGTCATATTGCTCACCGCCTGCGGGCCGCATACGTTTGGGGTGATTAGGAGCCTTACGTACCCAGCTGCGCCGGACACCAAAACGTTTGACGAACTTGTGAATATAGTGGGGCAACACTTTAACCCAACCCCGTCCACGATAGTCCAGCGTTACCGGTTTAATACCGCTGAGAGGACCCCTGGAGAATCCCTTGCCGATTTTTTTATATCCAGGCTACGCGGGATTGCGGAATACTGTGACTATGGTGAGACCTTGTCAGAAATGTTACGCGACCGTTTGGTTTGCGGTATTAACAATGCTGCCACCCAGAGAAAGTTGTTAGCGGAGCCAACATTGACTTTTCAACAGGCAATACAAATAGTCTTGTCCCGAGAGAGCGCAGAGCGAGGAGTACAGGAGCTACAGGGAATGGAAGTGTATGCCTTGGAGCGCAACCCTTTCCGCCCAAAAACGTCCCCCCGCACTCCTGCGGTACCTTGGGCGAGGCAACGACCAGACCGACGCCAGTGGCCATCGGACATTCCTCCCCGAAGGGAGCCTTCTCCAGAGCCAATGGATGAGGAGCCATGTCCGTGTCAGACTTGTAGGCGCCGACCCCGTCGCGGACGGCGGTCCTGGGGACGCCAGAGGCGCCGTTGTTCCGACCGAAACTGGGACCAGCCCAGGGGCCGTAACTGGGACCAGCCCAGAGGCCGTACCTTCCATGTGGATGAACCTGCGGCGACCACTCCTGAGGACGTGGAGACGGAGGACGACTGCCTGCAGCTGCATTGTGTGGCAGCTCCCCGTGTGGCTCCCATTAAGGTGACAGTACGGGTCAATGGCCACCCGCTGGAGATGGAGTTGGATACTGGCGCAGCGGTCTCCGTGATCGCCCAGAGGACATTCGACCGCATCAAGCAGGGTATACAGACCCTTACATTAACTGACTCACAGGCCAGGTTGGCCACCTACACGGGGGAACCACTGGACATTGCAGGAACTACAATGACCCCTGTTGTCTATGGACGCCAGGAGGGGCGTTTCCCACTTATCGTAGTGCGTGGCCATGGGCCCAGCCTGCTGGGTCGGGACTGGTTGCGCCATTTGCGGTTGCAATGGCAGCACATCCTCCAAACAGTTTCTGGAGGGTTGACTGAGGTGCTAGGACGATACCCAGAGGTATTCCAGCCTGGTTTGGGGAAAATAAAAGGGGCCGTAGCCCGTATCCAAGTTGAACCAGGAGCCACGCCGCGCTATTTCCGGGCGCGCCCAGTGCCTTACGCTTTGCTCGAGAAGGTAGAAGGGGAGCTCACTCGTTTGGAGAGTTTGGGTATTATCAGGCCCGTCCGTTTTGCTGACTGGGCAGCACCAATTGTACCAGTAATGAAGCCAGATGCCACAGTTCGCTTGTGTGGCGACTATAAACTTACAGTGAATACAGTTTCCCGACTCGACCGATACCCAATGCCTCGCATAGAGGATCTCTACGCGAAACTTGCAGGCGGACTCTCATTCACAAAATTAGATATGAGTCACGCCTACCTGCAGTTGGAGCTGGACCCTGCCTCCCGACCATATGTAACAATTAACACACACCGGGGCCTGTATGAATATACACGGTTGCCCTTTGGAGTATCCTCTGCATGCGCAATTTTTCAACGTGTTATGGAGGGCATTTTGAGAGGTTTACCACGTGTGGCTGTCTACCTAGATGACGTGTTGATTACAGGGACGTCGGAGCAAGAGCATTTGGAAAATCTGGAGGCTGTCCTTAGACGCCTTTCGGAGGCTGGAGTCCGTTTACGTCACACAAAGTACGTATTTCAGGCAAAAGAAGTAGTCTACCTAGGTTATCGGGTGGACCGCGAGGGTCTGCACCCCGTCGCAGAGAATGTGCGCGCAATTCAACATGCCCCCGCCCCGACTGACACTTTGCATCTTCGCTCTTTTCTCGGTCTCGTAAACTATTACGGGAAGTTCCTCCCCAATCTGGCAACTACGCTGGCCCCCTTGCACCTGCTGCTAAAGAAAAATCACACCTGGGTTTGGGGTCAGCCGCAAGAAACCGCTTTCCGGCGGGTAAAGCAACAATTGTCGTCGTCTGGGTTACTAACCCACTATGATCCGGGAAAGCCTTTGCTCGTCACATGTGATGCATCCCCGTATGGTATTGGGGCTGTCCTGTCCCACAAGATGGAGAACGGGGCCGAGCGACCGATAGCTTTCGCCTCCCGCACATTGACTGCAGCGGAGAAAAAGTACGCGCAGATCGAGAAGGAGGGCCTGGCAGTGATTTTCGCGGTGAAACGCTTCCACCAGTATGTGTACGGCCGCCATTTCACTATCGTGACTGATCATAAGCCTCTGCTGGGACTCTTCAGAGAGGATAAGCCAATACCGCCCATTGCTTCGGCACGGATCCAGCGCTGGGCTTTGTTGCTTGCTGCATATGAGTATTCTCTGGAGCACAAACCAGGTACGCAGATAGCAAATGCCGACGCACTGAGCCGATTGCCTTTATCGACCGGCCCCATGTCGACCCCCACGACCGGTGAGGTGGTCGCAACCCTAAATTTTATGGACACCTTGCCTGTCACGGCATCACAGATCCGTGAGTGGACCCAGACGGAGCCAGTCTTGTCAAAGGTTCGGCACATAGTCCTGTATGGTGGGCAACATAGACAGCTCCCAGGCGAGTTGCGGGCATTTTCCTCCAAGCTGTCAGAGTTCAGCGTGGAAGACGGCATCCTCTTGTGGGGGACGCGTGTGATTGTCCCGGAAAAAGGCCAGGAGCTGATATTATCAGACTTGCACAATGGGCATCCGGCCGTGACCAAGATGAAAATGTTGGCCCGGAGTTATGTCTGGTGGCCAGGCCTCGACACCAACATTGAGAAGGTGGCCCAAAACTGCTCCATTTACCAGGAGCATCAGAAGCTTCCGCCGGCTGCGCCCCTACATCACTGGGAATGGCCAGGGCGGCCTTGGGCACGCTTACATGCAGATTTCGCAGGCCCTTTTCAGGGATCCATGTTCCTTCTGCTAATTGACGCCCAGTCCAAATGGCTGGAGGTGCATAAGATGCAGGGGACAACGTCCTGCGCAACAATTGAAAAAATGCGTTTATCATTTAGTACGCATGGCCTCCCCATAGGTGCTGGTCACGGATAATGGCACTCCATTCACGAGTGAGGAGTTTGCCAGGTTTACAAAGATGAACGGCATCCGCCATATCCGCACTGCCCCTTACCACCCGGCTTCAAATGGGTTGGCAGAGCGTGCAGTGCAAACATTCAAAAGAGGCCTAAAGAAGCAGTCTTCCGGATCAATGGACACGAGATTAGCTCGGTTTTTGTTTACGTACAGGACCACCCCCCATACAGTGACTGGGGTAGCTCCCGCAGAACTCCTAATGGGCTGGAGACTTCGCACCCGCCTTAGTATGGTCTTCCCGGACATTGGCGCAAAAGTACGCCGCACACAAGAACGGCAGGGACCGGGATTGTCTCGGCATCGTCTGATTCGGCAGTTTGCGCCCGGTGACCCAGTATTCGTGCGGAATTTTGCTGGTGGTGCCCAATGGGTTCCTGGTGTAATCTTTCGCCAAACGGGCCCTATATCGTACCAAGTGCAAGCCCAGGGTCGTCTCCAGCGAAAACATGTGGACCACGTCCGGTCCAGAAGATCATCCCCGCAAAAGATTCCCCGCCCCCGGAGCTCAGTTCAACAGCGGCAAAGACCAGAAACAAGGGAAAGTAGTCCTCCAAATCTTCCACTGGTGCCTCACTCGAAGCCTGCGCAGGTCGAAACGGGACCGAATGGGGATAGAGACGCTGACATGACGGAGGCAGCAGACTCTGACTCCGAGATGGAGACACAGGATGAATCAGAGGGGGAATCCTCGGGTCCACAGGCCGTGGATGTACAACCGCGCCGTTCATCACGGAAGCGCCGGTCTCCGTCTCGTTATACGTCGCCAGATCCAGCGCCGCGTGCAAATGGCGTCCGGCCTGCGGCCAAACGAGTTCGACGCCTTCCTTCGCCAGGGCCTACGGTGGATTCCTTGGACTTTGGGGGGGAGGGATGTTATAACCTGCCTACTGACGATTGGCTGGGGACTAATGACTCTCCCACAATCCTATGGGAGTATGAACTTCCCCAACGAGGGGGGCGGAGAAACTCCTACTATAAATAAGCTGGCCAGTCCAGGAACCAGGAGGAAGGAGAAGGTAACAAGGGAAGTTACTGCTGTGTGTGTGTGTGTGTGTGTGTGTGTGTGTGTGTGTGTGTGTGTGTGTGTGTGTGTGTGTGTGTGTGTGTGGAGGGTTTGGGTGAATATCAGATGAGAAGAAGATTGGGCTTGCTTCTGATGCTGCCTGAGATTGTATGACTCTATGTTAATCGGCTGTATGTATAATGTCATGTGAGCAATATACTGGAACATGGTCAGTGTCCATGGATTTGGAACCTGCCAATGAATCAATGCCTCTGGAGTAAAGAAACAAAAAGGGGGGAAAATAGACGCTTAAGATGTTTTATTTCAATAACCTAAGGCATATATTTTTTTTCTTTTACAGGAGCCTATGGGGTGGTACTAAAATGCAGGCACAAGGTTAGTAATTTATTTGGGAAAAAAAACTTATCATTAAAATGTAAAATTCACATTTCAATTGCTCTATTGATACAATCCATCCAGTAATGTAATTATGTTATATAATTATGCTTAATGTACAGAATGAGCTAGTTCTGATTAACGTTAAAGTTTATCATAGGATTCAAATTTCAGATTATCAACAACGAAATAGCATAGCAGCTACGTCGAAATGTAGGAAGTCGGAACCGATTTTCCCAGAATAACAATGTTATAAATGGGGGATTGGTTCCAGAACCTTAATTTTGCTGTAAAGTAATGTTCCCTTTCCATCAACCTGTCACCACGGAACCATGAACAGAGATATAGTCACCTCTTATTTGATGTTTTGTAGGTTTGAAGAGAAAACCAGTTATGATAAATGTTTAAAAAAAACTCGAACGTTTTGTAAACCGACATCCGACTTTCCAATTTCTACTGAATCAGTTAGTTTTAAACTGGGGATTTTGTCATGTGAAAGTTTGCAAAACCGTCTATATCTGAGAAGCAATTTATCTTTCATGAAGCTGCGAAAGGCGGAAGGTTAAGGAACATAACAGCTGGTAAAGACCAACTGTTCGCTGTTGTGGCATTATAAAGTCAAAACTGGTGTTGTAAAGCTGAAACCGGGTGTAAATTATAAATGTTGTCGGTGCTGTTTGTTGTAACTTGGACGTCATCAAGTCAAGGACTGCCTGTATTGTATTTAATTTCAGGAAAGTGAAAGTAAATATCTGTCTAATTTCCTTTTTTGGGTAGTACTGGAAATGAAGAACTTTCGTTTATAGAGGGAAGAAAATAAATTAAGAACTGAACTGCAGGACCAAGAAATCACAAATTGAAAACCTTTGCTTTGTGTTTATCTGTTAGTTTCAATACAACTTACTGCATTGACTAAATAGTTCCTGGGAAAAACACCATGGGGGTCATCTTCAACTTCAGTGGGGTCAGGTTGCCGGGGCGGAAAAATTATTTTAGCTGTTTGGTTGCTTCTATATTTATTATTCCTTTACATTGAAGTAAAATAAAATGAATAATTTCAGAAGTCAAAATTGGGGAGAGGATGTGACATTTTTTTGTGAGGTTTATCTCCGCAATGTCTCAATGAAAGATGGGTCCAAACCTGTCATAACAATAATATATTTGAGAATCGCATAGTATGACTTGCCCTCTTAATTTTAAGTCACATTTACCTGTGGCCCAGATCCTGAAACTGTGCCTACTCAAACTGTGCACTGTTCCAGGCCAACTTTGAAAATGTAGACCTGCTGTTTCATACACTCTAATGTGCAACAGCATTGACAGGATAGGGTGGGGGTCAACATGGGAATTTTATGCTGAGCCATCCTTGCTGTCACTGTACTAATGCTATGACCGTGCTTTGCATCCTGATGCAATCACATTGAACTCGCTCAATGCATATGGAAAATTATGGTATTAGATCACGAGACGCATGACAGAGAGGCTATATGCTGCTAGTGGCTGTAAAATGTTTGAATTGTTTATGATCATGAGTGTCATTGCTAGTTATGAATTATCCAACCTGCAATCAGTATTATTCTGGTAAAGTAGAGGTTTTTACTTCTGGCTTACTTGGCTCTCACTTAGTACCTACCCTTCTTCAGCAGAGCTGCAGAGATTGCCAGTTCAGTAGAGTGATGGCCATGGGCACAAAGCCAAGTCCCTCATCTTTCTATATTTTGTAGGTTTCTATGCAAAACAATATATAGTTGAAAGCATTTTCTGTTCCTCATTTTTAAGAGTCTTGACTTTGCAGTATTATAAAATTGTAGATGCTGTAAATCTGAAACACCAAGAAACAATGTTAGAAGCATTTGCGCTCGGCAGCAACCGTGGAGAACAGAACAAAGGAATTAATATTTCAGGTGCGGACCTGAGGTGGGAGATTTTGCAGATGAACATATTTATTTTGTTACTTTTTAAATAAAGTGAAGAAGCATGCATGAAAGACCGAATTAAATGTCTTCCAAATTGCTTCAGTAGAAAACAGAAATGGTTAGGTGGCAGAAATAATAGCACAAGATAACAGGAGAGAAATCAAAATAAAGTTGAGACATTTATGCGAAACAGAATTTCTGAATAGTTGAGTAGGGAGGACACTAAAGACCTTTAGAAATGGAAGCAAGAAAAACAATAGAAATAAATGTGTTGGCAGCCTGAGGTGTAGACTGCCCCACCATTGTGATCTGATGGAGCTCACCACCCTAAACACCAATCTGTGCTGCCCCACTTTCTTGTTTCCACCACCCCACTGCAAAAATGAAGAGCAAGAAGGAGCTAAACCAGGAAATGACAGAGGAGTTAAAACTAGAGAAGAAGTACTCAGAAAGCTAATGGGGCTGAAGGCTGATACATCCCCTGGGCCTGATAGGTTGAATCCTAGAATATTAAAGAAAGCAGGTACAGAGATGGTGGATACACTGGTAGCAATCTTCCAAGAACCCTTAAAGAATTCTGCAAGAGGATTAGGAAACTGCCAATGTAACACTTATTCAAGAAGAGAGGGAGACAAAAAAACAGGTAACTGTAGGCCAGTTAGCTTAACATCTGTCATTGGGAAAATGTTAAATTTCATTCTGAAGGATGTAATAACAGCATTTAGAAAAGCATAATATAATCTAGCAGAGTCAGAATGGCTTGTGAAGGTGAAATCATGCCTGGGCAATTTATTAGAATTCTTTGAGGTGGGAACACACAGGATAGATTAAGGGAGACCAATAAATATAATATACTTGGATATCCAGAAAGCATTTCATAAAGGTACCAAACAAAAGGCTACTTAATAAGATAAGAGTTCATGGTGTTGGGGGTAATATATTAACATAGATAGAGGATTGGCTAACTAATATAAGACAGAGAATTGGGGTAAGAGAGGCATCTTCAGGATGGTAACCTATAACTAGTGGAGTGCCAAAGGACTCAGTGCTGGGGCCAAAATTGTTTAAAATATATATTAATGACTTGCACAAGGGAAGTGAATGTACTATTGCCAAATTTGCAGATAACAAAGATAGCTAGGAATGCAAGTGGTGAGGATGGCACAAAATCTACAGAGGAATATAGACAGGTTAAGTGAGTGGGCACAAACTTGGCAGATGGAATATAATGTAGGAAAATATGAAGTTATGTACTTTGGTAGAAAGGAGTTGAATATTATTCAAATGGAGAAAGACCACAATCCGTAAGGATAAACAACACCACCTCCACGATAGTCCTCAATACAGGGACCCCGCAAGGCTGTGTACTTCGCCTGCTACTATACTCCCTATACACACATGTATATGTGACAGAATTTGGCTCCAACTCCATCTACGTGTTTGCTGATGACACGACCGTAGTGGGTCGGATCTCGAACAACAATGAGTCAGAGTAGAGGAGGGAGATCGAGAACCGAGTGGAGTAGTGTAATGACAACACTCTCTCCCTCAATGTCAGCAAAACCAAAGAGCTGGTCATTGACTTCAGGAAGCAAAGTATCGTACACACCTCTGTCTGCATCAATGGTGCCGAGGTGGAGATGGTTGACAGCTTCAAATTCCTAGATGTGCACATCACCAACAATCTGTCTTGTCCACCCACATCGGCGCTGCGACCAATAAAGCACAACAGGGCCTATCCTTCCTCAGGAAACAAAGGAAATTCTGCATGTCCACATTGACTCTTACCAATTTTTACAGATGCACCATAGAAAGCCTCCTATCTGGCTGCATCGCAGCCTGGTATGGCAACTGCTCGACCCAAGACCGCAAGAAACTACAGAGAGTCGTGAACACAGCCCAATCCATCACGCGGTCCCGCCTCCCATCAATTGACTTGTCCACACCTCCTGCTGCCTTGGGAAAGCGGGCAGCATAATCAAAGACCCCACCCACCCAGGTTCTAATTTCTTCCATCGAGCAGGAGATACAAAAGTCTGAGAGCACGAACTAATACGTTCAAAAATAGCTTCTTCTCCACCGTTAGACTCCTGAATGACCCTCATATGGACTGATCTGATCCTTTCAAACGTCTTCTCTCCTGAATAGTACTGTATTCCTGTATGCTTCACCCGATGCCTGTTTATAGATTTCATAGAATTTATAGTGCAGAAGGAGACCATTCGGCCCATCGAGTCTGCACCAGCTCTTTGAAAGAGCACCCTACCCAATCCCACACCTCCACCCTGTCCCCATAACCCAGTAACCCGACCCAACATGAAGGGCAATTTTGGACACTAAGGGCAATTTTAGCATGACCAATCCACCTAACCTGCACATCTTTGGACTGTGGGAGGAAACCGGAGCACCCGGAGGAAACCCACGCACACACGGGGAGAACGTGCAGACTCCGCATAGACAGTGAACCAAGCCGGGAATCGAACCTGGGACCCTGGAGCTGTGAAGCAATTGTGCTAACCACCATGCTATCGTGCTGCTTATGTATTTGCATTGTGTATTTATGTAGGTCCTATGTTTTTTTCATGCTTGGATTGATCTGTCTGGACAGTACGCAGAACATATTTTTCACTCTACCTCGGTACACGTGAGAATAAAACATCCAAATCCATCTTGTTATTGGTAAATACTGCTGCTACTGTGCGTCAATGGTGGAGGGAGTGAATGTTTGTGAAAGGGTTGCCAAGCAGCGGGTTGCCTTTTGACAACCTAGATGGCGTTGAGGTTCTTGAGTGTTGCTGGATCTGCACTCATCCAGGCAAATGGAAAGCATTATATCATATTCTTGACTTCTGCCTTGTCCATTGTGGGTTGTCTTTGGGGAGCCATGACATGAATCAGCCCCCACAGAATACTCAGCCTGTGACCTACTTCATGGCCAGAACATGTATGTAGCTGGGCTAGCTAAGCTTCTGGTTAATGGTGGGGATTCGACATTGAATGTCATAGGGAGGTAGTTAGACTCTTTCCTGTTGACTGTATGTTCTATAGTTTGTAAACATCTAATATAGAACAAAAGCTCAATTCAGAGCCTTTATTTTGGTGTTGCATTTATAATGATATGATGGGTTATTAAATTATGCATAAATATTAAAATGTTGTTAAATTTCAAGTGGTTTACTTGACAAGCATTCAAATATTTTAAATGATCAGATGAAAGAGGGATGATGTAGATGCCAGTGTAATAAAAAGGAAATACACTCATCCAGGTATTTTTGGGTATTACCTAAAATATTCAAACTATCTAGCAGAAGGAGACTTTTACTTAGTTGCAGGAGACTGATTGAATCAAAGGTCGAACTGAGGAAGTCGGCTGGGAGCTTCCATTGTTTTGCAACTATTTTGCTGCTAGCAATGTGATGCATCGTGATTAGTGTGTATTCATGGAGAAGAGGAACACTAAATAGATGCTTACATGAATAGCTTATATTTATATCATGTCTTTTTAACCTACTGAAATATTCAGGCGCTTCACAAATAGGAAAAAGGAATGAATGGTGAGCCCATAAATAAAATCTTAGAAGATATGATCAAAATGGTTTTGAAACTTTTTAAAGTTCGAGCGAGTTTTTTAGGTTTGAAATGAGGGAGTGAAGGCTCTGCTGCCAGTGGTTGGTGAAGTATAGAAATGTACAAGAGTTTGGAGTCAGTGACGGAGTGTTCAGATGGGGAAATTATGCAAGAGATCACAAAGACAAGGTGGGATGAGATTGTGGAGGGAATTTTGCTGACTTTTGTCCAAGGAGATGACTGAGGGAGTCATTTTTTTAGTTGCAAGATTGAGGGAGGAGAAAAGGAGCTTGAGTTGGTATATTGAAACTAAGCAGGATGATAGAGGGAGCTGATAGAAGACGGTACATATGTCTGGAGTGGAGCCCAATGGCACACACATGTCTAAAAATGTCCTCTTTCCTGCAGCAAAGCCTGTGCCAAATATAGTGCTTTGTATCTCTCTGGACTCCTGATTCACCTGTGGCCCTATAAATAAATGTAGACTTAAACTGTGATTGTGGGTTGGGAGGTTGTAGAAGCATGTTTATAATGTGTACCTCTGTGAGTAACTCTTTATAAAAGTGTATGAGGATTGCTGATAATTAGTTGTGTTCAGCTAAAAGCAGATCCTCCTTTGCTTTATCGGTATCATAAAGGAAAACTTGCATCTGTACAGACTGTATAGTTGATTGCTGGGAAGTATGCTTCCCGGGGTGTTTATTTGCTGTAACCTGTTTTGATACATGTAATAAAATACATTTTATTTAAAAAAAAGGATAACTTTCAGGCATCTTCATGATGCATGTTGATGACTTCTTATAGCACTTTGGAATTTGAGAAATGTGTTATTAGTAAGATTAGAGTAGAATTTAAAATTGGGTATCAGGCTTGAGGTTGTTTAATATATTAGTTTAAATATTAAGCAGAGTAAGTTTGGAATGTCATTAAATCAACAATTTTATTTGGAGGGCGTTTTTCCCATCTCAGTTAATAGTGAAGGATTCTCACAGAAAGTTGATGTTATATCTGAAGAAGAGGCAGACAAATTGTGAAACTTGACATTTTGGTACTCAGACTAGGCCAGGTGCTCGCTTTGAGATGTTGTTGTAACATATTATGATGAAGTAATCTGAAGTCAAGAATGTTTTAAGAGCAAGTAAACACTTAGAGGGTTAGGTGTCGTCGGCAGGTTTCCGTGTAAAATAAGTTTGAGTAGTCCTTATTCAGTGTTGGTAATGATGCACGGTATGAAACTGGCTGCAGTTTATCAAAAATTGACTTTGTAGTAATCCTACCACAAGAATTCTTGGAACTAAGAAGTTGAGATGTTCACATTGGTGCAGTAAGAGATGATCTGAGTTTTATTTTTGGTCAACTGGGTGTTCATAAGGGTACAGAAACCCCTGCTTTCATTTTTAAACTCCGATAACTGATCACAAAAGTAATATTGCTTGCTTCATTAAGTATACATTCTTTTCTCATATGGACCCACCCAGTCTGAGAGATTGGCATGACTCAAATCTTGGGGACACTGCAATGCATGTTTCAGACTACTGCTGGAGTATTACTGAAATAAAAGTGACATGCTGTTGAAGTTTTTCATCTTGCATTCATCTGGACAGGTGTTCGAATGCCAAATTTCATAGGGAGCATCAATTTATACTACATGAGACATAGAATCATAGAAAATAGGAGCAGGCATTCGGCTCTTTATGCCTGCTCCGCTATTGATTATGATCATGGTTGATCACCCAACTCAATAACCTGTTCCCACTTTCCCCCAATATCGTTTGACCCCTTTAGCCCCAAGAGCGATATCTAACTCCTTTTTGAAAACAGTGTTTAAAATTTTTTTATTTTTTTTTAAAGAGTACCCAATTCTTTTTATTTCCAATTAAAGGGCAATTTAACGTGGCCAATTCACCTACCCTGCACATATTTGGGTTGTGGGGGTGAGATCCACGCAGACACTGGGAGACTGTGAAAACTCCACACGGACAGTGACCCGGGGCCGGGATCGAGCCCCTCGAAAACAGTGTTTTGGCCTCAACTGCTTTTCTGTGGTAGAGAATCCCATGGGTTCATCACTCTGGGTGAAGCAAATTCTCCTCATCTCAGTCCTAAAAGGTTTACCCCGTATCCACAGACTGCGACCCCTGATTCTGAACTCCCCAGCCATCTTTTCTACCTGTCTAGTGTTGTTAGAATTTTATAGGTATCTATGAGTTCCCCACTCATTCTAAACTCAAAACGAATATAATCCTCACCGACTATCTCTCCTCCTATGTCAGTCCTGCCATCCCAGGAATCAGTCTGGTAAACCTTCGCTGCACTCTATCCATAGCAAGGATGTCCTTCATCAGATAAGGAGACCAAAACTGCACACAATATTCCAGGTGTGGCCTTACCAAGGCCTTGTATATCTTCAGCAAACCTGCTTCGGTACTGAAATCCTCTCTATGAAGGCTAACATACCATTTGCCTTTTTCACCGCCAGCATCACCTGCATGCTTAAGGGCACTGATTGGTTGACAAGTCAAGTCTGTTTCATCAAACCATTGCCATGGAGAATGCGCCAGGGTTCCTACTGCCTTCCCCAAATCTATCCTGCTCCATGTTGAATACCACTTGGAGGATACACTGAGAGTAGCAAAGGAACAGGGAATGTTATCTCAGTGGGGGGACTTCAGCATCCATCGCTAAAAATGGTGTGGCATTGACACTACTAACTGAGATATCTGAGACCTGAAGTTCATAGCTGCCAGAATAAGTTTTGGGAAGGTGCTGAGAAAAATGGTGATCAATAAAGTAATAGATAGAGAATGCTTTATGAGTATCTCTGTCCTCATTAATGGTGGAACTCGGGATACAAGCATAAAAGGCAAAGCTGAAGAATTCACAATCCACTTTCGCCAGCAATGCTGAGTGCAAGATCCTTCTCGGCCTTCTGTTGCGTAAAATGCTTCAGAGCTTAATGTGGCGACTAGGAGCTTTTCACATTGCAGTGTTTATGTAAGCTGACTTGTGACAATAAAGATTATTATTATTATAACCGTGGCCCTAGCCAAGCTGTTCTTGTATGGCTGTAACATTGGCATCTATCCAGCAATGTGGAAAAATGCCCAGGGATGTCCAGTCCATAAAATCAGGATAAATTCAATCCTGCCAACTGTTTCTCTAGATCTCCACTTGATCATAGCCAAAGTGATGGATGATGTCTTCAACAATACTATCAAGTGGCGCTTGGACAACAATAACCTGCCCAGCAATAGTTTGTTTGAATTCCATCAGGGCATTTTGGATCCCGCCTCCGTTTGAATTCCTTCGTGGATAAAAGGAGCTGACTACCCTTGACATCACAGGAGCATTTGACCGAATGTGGCATCAAGGAGCCTGAGCACAATTAAGTCCGTGGAAAACGGAGGCAAACTCTCCACTGGTTGGAATTGTACTTATTAAGATGATTATGGTTGTTGGATGCCCATCATCTCAATCCCAAGACGTCACTGTCGAAGTTCTTAAGGATGTGTCCTGGAAGCAACTGTTAGCTGCATCATCAATAACCTACTCTCCAACATAAGGTCGGAGGGAGATTGTGAGAGTGTGTGTGAGAGAGTGTGAGTGGGTCATTCACTGATGATTGTTCAGTGTTCAGTTTCTTTCGCAACACGTCCGATACTGAAGCGGTTGTGTTGTTACAGGGAAGATACAATTCCCAATTTTTATTTTTCTGGCCGGATTTAAAAAAAAAACTGGAACCCTCCTGAAGACAATGGAAACTGCCTAGACTGCTACAATAGACAGTGTGCATTCCACCAAGTTGCATGGAAAAAAGACACTCAACCCCATGGTGTGTGTGAAAGACCTATCTTCCTGTTAGCTTTACATTATCCTGAGACTTTTCAAATGTTTCTGTCATGAGACATCAAAATGTAATTATCTGTTCTGAAACAAGAACTCAGCAGACATGGACTAATAAAATCTCTCTCTGTCTGTCTCTCTCTCTGTCTCCCTCTCTCTCTCCCCTTCTGTCTCTCTCTCTCTCTCTCTCTCTGACTGTCTCTCTGTCAATCTCTCTCGCTCTCTGTCTCTCTCTCTGTTTCGGTCTTTCTGTGTCTCTTTGTGTTTCTGTCTCTCTCTCGGAAGTATTGTGCACAGATTTGAAAAGTAACCATCCTGAGAAGAGAAATTTACTGCAAACCAAGATGTTTTGGGAATAAAACATGGAACTCTGCTCCATACAACTACACCCAGGAAAATAACTCAACAAAATGGCTGCAAACATTGGATTTATTTATTGTCATGTGTACTGAAGCACAGTGAAAAGTATTGTTCTGTGTGCAGCTTAAACAGACCATTCCATACATGAAAAGAAAATACATAATAGGGCAAACATAAAATACACAGTGTAAATGCATAGACACAGGCATCGGGTGAAGCATACAGGAGTGTAGTACTACTCTGTAGAGAAGATGTGTGAAGAAATCAGATCAGTCCATAAGTCCACTAGTCCATAAGAGGGTCATTTAGGAGTCTGGTAACAGCAGAGAGAAGCTATTTGAGAACCTGTTAGTGCATGCTCTCTGACTTTTGTATCTCCTGCCCGATGGAAGAAGTTGGAAGAGTGAATAAGCCAGGTGGGAGGGGACTTTGATTATGCTGCTCGCTTTCCCAAGGCAGCGGGAGGTGTAGACAGAGTCAAAGGATGGGAGGTGGGTTTGTGTGATGGACTGGGCGGTGATCACGACACTCTGTAGTTTCTTGCGGTCTTGGGCCGAGCAGTTGCCATACCAGGCTGTGATGCAGCCAGATAGAATGCTTTCTACGGTGCACCTGTAAAAGTTGATAAGAGTCAATGTGGACATGCCGAATTTCCTTAGTTTCCTGAGGAAATGTAGGCACTGTTGTGCTTTCTTGGTCGTAGCGTCGACTTGGGTGGACCAGGACAGATTTTTGGTGATGTGTAGACCTAGGAATTTGAAGCTGTCAACCATCTCAACTTCGGCCCTGTTAATGCAGACAGGGTGTGTACAATGCTTTACTTTGTGAAGTCAATGACCAGCTCTTTAGTTTTGCTAATGTTGGGGGCGAGATTGTTGTTGTTACACCACTCTACTAGGTTCTCTATCTCCCTCCTCCTGTATTCTGACTCACCGTTATTCGAGATCTGACACTATGTGTTTTAATTTATGATGTCTCTTACGAAACAAAAAATTCCCTCCTCAAGGAAGATCTGGTGTTCGTACAATGGTGACCAGACCAAGCCCCACGAAGACAAAGGATGCAGTTGACAACAACAATCAAAAAAAAAGTGGGCAGCACGGTAGCATTGACGATAGCACAATTGCTTCACAGCTCCAGGGTCCCAGGTTCGATTCCGGCTTGGGTCACTGTCTGTGCGGAGTCTGCACATCCTCCCCGTGTGTGCGTGGGTTTCCTCCCACAGTCCAAAGATGTGCAGGTTAGGTGGATTGGCCATGATAAATTGCCCTTAGTGTCCAAAATTGCCCTTAGTGTTCGGTGGGGTTACTGGGTTGTGGGGATGGGGTGGAGGTGTTGACCTTGGGTGGGGTGCTCTTTCCAAGAGCCGGTGCAGACTCGATGGGCCGAATGGCCTCCTTCTGCACTGTAAATTCTATGATAATCTGACCCACTACGGTTGTGTCGTCAGCAAACTTGTAGGTGAAGTTGGAGCCATATTCTGCTACGCAGTTGTGTGTGTTTAAGGAGTCTAGTAGGGGGCCAAGTATGGAGCCTTGTGGGGCCCCAGTATTGAGGACTATCATGGAGGAGGCGTTGCTGTTTATTCTTACTGATTGTGGTCTATGGGTCAAGAAGTGGAGGATCCAGTTGCAGAGTGAGGAGTCAAGTCCTAGGTTTTGGAGTCTTGATATGAGCTTGGCTGGGATTATGGTGTTGAAGGCACAGCTGTAGGTCAATAAATATAAATCTGATGTAGGAGTCCTTGTTGTCGAGATGCTCCAAGGATGAGTGGAGGGCCAGGGAGATGGCGTCTGCTGTGGACCGCTTGTGGCGGTACGCGAATTGCAGTACATTTAGGCATTCTGGGAGTATGGAGTTGATGTCTCTCATGACCAATGTCTCAAAGTACTTCATTACGATCGATGTTACAGCACCGGCTGATAATCATTGAGGCAAGTTGCCTGGTTCTTCTTTGGCCCCGGTATGATGGTGGTCTTCTTGAGGCAGGTCGGGACCTCGGAACGGAGAACGGAGAGGGTGAAGATATCCACGAACACATCTGTCAGCTGGTCCGCGCAGGATCTGAGTGCATGACCAGCGACTCCGACCGGGCCCTTCGCCTTCGCTGTCAAAAAGGCTGATCTGACTACGGAGACTGTGACGGTGGCTTCTGGGGCAGTCGACAATGGTTTGATGGTTTCCTACTTGAACCTAGCATAGAATGCATTGAGTTCATCAGGGAGGGGTGCGCTGCTGCCGGAGATTCTGCTCTGCTTCGCTTCGTAGCCCTTTGTGTTGTTTTAGCCTTGCCACAACTGACGAAAGTCTGTAACGCTAGTCTGTGACTCTAGCTTGGTCTGATATTGCCTCTTGGCATCCCTTATGACTTTGTGGAGGTTGATACCTCGATTTTGTGTATAGGTCAGGGTCGCAATTACTGCATCGCGTCCAACCAAGGAACAACTAACTCTGTTTGTTTTATTCCCCCAAACTGTTGTTTGTGTATATGTATGTAACGATTTACTTTGTCTTGTTTTCTTGCACCAAATAGTTTAAGTACGCTTAAAAACCTGTCTCACTGATTCTTCACATTCTGAAAGTGTAAACTTATACATATTTGGTCAAGCACATCGCCTCTAATTTCACTAAAATAATCTGTTACGGTCAAACCTGAAATTGGAGAATCAGGGAGTAATTTCTCCCCTCCTCACGTGGCTGCAACAGTGTCCATATACAGGATGACCTAGATAACATTCTGACTTGGGTTGATAAATGGCAAGTAACATTCACACACACAAGTGCCAGACAATGACCATCTCCTTCGATATTGAATGACATTGTCATTGCTCTCCCACTATTAACATCCTGGGGATTACCATTGACCAGGAACTGAACGAGCTAAATCAATACTGTGGCTGCAAGAGCAGTTCAGAAAATTCTGAGGTGAGTAACTCACTTCCTGACTTCTGAAAGCCTTTCCACCTTTCAAAAGGCACAGGGCAGTAATGTGATGGAATACTCTCCACTTGCCTGGATGTGTGCAACTCCAAAGTCACTGAAGAAGCTTAATACAAACCATAGCGAAGCAACCTGCTTGATTGACACTCCATCCACCACCCTAAACATTCACTCTCTTCACACTGATGAATAATGGGAACAGTGTCCACAAAATACACTGCAGCAATTGACCAAAGCTCCTTTGACGGTGCCTTCCAAACCTGTGACCTTTACCATCTAGAATGACAAGGGCAGCAGGTGCATGGGAACACCACTGCCTGCAAGGTCCGTCTCCAAGCCATACACCAAACATACCCGACTTGGAACTATTTTGCTGTTCCTTTATTATCACTGGATCAAGATCTTGGAATTCCCGTCCTAATTGCAGGTGTACTTACGCCAGGTGGACTGCAGTGGTTCCAGCAGGCAATTAGGGATGAACAACAAATGCTGGCATTTCCAGAAATGCTCACATTCTACAAAATATTTTTTTAAAATCTGTATGATCTGGTAATACCCTAGCATTGATGACCTTCACTCCAGAAGTAGCTGCTCCCCAAACCCAAGTTGTTGCAGTGCAGTTACAACATTCACATCTATCTGACAAGGAAAATTAATTACAAAATATGACCACAAAAAGCAGTGCAAATCCACTCATCCAATTATCACTCCAGCTGTGATCAATAGTATTTTCCAGCAGCACATTTGGGGTTGGTCAGAATGCAGGAACATGAACTGAAATCTGAAGGCAAGGTGGGAATAATTCCCCTTGACAAAGGCAGTATCTCACGGTGTGTAGTATCCAGTCAGTAGTGAATGGAAAAACTCTCCAGTGACTAGTGTTTAACCTGGCACGATGGCAGATTGTTGTGGTTGTTGGAAGCCATTTTTTCTAGACCAAGTATATTGCTGTAGGAGTAACTCTGAAGAGTTTCCTAGGCTCAGCTACCTTCAGCTGCTTCACCAATGATTTTCTCTCCATCATAAGATGAGAAATGGGGATGTTTGCTGATGGGTTGCATAGTGTTCAGCTCTCTTTGCAATTCTTCAAATAACAAAGCAGTCCATGCCTGCAAGAGATCAGACTGGAATTAATTTTGAGGCTTGCGCTGGTAAGTGGCAAATAACATGCCTCAAATGCTGTACAAGATCGTCTCCAACAAGGGAGAGATTAACCACTTCTCCATGTCATTTAATGAGATTACTCTAGCTGAGCCAGCTACCTCCAAAATCCAGGACATTCCATTGATCAGATACTCTGAATAAGCCAAATAAATGTTCTCTCTTGGAGCTGGCGAGAGATTAGGCATTTTTCCATGAGTGGTTCACTTGACTTCCTAAAGCCCCTCATCAGCAATATGAGTCGAGTGTGGAATCGACCATTCTTCACTTGCTTGGATGGATGCAGCAGCACTCAATGAGCTTAATATCATCCAGGGTTGATTAACACTTCATCCATCAGGCTGAATATCTATGGAAGGTTAATTCCAATATGTGATACTGAACCATACAAACCACAAAATTCCGTGTTTGACCCTTGGTTTGTTCTTGTTAGATTTTATTTGGTGCATCTGTGGGAATAGTGCACATGGTCTTAGTATCATACAGGTTAATAAGAGGAAATCTAGGATCTGCCAGAGCAACATGGATCTCATATGCTCAGAAGTCATGTTGTATTATTTTCAGATAATAGTGTGGCAGTGCCAAATACCACAAGCTTGTTCACTGCACACTTAACTCTGTCAGCATTTTTCAGAGTCTGAAAATAAATGTTCTAGGTAAAACAAAAAGGAAAAACAGTTAATGTTGGACTTTACAAATAAGAAAATATTTGAATGACATAGCAGACCTGTCAGCATTTGTAGAGAGGAAAAACAGATTGGGGGCGTTTCAGCACCAATCCTTCACAAGTCATGTAATAATGGTGTGAGCAACAGTCAGATTTTTTTTAATGAATATTTTTATTAAAGTTTTCATTTGATGAAACACAAAACAAACAGATGCAAAAATCAAAATACCACTTACAAACCCCAAGCCTTGAAATAAAAAACACCCAAAACGCAACAAACCCTACTTACCCCCTCTGCCCCGAACCATTGACTGTGACCAATCCCTAAAGATAAAAGACAAAGGTCACCACCTCCGGTCGGCCCAGGTCCAGGCCCACCCAAGTTAGCCACCCACTCTATCCCTAATGCGAGGCAAAGAAAAGCCCTTAATCCCTGTCTTATCCCTGTATTCCCCATACTGTTACCTGACCCTTACCACACCCCCGACAAGCGAAGCCCAGTCCCACACATATAACAGATAACACATACAACGCATCACAAACTAACCTTTCCCAACCCTTCCCAGTCAAATCTATTTAATCAAATCCAAGTCTATGCTCCTTGACAAAAGCCTCCGCCACCTCTGATGTATTGAAAAAATATTCTTTTTCCGAAAAGTCACTCTGCCTCATCAGGTACGCAACTTTAAACCTGACTCCACTCCTGGATGGCGCGGACGTGGCCTTCTTAAAAGCCGCACGGCGCTTCGCCAACTCTGCTCCAACATTCTGGTATATCCGGATGATGTTCCTTCTCACCTTGAGTCCTGATTCACTTTGGCCCATTGTAGAACCTGCTCCTTCTCCTAGAAGCTGTGCAATCCAATAATCATTGCCCGGGGTGGCTCATTCACCTGAGGTTTCTACTGGAATACTCAATAGGCCTGATCCAACTCTGGAGGCCACCCCTCCCTCCCTCCTCTCTCTCTCTCTCTTCCCCCCCCCCCCCCCCCCCCCCCCCCCCCCCCAAAGCTTGGTGAGCACCTGAAAGTGTCAGTTGGCTTGGGGCCCTATATCCCTTCCAGCAGCCCCACGATTCTGAGGTTTTGTCTCCTGGGCCTGTTCTCCAAGTCATCCACCCTTGCCCTAAAAGTTTTGCTCCTCTCCTCCACCAGCAGCATCTCCGCTTTTAACGAGGTGATTTGATCACCATGCCGTGACAAGGCCGCCTCCACATCCTTCACTTCTCAATGCTCCTTCATGGCCTCCGGTATTTTCAGCTTCTCCCGAATCAGTCCAAGCACCCCCTCCAATTGGCTGCTTCAGTTGAAGGGTCTTCAACATCCTACCCTGCTCATCAAAATGCTTTGCAAACTGTTTTTGAAACTCCTGCGCCATCACCACAGTCACTGTTTCCACTGTGATATGAGCAGCCGCTCCCAAGGCCGGGTCCGCCACCTTCCCTCCTGCTGAACTTTAAGGGCTTTCTGGCTCCATTGAAGGATTACCCCCGTGTAATCCTATTGCCACCAACCTTCATCATAGATTTAGACATATTTTTGCTAATAAATTCCTTATCCCATACGATGGGCCGGTTCTGATAACCAAAGTCCCTGGGAACCCGGTTTTTAAAAAGTCCAAAAACAAAGACCATGTTGGGAGCTACCTTGTGTGCGACCTTCTCCCTGTTGCCACCGGAAGTCTCGCAACTGTCAAAGATGACACCATACATTAACTAGCTGAGGCTTGATTGACACATAAAACGGGCGGGAATGGAGGGATACAAATCGTTAGGACAATAAGTAGTAGGTCTAAATAAGGAATCTGGTTCGGCGCAGACCTGGTGGGCAGAAGGGCCTCATTCTGTGCTGTTCTTTGTTCCATTTGTTCTTTATGACTGAAAAAGTTGATGGAATTGTCAACTTAAAGCTTCATGCTCCTTGTTGGTAGCTTGGTTTGTGCGTCATTTAGAAATAACTGTACGTAGTGTAACTTATGATCAATCACTGGAAATGCAACATACAACATGTCTACAGTAATTGCTGGTGCAGTGCGCCATGATGTGAGAAATTCAGATTCAGAATAATAGATTGATCAAAATTGTATTGTAAAAATACACTATGAAAACTTTCAATTGAAAATATTAAACATTCTCTTCTGTTAAATGAGATGTTTAAAGTATTCAAACAATTTTGTTTGGATGCAAAGTTGTTACTTTTCCTCAAAAGGGTTACATTGCTGAGCACTTGTAATATTGCTCATCCCTCAGTTTAGATGACCTTGCTTTGCTGCACCCTTAATTGATTTTGGTGGAGAGGAATGCACTCTCGCATAGGGCTTTGGAATGCAGCAATACTTGATCTTCGAGAATCCAACTGAAACGTTATTGTGATTATTGTTCCAAGTTCACGTTTGTACTTGTGGTAGACTTTAGAAGCAAGATACACAATAACAAATATTCTGGTAAAATTGATTATTACCTTAAAACCTGATATAATATATTTTATCCTGTTTTCTTCATCCTAAGGATATTTTATTTAAAAAATTTCAAGTGCCCAATATTTTTGTTTCCAATTGAGGGGTAATTTTGTGTGGCCAATGCACCTACCCTGCACATGTGGCCAATTCACCTACCCTGCACCTCTTTGGGTTGGTGGGGTGAGACCCACGCAGGCACAGGGAGAATGTGTAAACTCCACACGGTACCGAGATCGAATCCGACTCCTCGGTGCTGTGAGGCCACCGTGCCGCCCTATCCTAAAGATATTTTCAGAAATATTTTGATGTAGTTACTGAGCCATGCAGTGTTTATACCATTATTAGTTTGTCTCCTGGTGTGTTTATCGTACACTGGCTTTGAAATGAAATCAGACAGAAACTAGATTGACAGATATAGCTTTAGTTCTGTTTAAGCAACCATATTTGGCATCAGACCACACTGTTATGTTTTACAGATAAAAACTTATTAAAAATAGTAAAATTAAAGATGCCTTAAAATAAACTCTTAATTGTGTGTATTTGGTGGAAAAATTCTAACAAATCTTGTGCACAACATAGTGCTCCTTCAAGCATCATCTGCCTTCAAGTTTGATTGCTCAAAATCCATTTGCTAAGCTGGATAGGAAATGTGTCGACCTGCTGTTTCAATCATTCCTTTTAATTCACATTGCTTTGGTTTCGAACTTTAATGAACTGCATTACTCGTGTTGGTTTGTCACTAATCAAATTTCGGAGCATTTTGCTGTCGGAGAACTTGACAAATTACTCTGGGCGGGACTCTCCATTGGCCGACATCGAAATTGGGAAAGGCGATGAGGCAGAGAATAGCTTCTGCCGCCAAAATCACGGCATGTGCCGGTTTGACGCCGAATCATGATTCCGTCAACCTGAAAATGGTGTAAATGGACAGTGCAGAGTTTAAACATCATTTGCATCTCGTTAGTGGTCCCAAATGCGATTCTCTGCCTCCGATGGGCCAAGTTCCCGACAGCGCAGTCCACGTGTGCTCTCAAAAATTGTGAACCTGGTATAGTGGCTGCTGAAAGAGAGTGAGCGAGGAGGTAGGACACAGAGAGGAGTGACCGCGGGCTGCCGGCCCAGACACTGGCCGTGCTGGCTGGAGTGGAGGGGGAGCCATGCCAGGGCCTGGGGAGGGGGAGGAGGGATGGAACTGGCTGGGGTGACCCCCTCGCGGGACTGGGGTGGTGCCCAGGCACCGACCCCATTACGGTGGCCATCTTGCTGCGCACCCACTGACTGCCCACCTTGGCCCCTGGTCCTGCATAGTGACACCGGCCGCCCCCGCACCCCACACCGCTCCAAACTCCCTGCCCAACCGGCCGCCACCCACTGGCGGACCACCCATGGCAACACCCACTGCAGCCCCCAGCGAGGGCAGTGCCAGCCAACGGTACCCTTGGCATCAGGAATGGTCGTCCGGGCCGGAGGCCCTCACAGTGCTGGCCACCGATGGGGCAGGAGTGTCTAAGGGGGGGTGGTGGTGTTGGTCGGGGGAGGGACATGTGTTGCCGGAGCCCACAGTGCCAACCGGGGCCACCGTGTTTCTCGTCAAACCTGGTTGGGCACGGGAGTACGCACCATGCTAACATGATGGCCTTTCACCCCCCTGCAGACAATGGATTTTGGAGTTTGACCAGCAATGGTGGCTGCCCTAGTGGTCGCCGCAAAGATGAGATGTCCTGCGGCCATATGAGTGGGAACCACTCGTAGAGGAGGTGGAAGCTGCAGCGACAGAGCATTCCGCAGAGGGACAAGTGGCAGCTGCCCAGGCTGGAGGGCCAGCCGCCCAACAGGCCAAGGAGGAGGAGGTGCCGCAAGAGGCCTCGTGTGTACCGGCACCACCTGACATTCGAGGACCTGCCGGACCGGGCATTGCGTTGAAGACTGGCTGAACAGAGAGACAGTGCAACATATCTGCCAGATGATGGCACACCTGGCACCTCTGGGGAATAAGGGAGGGCAGTCGCTCCCGGTGTTGCTCAAGGTGACAGTCGCCCTGAACGCCTTTGTGACAGGGTCCTTCCAGGCGCTAAGTGGGGACCTGCCCGGGGTCTCACAGACCTCCGTGCACAGATGCCATCACGAAGGCCCTATGTCCCCAGGCGGATCAATACATCCATTTCGATGTGGACTGAGCCCACCAGGATGCCCGGGCAACAGGGTTCGCTACCATCGTTGGGATGCCCAAAGTCCAGAGAGCGATCAATGGGATGCATGTCGCCCTACGTGCAGCTGTGGGGAACAGGCTGCCCTACACAAATCGAAAGGGATACCCCCACCCCCCCTTCCCGGCTGAGGGGTTGGCACCTGGGTGATGGGGGTTACCCACTGCGGCAATGGCTGATGATACCTATCTGGAGGTCACAGAGCGACATGGAGACCCACTGCAACGATGCTCATGCAATGAACAGGAGTGTGCTTCGGCCTCCTGAAGATGCGGTTCAGTTGCCTTGACTGTTCTGGAGGGGCCCTCCAGTATGATGCTAAGAGGGCCGCCCGCATCCTTCACAACATCGCACAGCAGAGGGGCGACATGCTGGAGGAGGAGGACGAAGGGCAGACCTCACCCGACGAGGAGGATGGGCAGGTCCTGGGGCTCAGGCAGACACGGGAGGCCGCACAATGTGTGTGCCAGGGCCAAAGCGCACAGGGCGCTCTGATTGCCTCCAGATTCACCAACTTGGGTGGGGGGGGGCAGAGGCACAGACACCACATCACAACCCCGCACCCCCTCCATGATACATACCTGCAGCATTGCGGGGTGGGGGCCCTGGATTGGCAGTAACAGCAGGTTGGGCCATGGGATGGAGGGTGATGCCAACCACTCTGCGATGAGCCCTGGTGCTCTGCATCGTATGACAACGTCTGACACATGCCCATGGTTGCAACGTCCACCTAGGTGATCCCTGCATGTGGGCTGGCTATTCCATCACACGGTCCCACCGAATCCCTGGGGTGGCGGTGGTGGGGGGCCGGAGAGGGGGGGTGGGGGGAGCAGGGGCCATCTATCGGGCCTGTTAACAGGTGTTTATTGTGAACAAATATTTACACATCTGTGCCCTAGCCCCTATGACTAAACTGAGGCCGTGGAATGCCCTACCTGCTACAGTAGTGAACTCGCCAACATTGAGGGCATTTAAAAGTTTATTGGATAAACATATGGATGATAATGGCATAGTGTAGGTTAGATGGCTTTTGTTTCGGTGCAACATCGTGGGCCGAAGGGCCTGTACTGCGCTGTATTGTTCTATGTTCTATGTTCTATGTACCCTGCACCCGTGACAACCTAACTGGTGTCTAACTTTCTGGCCTGACGGGCCCTAATGCTACGTTTAGGTGGTTCCCCGGACGGTACAGCAGGAGTGGAGGCGGCCTGCTGTGACTCCCGACCTGCAACGAGGATCCCCATTGGCACCTGTCTTCTGAGGCAACCGGGCTTGGATGGTACTGGCTGCTGCTCAGGTGTCCCAGGTGGCGTGGTGCCACCCTGTTCTGCCTGCTGCCACCAGACGCACCAGGTATAATGGGGGGGGGGGTGTGTGGAGGAGGGGGGAGAGAGAGAGACAGGAGCTGCTGCGGTGTTCTAGCCCCTCCCCTGTGGGAGTCACCAGCACAGGCCCCATCACCACCTCCTCCCTCGAGGTGCCCGATGGCCCCACGGCTACTCCATGGAACAGGGGTGCGAGAGGAGCCATCCCCTGAGGCACGCCGCCAACTGGCGCATCTAGTCCTGGAGGCCCGCTCTGGTCTCGACCAGGGTCTGCAAGCTCATGGCTATGGAGCACAGGGAGTGGACCATCTTCATCTGGGGCTGTGCCACATCATGCTGCGACTGCGCCACCACCTCTTGGGTCTGTGTCACATCAGCCAGTGACTGCACCATCTCCCTCTGGGACTGGGCCACCTCGCTCAGTGTCTGTGCCATGCTGGCTAGCCCCTGGGCAATGCCACCGATGTTTCCAGCCATGGCCTACTGTGACTGGGCCAGGCTGAGGAGCGCTGCTGCAATATCTGGTGGCTCTGGGACATGGCTGCAACCGGATCATCTGTGGTGCACACCAGATAGTGTCCCTGAAACCTGTTGCCCATGGCGCTGACTGCCTCTGCCACCTGCGCCCAGGCACGATGGACAGCAACACCTGGCAGCCTCCTTTCCGGCCTGAGGTACATGGTCATCCGCCGCTTCTCCACCGCGTCCAGAGGTTCTCCAGTTCTGTGTCCGTGAACTGTGGCGCCGCTCTCCTTACAGCCATCTTGTTGGCTGGGATGGAGTGTGTGGGAGGAGAATGATTTAGGTGCGCGCCTGCGGCTTGTCAGCCTCCCGAGTGTCAATCACGGACCCGGCGAATCCCGCACCATTTTTCATTAGAATTGATTATGTTCCACTTGGCGCCCGTGCTGACCCATTAGTGGTGGTGGAATCGATGCAGGTGTGGCGCAGATTTTTCTGTCGTGAAAGTCCACGGATTCTCCGTTGGCATCAACACTTAGTCTCAGGGATGGAGGATCCCGCCCTCGGTCTTTAGAGAACTGACAGAGGCACAGTGAGCTGAAGGCCTGTTGTGCTGCTCTGTGAACTTTTAGTTCATGGAATGTAATAGATGTAAAATATATAATGAGTCAAAATTAGTCAAGAAATAACAGCGGCCATTATTAATACACGAAATTGGCCAGGAACTTGTGGCACCGAATAAATGTCCTGTGAAATGTGCATCAGTACATAGATACATACAAGATAGGAGCAGCAAGAGGAGGCCTTTTGGCCCTTCGAGCCTGCTCCGCCATTTATCACGATCATGGCTGATCATCCAATTCAATAGCCTAATCCTGCTCTCTCCCCATAACCTTTGATCCCATTCACCCCAAGTGCAAAATATAGCCACCTCTTGAACATATTCAATATTTTAGCATCAACTACTTCCTGTGGTAATGAATTCCACAGGTATAACACTCGTTGGATGAAGAAATGTCTCCTCATCTCTGTCGAAATGGTTTATCTTGAATCCTCAGACTGTAACCCCTGGTTTTGGACACACCCACCATCGGGAACATCTTCCCTGTATCTACCCTGTCTAGTCCTGTTAACATTTTGTAAGTCTCTATGAGATCCCCCCCCCATATTCTTCTGAACTCCAGCGAGAAAACAATCCGAACCTAATCAATCTCTCCTCATGTGACAGTCCCACCATCCCTGAAATTAGTCTGGTAAACCTTTGCTGCACTCCCTAGTGAGCAAGAACTTCCTTCCTCAGAATAGGAGACCAAAACTGCACAGACTATTGCGGGTGTGGCCTCGACAAGGCCCTGTATAATTGCAGCAACACATCCCTGCTTCTATAATCGAACCTGTCGCAATGAAGGCCAACATACCATTTGCCTTCTTTACCGCCTCCTGCACCTGCATGCTTACTTTAAGTGACTGGTGCACAAGGACACCAAGGTCCAGCTGCACACTCCCCTCTCCCAATTTACAACCGTTCAGGTAGTAATCTGCCTTCCTGTTTTTGTTTCCAAAGTGAATAACCTCACACTTATCCAAATTATACTGCATCAGCCATTGATGTGCCCACTCGCCCAACCTGTCCAGATCATGCTCCAGAAGTTGCTCGACTATTTGTGCCATTCCACCTTTAACTTCTCGAAAACAAGGTTTTCTTATCCCTTATGATACTGTGATTTTCATGAAGTTGCTGCATTTATGTAATTCTCCCTCCTGTGTACCCGAACAGGCGCCGTAGTGTGGCGACTCGGGGATTTTCATAGTAACTTCATTGCAGTGTTAATGTAAGCCTACTTGTGAAAATAAAGTAGGCTTTATAAAGCAGCGCTCCGAAAGCTAGCGACATCGAAACAAACCTGTTGTACTTTAACCTGGTGTTGTAAGACTTCTTACTGTGAAAATAAAGATTATTATATTACCTGTGCATTAAACTTGCAACTTCAATCTAGTAATTAATGTTGTAAATACTTTTTAAATGATGTGGTAATTGTTAATGATTGCCAATCAACCCCCAGTCCAGAAAGTGAACAATTACATGTGTGGAATCTAATTTTGTGATGTACTGAATCGTTCGAGATTTCAAAATGCTAAATTTTCAATTTTCTTAATTTTCCTTTTTCTCTTGTTTTTCTCTCAAGCCAATCTTTTTCGCCCTACTCTTCATCTTTCTGTACCTGATTTGACATTGAATTCATCTGTTCTAATTCACACTTTCATTGCTCTGCTGATTTCTCAGTCCCGTTATCTCATTGGGTTAAGGCATTACACCTTTGATCCCATCTTTCACCAAGGTCCCAGAGCCCTGTTACCCTCACTGTGCTGTTAATAGCTTGCGTCGTTAACCTCTTGCACTGCAGGCAACTTGCTGGGTAAATAAAATTATCTCTGGTCTAATTGCTTTTAAAGCAGCTAAATATTTCAAGAAGCATTTCTAAAGTATGGGAAATGGGTCAACGCATTAATTTTAGATGCATTACTTCCAAGTGCAACCATATCTGACTGTGACGAAACATATACTTAGGGTGGTGTTGGTCACTTTTTTGTTACAGGAAAATTTTGTTTGGTTTCAAAATTTATATGGGGAAGTATTTTAAACAACCTGAATGATTTTTTAAAAAAAATGATTAATGGCTTGGTTACAGAGATTGATTCAGTTGTTATGACTTGAGCAATTTGTCATTGTGGCTTGGGCAATTCATTGTTTAAATTTTGTGTGATGAAGTGCTTCAGAACATATACACCTTCACCAATATAAGTATTAATTTAAATTATTTTGAGAGGAGTGTCATGTGAGAGTACCTTTAAGACGTGGATGTGTAAGCAATATACCTTTAAGAAAACAGTGATGTCAGTGAGTGGGTGGGGCTGAGGTCAGGTCAGCCATTTTGCAATTTAGTTTTGCAGTTTTGAGGAAAAGAGTTGGGTGCGTGTCTGTGTTTTGCAGTGAGCTGGATCTCTGCCATGAAAGACTACCTCTGGGTCTTTTGGGTGAATTGAACTTATAATAGTGAAGCCTTTAACCTGATGTGATTTTGTTTAAAGGTGTTAAGTCTCTTGGAAGTTTGAAGGAACATTTTCAGGAATTATTTACTGTTGCAATATTTTCTGAGTTATCTTTGAAGTAAAGGGTGTTAAGAGATCCAATGTTTATTTAAGATGTTAAGTTGAGTTCATGGAATAAACAGTGTTTTGTGTTTAAAAACCCACGTCTCCATAATTGTAATCCCACACCTCGGGAAAAAGCCGTGTGCTCGGAAAAGCAACAAATCCATTAAAGGGAGAGATTGGTTGAACTCCATAATACATTTTGGGGTTCTGAAAACGCCTCGCCCATAACAGGAGGTATATTTGATACCTTTAAGATGTTGATTTGTCCCCCAATCAATCACATGGTTTCCAATGCCAACTGTGCCTGGTACAGAGGAGTGATGGGATGAAGGCAGAGATGTGTCCTTTGATTCAAATTGCAATTGGAGAAGGTTTCATAAGATTTACTTACGAAGAATAATACAGCACAGGAACAGGACCTTCGCCCCTCCAAGCCTGTACATGATACCACCCTTGGCCAAAACCCTCAGCACTCCTAGTGCCGTATCCCTCTATACCCATCCTATCCATGTATTTGTCAAGATGCCTTTGAACACTGTTAATGTATCTGCTTCCACAACCTCCCTTGGCAGCACATTCCAGGCACTCACCACCCATTGTGTAAAAAAAACAAAACTGCCTTGCACATCTTCTCCAAATTTTGCCCCATGGACCTTAAACCTATGCCCCCCAGTGACTGCCCCTCCCACCCTGGGAAAGAGTGCCTGCTATCCACTCTATTCATGCCTCTCAAAGTCTTGTTGACATCTATCAGGTCATCCCTCCCTCAATCTGCGTTGTTCTAATGAAAACAGCCTGAGTCTATTCAGCCTCTCCACATAGTTTAAAAAAAAAAAATTTAGAGTACCCAATTCATTTTTTCTAATTAAGGGGCAATTTAGCGTGCCAATCCACCTACCCTGCACATCTTTAGGTTGTGGGGGCAAAACCCACGCAAACACTGGGAGAATGTGCAAACTCCACATGGACAGTGACCCAGAGCTGGGATCGAACCTGGGACCTCGGCGCGATGAAGCAGCAATGCTAACCACTGCACCACCGTGCTACCCTGCCTCTCCACGTAGCTAACACCCTCCAGACCAGGCAACATCCTGGTAAACCTCCTCTACACCCTCTCCACATCCAAAGCCTCCACATCCTTCTTGTAGTGTGCTGACCAGAAGTGTGCGCAATATTCCAAGTGCGGCCGTACCAAGGTTCTATACAACTGTAGCATAACTTGCCAGTTTTTATTCTTGACGACCTTGTGCACTTGTGTTGTCACTTTCAAAGATCTGTAGTCCTGTACGCCCAGATCTCTCTGACTTTCTATCTTGTTATGGGCCAGGGTTTAAAAACTCCGAAGTGTATTATGGAGTACACCTGACCTATACCTTTTTGATGAATTTGGCTAGGATGAGCACAAGAGCCTTCACTTGAGGTGTGATTCAACAATCTCCCTAGGCACTTTAATCAAAAACAAGCTTTATTCTAAGAATTTAGTTAACATTTATAGAAACACACACAGAAAGAATTTTTATCAATTACAAACATATACATAGATTACTGTAGCTGTGAAATATCTTTAACACTTAATGAATTCCCCTTTAACTGTTTCAATTCATAAACAAAATCCCATGAACCAAAGATGCCTTTTTAAGGGCGTGGCCCAGCCCTCTGCATTCTCACTTACATAAGACTGGCTTTTCCTGAGATTCTGACCCCGTCTCATCAGCAGATTTAAACCCTTCTGGAAAGCAAACTACATCTTTTAAGTTACTAAAACAGGTAACTATAATCAATGTTTTTTTTATTGGAACAGATATTTAAAATGAAAGTAGAGAGGGGCAGGTCAAAACACTTCTGTTCTCTGTCCGAGTCCACAGCCAAATGTGAAAGCAAAACCAAAAACAGCTCACAGAGCCACAAACCAGCTCCACCCACACAATGACATCACTGAGAAATGTGATAAGACAAAAACCTTTCTTAAAGGGACACTCCCATGACAATATAAGAGTTTTGCCATTTACTGTATATTTCCCCTCTGTTAGACCTACCAAAATGCATTACTTCACATTTTTCTGGATTAATCTCCACTTGCCATTTTTCTGCTCAGGTCTCCAACCTATCTATGTCCTGCTGCATCCTCTGACAATCCTCAACATTATCTGCCACTCCAACCTTGGTGCCACCCGCGAACTTAGTAATAAGACCAGCTACATTTTCCTCAATCGTTTATGTATACTACAAACAACAGAGGTGCCTGCACAGATCCCTCTGGAACACCACTGGTCAAATCCTTCCATTCAGAAAAACACCCTTCTACTGCTGCGACCTTCTGTGACTGAGCCAGTTCTGTATCCATCTTACCACCTCACCTCTGATCCCTTGTGACTTCACCTCTTATACCAGTCTGCCATGAGGCACCTTGTCAAAGGCTTTACTGAAGTCCATATAGACAACATCCACCGCCATCCCCTCATCAATCATCTTTGTCACCTCCTCAAAAAACTCGATCAAGTTAGTGAGGCACGACCTCCCCTTCACAAAACCTTTCAACCAAAGTTCTTTACTCAACAGAGGCAAAGAAATACCCCAATAAGTGCTTTATTTTCTCTCATTAGCTTAATGCAGTTAATTTCCTGTTTTATATACAGCAGTCCCTTGGTTGCTGTTCACTCATGACCCAACAATGTTTGTGCACTTGCACTACAAGTTTCAAAAAGTTTCTGCGACTGTTATTAGGCGGCAGTTGTTTACAAATTGTAAGCTCATCAAATGGATAATGAAAGGTTTAAGATACAAGAAAGTACAAAGTTTTAAAAACCTATTTTGGCAAACCTGATTAACACGCAATATCACTCCAAGGAGGTTACAGGCCAATCAGTGGCAGCTTGCCCCTCCTTTTTGGCTTACCTGTGCTTAAAATGGAAAGCACTCGTCTCACCCGACCTTCCTGACTCAGGCTGGGTGAACTGAAGAAGTGAGGTAGCAGAGGTAGCCCTTCTGGACAATTGCCCGGTAAACCCTTGCATGGGAACTTCCAAGAAGGATCCCCAGCACATTGTTTGGGTAGACCCCATGTCCGATAATGGGGAGCCAGGACCTTATGGCCCATAGTTATTATGGTGCTTTTTTGGGTGTTTATAGTTGGAATACAATATTGTGTGACGAATGGAGGATTTTAGGAATATTGGCTTCTAAATATTGGGACTATATAAGTGGTCATATTGACTACAATGGTCATGTTTTTAAAAAGGATTTTGTTTTGCAAAGGCGTGGGAGAAAGTAAAATTGACCAAAGGCATGGTTTTTAGTCTGAGGTAATGCCCTGGTTTAACTGGGGAAAGTCCCTGGGAGTTGAGGCTTTTTCAGTCTGCAGAATTAGTTTGTTTTTTTAGCTTGGGGGAGATGATGTCATTGCTGGGTGGAACCAAGGAATGTCGAGAGTCAGTTTTGGAGGAGGCTTTGGAGAGAGAGGAGGTGGAGTCTGATCTGTATGACCTAAGGGCACGATTCTCCGGAATAATTTTTAAGTGTGATAGCGAGCGGGATTTGCCATGAGCTTCCTGGCGCTCGGCCCAGCGAGACTTGCAACGCAATTCAACGTTAATTGGTCCACTTAACGATGCCTCACGGGCCTCTCGCCGCAAGTGATGGCTCGACAGCTGATTCGCCGGGACCATGCTCACCAGCACCCCGCTAACAAGGTCCAGCAGCACTTAAACTGCACTTGCTCAGCCAACCCCAGTCAGCTCGCAACAATGGCGCTGAGGAGACCAGCCCCAAGATTCGGGGATGCTGAACTGTGGAGGCTCCTGGACACTGTGCAGGCCAGGAGGGATGTCCTGTTCCCCACTTGTCCCGGAGGGTGATCTACAAGATAGCCAGTGCTGCCTGGGACGAGGTGGTGGCAGCAGTCGGCTCGTGGGAGTGTGACCATGAGGACTGTCCTCCAGTGCCGGAAGGTCTGAATAGGAGTGAATAGACACCAACACACCCCTTCTCCCAAGGGAGCATCACCCTTCCTCCATCCCCCTCCCCCTCAACCCTCCCTCCACCCACCCGTTCAACCCCCCCCCCCCAATCCTCCCTTTACACACACTTTCTTACCCCCCCCCCGCAACACAACTGTGAACCACATGTGTGGCTAACGATGCCTTCTCTGTGTCTCCTCAGGAAAAGCTCTCCCATAATCGACGGGAGAGTGCCCAGATTGGCGGTGGGATGCCAGACTTGAGGATCCTCACCTCCTTTGAGTAGCGGGCCCTGGAGATGACCAGGATGCCGAGGACAGGGTGGCCATCATGCAGAGGCTGGCGGACGCCGCAGAGGTGAGGAACCACCGGGCTCTACTCGAAGGACCTGTCAATCCGGAGTACTGATTGCTTTATTGACTGACTGACCCATCCGTCGCACTGACCACATGTACATTCTCCTGCAGGTACTCCAGCCGATGGCGCCGGCCCATCCTGGGTGGCACCCTCTTCTCACTCCGAGGAGAACACCTTGGAGGAGAGCTCAGAGGACGCAACCATTGTCGGCATGTCACAGCAGTCATCCCCATCCTCCACCAGCGCAGATACACACACCTCCGTGGGAAATGTTGGTGGACAGGCTTCTGGGGCACAATCTGGTGAGCATCACATTGCTGCTGATGCACATCTGGTGGAGGCAGGAACCCCCAAACAAGACAGCTGTCAGAGGGCTGCTGGATCCCAGGATCCAGCTGGGAACCAGCTTGATGCTGAGCCTCTTTAACAGAGTTACCCAGACCTGATGGAGACGATAGGGAGCGGCCGGGACATTCAGAGGGAGATGTCAGCGTCACTCAGCAGATCCGAAGCCGATTGGAGGAGTCCCACAGGTTATAGTGCAGGAAATGTTGCCGGCAACGAGTGGCATCGAAGCCAACACTGCTGGGGTAGGGACTGAGTGGAGAGCCTGGTTCACGACGTCACCACCATTAGTGAAGGTGTACAAGGCGTCGCTCAGTCGGTGACGGCCATGGCCGAGAGTCTCAAAGGAATGTCTGCCTCACTTGGGGATGTCACCCAGTACCAGGCTGACCTTGATGAGGTTCTGCGGGACATGTCCCACTCTCAGATGGGAATGGTGGCGGAGCTTGACCCAACCGCAGGTGGGCATTGCCAAGGCGCTGCAGAGCATATTCCAGTTACTGAGGAGCAACGCCGCTGACAACGACATCATGGTGCAGACAGTGGGGAACCGCCATGGCTGGCCGGGCTCGAACCAGATGCTCCTCTGTCCCAAGGTGGACCCCAGGGCTCTATGGGCACCAATCAGGAGGAGGGAGTGCTCGGTGCCGAACCGGACCCGTCCCATGGCGGAAACGGTGGCCACTAGCTTCCCCGAGTTGCACCCCTCTGATGAGGCCGCATCCCGGGGTCAGCACACTGGACAGGGTGGCACGGCTGTGCCTATGCCGTCGACAAGTGAGCCAGGGCCCTCTGCTCCATAGGACGCCCGCCAGGGGCATCGAAGGCCATGGGATGAGAAAAGCAGCTGGCTGCCTTCACCTCAGATGTGCATCCTGGGGAGACACCGAGGCATAGTGGTAAAACTAGGAGGGCAAAGCACATTGAGGATCACTGAGGCACCGGGGGAGGGGGGAAGGAGGTAGGTAGGGAGTGTACGGGTTGGAGGATGGGGGAAGGAGGAACCATGAGGAGAGTGGGACCCGTGAACAATAAACACCCTTGTGCACAACCAGTAGGATAGCTCTGTCACTTTCTTCCGCAATGCATCAACCCATGCAGGTCATGGGTGTAAGCGAGCACTCGGTAGACAGCCAGGTGTCAGACTATGGCATAGATTGAGGAGCACCAGCGCTCAATTCTCTGTGAGTTATCATCACTTCCTTGCCCTCGACAGTGACTCGCTAACACTGCTGACACCGTCCCAGCACCCTGGTGTGATGTGACACATATCCTGAGAGGGTGGGAAATGGGGGTGGTGGGTGGGTAAGGTAGCGATGACAGACCAGACCACGTACTAAGTGAAGCGGGCGAGTATGAGGGCCTCCCTGGCCCTCCAGGCTTGCCGGACCCTCCCTGCTGCTGCCTGTCCTGCATTCTCTGGCTAGACCTTGGGTTCCTCCCCGGCCTCGTCCTCCAGCCCCTGGTGGTCCGCCGCCACGTCATCCTCGTCCGTTCCCCCCCCGCCTCGGAGGTGGCCACATGTTCCTCATCGCCCCGCTGCTGTGTGAGGTTGTGGAGGACAGAGCAGACCTCTTCAAAGCGGGTGACCCTCCGGGCGGTGTACTGGAGTGCACCACCAGAGCGGTCTCGGCATCGGAACTGCATCTTGAGGAGTCCGATGCACCGCTCAATGACAGCCCGGGTGGCTGCATGGGCCTCGTTGTACCAGGCCTCAGGCCTCCGTACTGGCGTCATTAGCCAGGTCCTCAACGGTTACCCCTTATCTCCCAAGAGCCAGCCGCCCATCCTGGGGTGTTCCTCAAAGACTGCAGTGATGACCGACTGCCCCAGGATGTAGCTGTCGTTCACACTCCCCGGAATGCGTGCACACACGCAATATCTTGTGGTGGTCGCACACAAACTATGTTGAGGGAGTGGAACCCCTTTCTGTTAACATGGGGCACCCCCAGATGGCCCGGTGAGCACAGGGTGACATGTGTGGCATCTATTATCCCCTGGCCCTGGGCCATCCTGGCGATGGCGGAGAAACTTGCGGCCCGGGCGTCTTGCTGAGCCTGGTCCATTTCAAAGATGATGTAATCTTCCACCCTGGCATACAGGGCATTCGTGACCTGCCAGATGCACCTGGGGACTGTGGCCTGTGAGATACCACACAGGTCTCCGCTCGAGCCCTGGAATGATCCTGTCGCTTAAAGGTTCAGGGCTGCGGATATCCTCCTCCTCCATGTAGTGCCATGTCTGTGAGAACATGGCACAAGTGTCGCACTTTTTCTTGTTGCGGCGAAGCCTCCTGTGGCATGCACTGTCCGTCATTTGATCGAATGTCCAACGTCGCCTGTACACCCTGGGCCACCGTGGGACTCCTCCCCTGCGTTCCTCCTAGGTCTGATGCACGGCCAGGTCCTCTGGGTGCGGGGCGAGGTCCGGCACGTGGGCCGCTGCCATGAGCATCTACAGATGCTGCTGCTGCCGCCTTCTCAGTGGTCTGGCTGCATCGCATAGAAGAGCACTAGGGCAACCTCTGCGTCCAACATCCCTGCCATAGCGTTCAATATCTGTAAGGCATTGGGAGAGGGTGTTAGACTGGCGAACAGCGGTGGATTCCATCCCGGACCCTCCATTCCTCCACTGACCCCCCCTCCCCAACCCAGAAGGCCCTGCCCAAGCACATCTGGCCACAGCGGGCCCACCTCACTGGACCCCAGACCCTAAACCCAGGACACCCGCTCACAACGTCAACCAGACCAGGCGCTGGTCCCCTCCCCGTGGCACTCACCCAGACTCCGACCATGGCCATGTTCCCGGAGCTGTGTCCCATCCCCTGGGTGTTCGGATGTTGGCTGCTGCGTGTGTGGTGTTGCCTCCCGCAGTGTTCAGGCACATTGTCTAGGCATCGCGGTCTGATTGGAATGCTGGGCAATGACTCCCGTCATGCTACATGGCCCACCCACCATGGGAATCCGCTTGGGTCGTGTGAAGTGCTCACTTAACCACAATTGCCAATTCCCTAAGAATTATAGCCTTCAGCTCACTGCCAGAGGCCTCGACAGTCGGAGGGGGTTTTGGGTGGTCGTTGGAGCAGATAGGCAGGGACAAGGGTTGCCCCTGGAATGGGTACATCCGATCCAGGGGTTAGCATGCTGGTGCCGTGGTTGCCACCTCCCTCAGTGCCTCCCATCACCCTCCCATGGCAGCTCTCCCACAGCGGCCTACCCCTGCCAAGAGGACCCCACCGCCTGCCGAGCACAGAGCACAGAGACACCTGGGCTCTTTACCTGAGAGCAAATTGGCTACTCACTTCCCCACAGAAGCACTTCCACCAGGTTCACGTTTTTAAAAAGGAATACTTTTTAAAAAATATATATTTTATTCAAGTTTTTTGGCCAAACATAACAATGCGTATTGTTTCTTTTACACAACAATAAAGCATTATAAATAACCGTGGCCAGTTTTAAACAAATAAATAAGTAATATAAACAAAAACAAAAAACAAAACTAAATGGCAACTGCCTTGTCCAAAATAAATACTCTCCAAAAATACAATCCAACAATCCGATATACGATTACATATACCAAATACATATACATATACAATAACATCCCTGAGTGTCCGTCCGATTCCTCCTCCTCCTCTCCCCCCCCCCCCCCCCCCCCCCCCCCCCCCCCCCCCCCGGGTTGCTGCTGTTATCTACTTCTTTTCCATTCCCTCTATCTTTCTGTGAAGTAGTCGACGAACGGTTGCCACCGCCTGGTGAACCCCTGAGCCGAACCACTTAACAAGAACTTAATCCGTTCTAACTTTATGAACCCTGCCATATCGTTTATCCAGGTCTCCACACCCGGGGGCTTGGCTTCCTTCCACATTAACAATATCCTGCGCCGGGCTACAAGGGATGCAAAGGCCAACACGTCAGCCTCTCATGCCTCCTGCACTCCCGGCTCTTCTGCAACCCCAAATATAGCCAACCCCCAGCTTGGTTCGACCCAGACCCCCCACCACCTTCGAAAGCACCTTTGCCACCCCCACCCAAAACCCCTGTAGTGCCGGGCATGACCAGAACATGTGGGTGTGATTCGTTGGGCCTCTCGAGCATCTCGCACACCTATCCTTTACCCCCCAAAATTTACTAAGCCGTGCTCCAGTCATATGCGCCCTGTGTAGCACCTTAAATTGTATCAGGCTTAGCCTGGCACACGAGGACGATGAGTTTACCCTACGTAGGGCGTCGGCCCACAGCCCCTCCTCAATCTCCTCCCCCAGTTCTTCTTCCCATTTCTCTTTCAGCTCATCTACCATGATCTCCCCCTCGTCCCTCATCTCCCTGAATATGTCCGCCACCTTACCGTCCCCCACCCATGTCTCTGAGATCACTCTATCCTGCACTTCCTGCGTCGGGAGCTGCGGGAATTCCCTCACCTGTTGCCTCGCAAAAGCCCTCAATTGCATATGCCGAAATGCATTCCCTTGGGGCAACCCATATTTCTCCGTCAGCGCTCCCAGACTCGCAAACGTCCCATCTACAAATAGATCTCTTAATTGTACTACCCCAGCTCTTTGCCATGCTCCAAATCCCCCATCCATTCTCCCCGGAACGAACCTATGATTGTTTCTTATCGGGGACCGCACCGAAGCTCCCGTCCCTCCCCTATGCCGTCTCCACTGCCCCCAAATTTTCAATGTAGCCACCACCACCGGGCTTATGGTGTATTTCTTTGGTGAGAACGGCAACGCCGCCGTCACCATTGCTTGCAGGATAGTCCCCCTGCAGGACGCCCTCTCCAATCTCTTCCACGCCGCTCCCTCCCCTTCTCCCATCCACTTACACACCATTGAAACATTGGCGGACCAGTAGTACTCACTTAGGCTCGGTAGTGCCAGCCCCCCCCCCTATCCCTACTACGCTGCAAGAATCCCCGCCTCACTCTCGGGGTCTTCCCAGCCCACACAAAACTCATAAGGCTCTTCTCAATTCTTTTGAAAAAAGCCTTCGTGATCACCACCGGGAGGCACTGGAACACAAAAAGGAATCTCGGGAGGACCACCATTTTAACTGCCTGCACCCTACCTGCCAATGACAGGGACACCATGTCCCATCTCTTGAAATCCTCCTCCATCTGTTCCACCAACCGTGTTAAATTAAGCCTATGTAATGTACCCCAATTCTTGGCTATCTGGATCCCCAGGTACCGGAATTCCCTTGTTACCTTCCTCAACGGTAAATCCTCTATCTCTCTGCTCTGTTCCCCCGGATGCACCACAAATAGCTCACTTTTCCCCATGTTTAGTTTATACCCTGAAAAATCCCCAAACTCCCCAAGTATCCGCATTATCTCTGGCTTCCCCTCCGCTGGGTCCGCCACATATAGCAACAAATCATCCGCATACAGAGATACCCGGTGTTCTTCTCCCCCCCACTAAGTACTCCCCTCCACTTCCTGGAACCCCTCAGTGCCATGGCCAGGGGTTCAATCGCCAATGCAAACAATAACGGGGACAGAGGACATCCCTGTCTCGTCCCTCTATGGAGCCGAAAATAGTCAGACCCCCGTCCATTCGTGACCACGCTCTCCATCGGGGCCCTCTACAGCAACTGTACCCACCTGATATACCCGTCCCCAAAGCCAAATCTCCTCAACACCTCCCACAAATAATCCCACTCCACTCTACCAAATGCTTTCTCGGCATCCATCGCCACCACTATCTCCGCTTCCCCCTCTGGCGGGGGCATCATCATTACCCCTAGCAGCCTCCGTATATTTGTATTTAGCTGTCTCCCCTTCACAAACCCAGTTTGGTCCTCATGGACCACCCCCGGGACACAATCCTCTATCCTCATTGCCATTACCTTGGCCAGAATCTTAGCATCCACATTCAGGAGGGAAATGGGCCTGTATGACCCGCATTGCAGCGGGTCTTTTTCCTTCTTTCGGAGGAGCGATATCGTTGCCTCTGACATAGTCGGGGGCAGCTGCCCCCTTTCCCTCGCCTCATTAAAGGTTCTCATCAGTAGCGGGGCCAGCAAGTCCAAATATTTCTTATAGAATTCAACTGGGAATCCGTCTGGTCCCGGGGCCTTCCCCGCCTGCATGCTTCCAATCCCTTTCACTACTTCCTCCGTCTCAATCTGTGCTCCCAGCCCCACTCTCTCCTGTTCCTCCACCTTAGGAAATTCCAGCTGATCCAGAAAGCACATCATTCTCTCCTTCCCGTCCGGGGGCTGCGCTTCATATAATCTTTCATAAAATGCCTTGAACACTCCATTCACTCTCTCCACTCCCCGCTCCATCTCTCCCTCCTCATCTCTCACCCCCCCCCCCCTATCTCCCTTGCTGCTCCCCTTTTCCTCAGTTGGTGGGCCAACAACCTACTCGCCTTCTCCCCATATTCGTTCTGTACACCCTGTGCCTTCCTCCATTGTGCCTCTGCCTTACCCGTAGTCAACAAGTCAAATTCTACATGTAGCCTTTGCCTTTCCCTGTATAGTCCCTCCTCCGGTGCCTCCGCGTATTGTCTGTCCACCCTCAGCAGTTCTTTCAACAACCGCTCCCTTTCCCTACCCTCCTGCTTTCCTTTGTGTGCCCTAATAGATATCAGCTCCCCTCTAACCACTGCCTTCAGTGCCTCCCAGACCACTCCCACCTGTACCTCCCCATTATCATTAATTTCCAAGTACCTTTCAATACACCCCCTCACCCTTAAACACACCCCCTCATCTGCCAATAATCCCATGTCCATTCTCCAGGGTGGAAGCTGTTGTTTTTCTTCCCCTTTCTCCAGGTCCACCCAGTGTGGAGCATGATCCGAGATGGCTATAGCCGTGTACTCCGTCCCCGTCACCTTTGGGATCAGTGCCCTTCCCACAACAAAAAAATCTATTCGTAAAAATACTTTATGTACATAGGAGAAAAACGAAAACTCCTTACTCCTAGGTCTACTAGATCTCCAGGGATCTACTCCTCCCATCTGCACCATAAAATCCTTAAGCACCCTAGCTGCAGCCGGCCTCCTTCCGGTCCTGGACCTCGATCTGTCCAGCCCTGGGTCCAGCACCGTATTGAAGTCTCCACCCATTACCAACTTCCCCACTTCTAGGTCCGGGATTCGTCCTAACATACGCCTCATAAAATTGGCATCATCCCAGTTCGGGGCATACACATATACTAATACCACCGCCTCCCCTTGCAGTTTGCCACTCACCATCACGTATCTGCCCCCACTATCCGCCACTATAGTCTTTGCCTCAAACATTACCCGCTTCCCCACTAGTATGGCCACCCCCCTATTTTTTGCATCTAGCCCCGAATGAAACACCTGCCCCACCCATCCTTTGCAAAGTCTAACCTGGTCTGTCAGCTTCAGATGCGTCTCCTGAAGCATAACCACATCTGCCTTAAGTTTCTTTAGGTGTGCGAGTACCCGTGCCCTCTTAATCGGCCCGTTCAGCCCTCACATTCCACGTGATCAACCGGGTTGGGGGGCTCTTTACCCCCCCCCCGCTTGATGACTAGCCATTTCCTTTTTCAATCCAGCTCCTCACCCGGTTCCCACGTAGCTGTATCCCCCCCCAGGCGGTGCCCCCCCGCCCCGACCCCCCCCCCTCCCATACCAGCTCCCCCTTCTCCCCAGCAGCAGCAACACAGTTACCCCCCCCCCCCCCGCTAGATCCCAAACTAACGTAATTGCACCCCCCATGTTGCTCCCAGAAGTCAGCAAACTCTGGCCGACCTCGGCTTCCCCCCCGTGACCTCGGCTCACACTGCGCGAGGCCCCCTCCTTCCTGCTTCCCTGTTCCCGCCATGATTACCATAGCGCGGGAACAAAGCCCACGCTTCCCCTTTTGGGCCCGCCCCCAATGGCCGGCGCCCACAGCTCCTCATCCTCCCTCACCCCCTCCCCCTCGACATGGGGAAGAGAGAGAAGTTACAGGGTCGCAGGTTTAACAATCTGGGAAGTCCTCTCTTCCCCCTTTTCCCCCCTTCAACCCACAAATTCACCCCCCCACTTTTGTCCCAAACGTTCTTTTTCTGGCCCGCTCACTCCAGCTTCTCCTCGACAATAAATGTCCACGCCTCGTCTGCCGTTTCGAAATAGTGGTGTTTCCCTAGATGTGTGACCCACAGTCTTACCGGTTGCAACATTCCGAATTTGACCTTCCTTTTATGCAACACTGCCTTGGCCCGATTAAAGCTTGTCCTCCTTCTCGCCACCTCTGCACTCCAATCTTGATACACGCGGACCACCGCATTCTCCCACCTACTGTTCCGAGTTTTCTTGGCCCATCTGACGACCATCTCTCTGTCCTTGTATCGGAGAAATCTCACAACTATTGCTCGAGGAATTTCTCCAGCCCTCGGTCTTCGCGCCATAACCCGATATGCTCCCTCCACCTCCAGCGGACCCGTCGGGGCCCCCGATCCCATTAACGAATGCAGCATCATGCTCACATATGCCCCGACGTCCGCCCCTTCTGCTCCTTCGGGAAGACCAAGAATCCTTAAGTTCTTCCTCCTCGCATTGTTCTCCAGCACCTCCAGCCTTTCCACACATCTTTTGTGTTGTGCCTCGTGGATCTCGTGGTCGGCCAGAGTTTGCTGACTTCTGGGAGCAACCTAAAGTGAACTGTATTGCTTGCATCACCATTAAAGGTACTATCGCTAATTAAACTGTTCGGGACAATTCAGATATTCTTTGGCTCAACAGCATAACATTTATTCACTGAATCAGGTGAAGTGCACACATGTCCACAATGCAGCTCATTTTCAAAACTTAGAATGTTGAAGTTGGACAGCTTAAAAGATTGTAGCTCAATTTTGTAAAACTACAGGTGGGATTTTCACGCAACACACTCCAAAGGGCGGCCCGCCATTAGCCCGTGGCGTGAACGGCAGGAAAATTACCTTCACTATTATCTTTCGCTTTATCCTCTGAGATAAAGGCCGGAATCTTCTCACTGCCCGCCAACGGTGCACTGCTGTGAATTTCAATGGGAAACTCCATTGACAACGGCGAGGCCAGGAGATCCCACTGCTGGCCAATGGCGGGCCGCATCAACTGCCGCAAAACACACGGTGGATTGCACAGAAAATCCTGCCCGGTGGCACCCTTTTTCTCTTTTGGAGAAATTTCTGCAGTAGGAGCTTTTTGTGTGTTTGCTCATATTAAACAATCAAGTTTTAACTTGTTATTTGGCTATGGTTTTTTCAGAAAGCATGTGGAATATTTATGCAGAGGTACTGGCTGTCACCATCAATATGCAGGGCCTCACAAAGATCAGCTTATTTTCTGTCAGAGGTTCTTCTATTGGGTGTTACTTGATACCACTGCTACCCTACTCTGTTATTCCCTGTGGCATCAATGAGATGATTATTAATGATCAGATGTCAATGGTGTCCTGTAACAATAGTTTTGTTGGCACTGAAAATGACTCTTTTATGGATTAGAATAATTGAGAATGGTTCTGCTGAGGTTTGTAAGTTTTAGTGTACAAAAATAGTGATCAAAACATATTATTTATTTTTTCCAGTTAACATGGTTACATTGAAAGGCTAAAAAACAAATCATGCAAGCATTTTGTTGCTTGTCCCCGTAAGAATTTCATCAAATCACGTGGTTCTCTATCTTTCTCCATGTACAGACTCCTTGTGGTTATGCCAGTTGTCTCTTATAATTGGTTTTACTTGCTTTGCATTCCGAAGTTCAGTACAAAAATGTATGCAGTAATCTTATTGAATAGTTCAAAGTGTTGACTGGCCTTCTGCTGCTCGTATGTTGCTATTTTCCTTGCAGCTTACATTCCCTCCTACATTTATATGTTGATTTGAACCAAGTTCAGAAGCATGGATGCAAGACCACCATCAAAGTTCTCTCCAGTCAGAATATATTCTCAATTCATTTGCATAAACTTTATAGACAATTACAAGGTAGCTTGCGATTGTATTGTAATTTTTTTGGTCTTTCAAATCACGTACTGTATGTTGGCTGAAAACTGTCTACTTACCACATAAATAAAATTAATTGTAGTGTTCTATCTTCAACTGCTCAAATTGTTTTATTGCTGAATTTCTATTGTATCTTTTATATTTCTGATAACAAAGGCAGAGTGCTTGATGCAGTAATTACCAAACTTCATTAATCTTCCAAACAGCAGTGTTTAATCTTTCTTCATTGATATTATGTCATGTGATTCTTTTTCTTGTAGTTCAGACTTGTTTGTCACTTGAAATTACTCCAGAAAAGAAAAAACGTATTTATTCTTACACTTCCAAAACAAATCCATAAAGCAATACTGTAGTTGAGAATATATTTGATGAACTCATTAATAATCTCCAAAAAGCTGTTGTGCTGAAATGCATAATAAAAAAAATGAGAATGGGTTCTTTAAGGTTTATTTTGCCTCTGAGTCATTTACTGTCACTGAGGAGTTGAATCAACCATATGATTAGTTAATTGTAGTGGTTTGATTTGCATAGAGAATTCTTGCATAAGGCTTTTTAGTAAAGGTCAACGGATTTTTTTTCTGATTAAATTATTTACTTATGTAGGTATTCTCTGTTAATGAGACACTAATTTGGGTGTACGTGTTTTATCTGCAGTGGACCATAGGTCAGCAGCTGAAGCCTGCCAGTTGTAGAAGTTAGCGTTTTTTGATACTCAAATTGCCTAATCCGAGCAGTTTTTAATCAGTCCTCATTTAAACTACATTGAATTTAGTTAGTGTGACCATTTCCCCACATGAAGGAATAATTTTAACTGACTGTAATTCAGTAGAATTTAGCAACATGAACTGGAAACTGAAACTGGAAATGGGCACCTAGATGGAAAAAATAATTATTATTTTGGCATGACCTGTTGCTAACTTTTGGTTGGCTCTTAATTCGTAATTTGCTCTGTTTGTTTAACCTTTGCTCTAGAGTCGCCAGGTATCTTTATGATACCGCCACGAGGTTCAAGTTCAAGTACTGATCAATAACTCAACACACCAATTAGTAAGATTCAAATCAAAACACATTTATTATATACAGTAAGTCACTACTCATGCATAAACTCTACTTTCTAGGCTATTTCTCTATCACTAAAAGGCCTATACTTAGCTTCGGAATTGGCCCACCAGGTCAGGGAAACAAATGGCCTTTCGTTCAGGTCCTGAGTCTGCAGGATTCAAAAGCTGGTATGGACTTGTAGCTGCTATAAATGTTCCACATGCAAACCATAGAACTATTCATAAGCCAAAGTAGAACTCTTTATAGCACTTTTTTTTTACACAGTCTGATAATGTCCAGTACTTTTGAATTGAAAGTCTTTCCGAGATCTTTCACAGTCTCGTGTGTGAGCAGTGCTGTTCTTAAATTCATTTTGAAACGCAAGCATGACCCATATTGCATCATGTAACAGTGATTATATTTATCTCTTACTGGCTACAGATTAGTGTATGATATATCAAGAGAAGACTACCCATTTACTAACAGTCTTATACTTAATTACCGTAGTTGCTGAGTAATGGCAGTGACATCAACAAAAAGGCTGCCAATTCTCTGATGGTGTGTGATTCTGGTTGCATACCTGAAAAAGGAACACCTTTCAAGATACAGCTAGCTGGATTCATTTTGAATTTGCACTTAGTCTGTCCATCAAGTCCAATCACACATATGACACAAATTCCCCCTCCCCACTTGCCACAATGGTATCTTCCCTGTTGCTCCGCCTATGTGTCTATTCCAGTGCTTAAATCTTGTTACTAGCCAATCTTTATGCCAGAAACAATTTGGGTAATATGGAAAAATGTATTGAAGGTCATTTTAGAATCAGTTATGGGACTCCACTTTTTCTTTGTCCCTGTACACCCTTTTATACTTACCTCAAAATCCTGAGACCATAAGCTGCAGAAGTGGAGCACTGTGGTTGTGAAATGCACAATTTAGTAATTAACTATCTTGTCTTTACTAGCATAGATAGATAAATTGTGCTTCCACCTCCATTTCCCACAGGTTTCTGCTTAAAATAGATTCACAGTTACAATTGGGAGAGATCAGTATCCTATCATTTCTGCCCGGCACAAATCTAATGAAGTGTAAGATTAATTGTATACACATACACACACAGGTGTCAAAAGAACAAGGAGGAGTGTTTGGGAATCCAGCCAGCTGTTCGTTCCTGCTTGTCTCTTTAACCATTCTGTGTTAATAATATGGTAAAATGCCTTGTGTTAAAAGGAAATTGAACAGCAGCATTATTCTCAAATTTAACAAAAATGTTGCGTGAGCACAGTTGCGTGCCAGCAACCTTGAAAGAGCAGAGTATATTAATGAAGCCTTATTTAATGCTTGCTGGTAGATTCACTTTTGCTGTTTGATTTCTGTTAGCTGCTGGTTCCCACTGATTGAAGATGTCACTTATTAACAACCTCAATAGTACAGTATTAATGAAATTTAAGGCCACAAATTTAAATTGTTGTGAATCGGCACAACATAGGAACAGGAGTAGGCCTTTTTGCCTGTCGAGCTTGCTCTGCCATTAATAGATCATGGCTGATCATTTATGTTGATGCCATTTTCCTGCACTATCTCCATATCCTTTGGTGTCCAGAAATCTATTGGTTTCTTTCACAGCCTTCTGGGGTAGAGAAATCCAAAGATTCTCCGCCATGAGTCAATTTAAGCTACATTGTGTTTTGGAAGAAGTTTATTTGGATGATCAGGTGTTTGTACATCCCTGCCTCTTTCAGAAAATAGAAAAAAATGACTTGTATTCTCCTAGTCTTTTTTAAAAAGCAAGACACAGACATTTGTTTGTATGTAGATCATATGTGTAGATGATAAGGCGTCATAGGATAATTGAATTCTGCAAAAGTTAATTAGACAGTTTCTGATCAATGGTTTCTTCTGAATTTAAATTATTTAGGACTTCCAAACATTTCAACTTGCAGGGTAAATAAAGATTGTGCTGTGGTGATAGACCAATGTTTTACTTCTTCTGACATGCAGGTGGATGGACCAGTAATCTTAATATGAAATTAATACCTAAAATTGTATGTTGCTCTTATTTTGATAGCCACATCTTGTGGATGGGATTGCTGGTGAGGGGGTGTGTATCAGTAAACAGCATCTGTCCTGAAATAGATTGTGACATATATATACAGTTTATTATGCTTTTAATTGGTAAGGAACCAGAGGAAAGGATAGAACTGCTTTTGACAATTTCAGCACCTACTGTGCCAGTGGCCAAAGATATTGTTGGTCATATAAACATTTTGTTTTTTGCAGGAAATGATTGGGAGGGAGGGAAAGCCAGCTGTGCAAAAAAGCTGCAGGAAGAGAGCAAAGATCGGAGAAAGGGAGCAATGACAATTTAATGAATCAAGCAAAATTTTAACTCTTTCTGTCGTGAATTATTTAGGTTTTTTGACAATGAAATTTACTTGGTGACCTGTCATCTAGAGTTGTAAGCATATGCTCAACAGGATTTTGGAAAAATAAGAGGGATTTTGTTGAAACATAAGATTCTGAGGGAGCTTGACATGGTGGATGCTGAGAGGATGTTTCCCCTTGTCAGGGAATCTAGAACAAGGAGGCACAGTTTAAAAATAAGGGAGTCTCCGATTTAAGACAATGAAGAGGAATAATTTCTTACAGAGAGCAGTGGAGACTCATTGAATATATTCACGGCTGAGTTAGGTAGGTTTTATTTATTTTTAAAAAAATATATTTTATTCAGATTTTTTTGGCCAAACAAAACAATACAAAGGTTTTCCTTTTTACAACAGTAAATCAGTATAAATAACAGTGGCCTTTTTTAACAAATAAATAAATAATATATAAACTAAATGGCAACTGCCCTATCAAAAATAATAACTCTCCAAAGTAAAATCAAACAGTCCAATATACATAGCCTAGTACAAATATTTATACAAAAACACCCCTGTGGACCCACCCGGGCCCTCTTCTTTCCCCCCCCCCCCCCCGGGTTGCTGCTGTCACCTTCCCATTTCTTTTATCGTTCTGCGAGGTAGTCAATGAACGGTTGCCACCGCCTGGTGAACCCTTGAGCCGAACCCCTTAGTGCAAACTTTATCCGTTCTAGTTTTATAAACCCTGCCATGTCATTTATCCAGGTCTCCACGCCTGGGGGTTTGGCTTCCTTCCACATAAGCAATATCCTTCGCCGGGCTACTAGGAGCCTCTTTCGCCTCCTGCACTCCCGGCTCTTCTGCAACCTCGAATATAGCCAACCCCCAGCTTGGCTCGACCCAGACCCCCACCACCTTCGAAAGCACCTTTGCCACCCCCACTCAGAACCCCTGTAGTGCCGGACATGACCAAAACATGTGTGTGTGGTTTGCTGGGCTTCTCGAGCATCTCCCACACCTATCTACCCCGAAAAATTTACTGAGCCGTGCTCCGGTCATATGCGCCCTGTGTAAAACCTTGAAATGTATCAGGCTTAGCCTGGCGCACGAGGACGACGGGTTTACCCTACGTAGGGCATCAGCCCACAGCCCCTCCTCAATCTCTTCCCCCAGCTCTTCTTCCCATTTCCCCTTCAACTCACCCACCATGATCTCCCCTTCGTCCCTCATTTCCCTGTATATGTCCGACACCCTACCATCGCCCACCCATGTCCCCGAGATCACTCTATCCTGGACCTCCTGCGTCGGGAGCTGCGGGAATTCCCTCACCTGTTGCCTCGCGAAAGCCCTCGCTTGCATGTACCGAAATGCATTCCCTTGAGGCAACCCATATTTTTCCGTCAGCGCTCCCAGACTCGCAAACGTCCCGTCTACGAACAGATCTGTCAGTTGCACAACCCCAGCTCTTTGCCACGCTCCAAATCCCCCATCCATTCTCCCCGGGACAAACCTATGGTTATTTCTTATCGGGGACCGCACCGAGGCTTCCGTCCTTCCCCTATGTCGTCTCCACTGCCCCCAAATTTTTAATGTTGCCACCACCGCTGGACTTGTGGTGTATTTCTTCGGGGAGAACAGCAACGGCGCCGTCACCATTGCTTGTAGGCTGGTTCCCTTGCAGGACACCATCTCCAATCTCTTCCACGCCGCTCCCTCCCCTTCTCCCATCCACTTACACACCATTGAGATATTGGCGGCCCAGTAGTATTCACTTAGGCTCGGTAGTGCCAGCCCCCCCCTATCCCTGCTACGCTGCAAGAACCCCCTCCTCACTCTCGGGGTCTTCCCGGCCCACACAAAACTCATGACACTTTTCTCAATCCTTTTGAAAAAAGCCTTCGTGATCACCACCGGGAGGCACTGAAACACAAAGAGGAATCTCGGGAGGACTACCATTTTAACCGCCTGCACCCTACCCACCAGTGACAGGGGCACCATGTCCCATCTCTTAAAATCCTCCTCCATCTGTTCCACCAATCTTGTTAGATTAAGCCGGTGTAAGGTTCCCCAACTCCTGGCTATCTGAATCCCTAAGTACCGGAAATCTCTTGTCACCTTCCTCAGCGGTAAGTCATCTATTCCCCTGCTCTGCTCCCCCGGATGCACCACAAACAGCTCACTCTTACCCATATTCAATTTGTACCCCGAAAATTCGCCAAGCTCCCTGAGTGTCTGCATTATCTCAGGCATCCCCTCCACTGGGTCCGCAACATACAGCAATAAATCATCTGCATACAGGGATACCCGGTGTTCTTCTCCTTCCCTGAGCACTCCCCTCCACTTCCTGGAGCCCCTCAGTGCTATGGCCAGGGGCTCAATCACCAATGCAAACAGTAACGGAGACAGGGGACACCCCTGCCTCGTCCTTCTATGAAGACGGAAGTAATCAGACCTCTGTCTGTTCGTGACCACGCTCGCCACCGGGGCCCTATACAGCAGCTGTACCCATCCAATAAACCCTTCTCCAAAACCAAATCTCCTCAGCACCTCCCACAGATAATCCCACTCCACTCTGTCGAATGCTTTCTCGGCGTCCATCGCCACCACTATCTCCGCCTCCCCCTCTGGTCGGGGCATCATCATTACCCCTAGCAACCTCCGTCTGTTCGTGTTCAGCTGTCTCCCCTTAACGAACCCAGTTTGATCCTCGTGGACTACCCCGGGGACTCAGTCCTCTATCCTCGTCGCCATCACCTTGGCCAAGAGCTGAGCATCTACATTTAAAAGGGAAATGGGCCTGTAGGACCCACACTGCAGCGGGTCTTTTTCCTTCTTCAAAAGGAGCGATATCGTTGCCTCCGACATAGTCGGGGGCAGCTGCCCCTTTCCCTAGCCTCATTAAAGGTTCTCGTCAGAAGCGGGGCCAGTAAGTCCATATACTTCCTATAAAATTCCACCGGGAATCCGTCCGGTCCCGGGGCCTTCCCCGCCTGCATGCTCCCAATCCCTTTTACCACCTCCTCCATCTCAATCTGTGCTCCCAGTCCCACCCTCTCCTGCTCCTCCACCTTCGGGAATTCCAGCTGATCCAAGAAACACATCATTCCCTCCTTCCCTTCCGGGGGCTGAGCCTTATATAGCCTCTCATAAAATGCCTTGAACACCCCGTTCACTCTCTCCGCTCCCCGTTCCATCTCTCCCTCCTCATCTCTCACCCCACCTATCTCCCTCGCTGCTCCCCTCTTCCTCAATTGGTGGGTCAGTAGCCGACTCGCCTTCTCTCCATACTCATATTGTACACCCTGTGCCCTCCTCCACTGTGCCTCCGCCTTACCCGTGGTCAGCAGGTCAAACTCCACATGTAGCCTTTGTCTTTCCCTGTAAAGTCCCTCCTCCGGTGCCTCCGCATATTGCCTGTCCACCCTCAAAAGTTCTTTCAGCAATCGCTCCCTTTCTTTATCCTCTTGTTTCCCTTTATGTGCCCTTATGGATATCAGTTCCCCTCTAACCACCGCCTTCAACGCCTCCCAGACCACTCCCACCTGAACCTCTCCATTGTCATTAAGCTCCATGTACCTTTCGTGGCACCCCCTCACCCTTAAACATACCCCCTCATCCGCCACTAAGCCCATATCCATTCTCCAGAGTGGGTGCTGTTCTTTTTCCTCTCCTACCACGTGGAGCGTGGTCTGAAATAGCTATGGCTGTATATTCCGTCCCTGTCACCTTCGGAATCAGTGCCCTTCCCAAGACAAAAAAGTCTATCCGTGAATATACTTTGTGGACATGGGAGAAAAATGAGAACTCCTTACTCCTAGGCCTACTAAATCTCCAGGGGTCTACCCCTCCCATCTGCTCCATGAAGTCCTTGAGCACCCTGGCCGCTGCCGGCCTCCTCCCGGTCCTGGACCTCGATCGGTCCAGCCCTGGATCAAGCACCGTATTGAAATCTCCCCCCATTACCAACTTTCCCGCCTCCAGGTCTGGGATCCGTCCCAACATATGCCTCATAAAATTTGCATAATCCCAGTTCGGGGCATATACGTTCACCAGAACCACTGCCTCCCCTTGCAATCTGCCACTCACCATCACATATCTACCCCCACTATCCGCCACTATGGTCTTTGCCTCAAACAGTCCCCGTTTCCCCACCAAGATAGCCACCCCCCTGTTCTTCGCATCCAAACCCGAATGAAACACCTGCCCCACCCATCCTTTACGTAGTCTGACCTGGTCTATCAGTTTCAGATGCGTCTCCTGCAAGATAACCACATCTGCCCTTAATTTCTTTAGGTGTGCGAGTACCCGTGCCCTTTTAATCGGCCCGTTCAGCCCTCTCACGTTCTACGTGATCAGCCGGGTTGGGGGGCTCTTTACCCCCCCCCCCCCCCTTGTCGACTAGCCATCCCCTTTTTTAACCCAGCTCCTCACCCGGTTCCCACGTACCCGTGTATCCCCCCGACGGCGCCCTCCCGCCTCGACCACCCCATCCCATAACAGCTCCCCCTTCTCCTTAGCAGCAGCAACCCAGTTAACCCCCCCTCCCCCCCCCTCCGCTAGATCCCCCTCTAGCGTAATTGCACCCCCCATGTTGCTCCCAGAAGTCAGCGAACTCTGGCTGACCTCGGCTTCCCCCCTTGTCCTCGGCCCCCACTGTGCGAGGCCCCCTCCTTCCTGCGTCCCTGTTCCCGCCATAATTACCATAGCGCGGGAACAAAGCCCGCGTTTCTCACTTGGCCCCGCCCCTAATGACCGGCGCCCACAGTTCCTCATATTCCCCCCCCCGCCCCCCCCAATCATGGGGAAGAGAGAAAAGTTACAGGATCGCAAGATTAACAAACTGAAAAATCATCCCCCCCGCCCCCTTTTTCCTCGCCCCACATAATCACCCCACCACTTTGTCCCAAAAGTTCTTTCTCTCGCCAGACTATTCCAGCTTCTCGTCCACAATGAATGTCCACGCCTCTTCTGCCGTCTCAAAGTAGTGGTGCTTCCCTTGGTGTGTGACCCACAATCTCGCCGGCTGTAACATTCCAAACTGGATCTTCTTTTTGTGAAGCACCGCCTTAGCCCGATTAAAACTTGCCCTCCTTCTCGCCACCTCCGCACTCCAATCCTGGTATACGTGGATCACCGCGTTCTCCCACCTGCAGCTCCGAGTTTTCTTCGCCCATCTTAGGACCATCTCTGTCATTATAGCGGTGAAACCTCACCACTATGGCTCGAGGTATTTCTCCTGCCCTTGGTCTTCGCGCCATAACTCGATAAGCTCCCCCCACCTCCAAAGGGCCCGTCGGGGCCTCCGATCCCATTAGCGAGTGAAGCATTGTGCTCACATATGTCCCGACGTCCGCCCCTTCTACGCCTTCGGGAAGACCCAGAACCCTTAAATTCTTCCTCCTCGAATTATTCTCCAGTACTTCCAGCCTTTCCACACACCTTTTGTGCTGCGCCTCATGCGTCTCTGTCTTCACCACCAGGCCCTGTATTTCATCTTCGTTTTCAGCAGCCTTTGCCTTCACGACCCGAAGCTCCTGCTCTTGAGTCTTCTGCTCCTCCTTTAGCCCTTCAATCGCCTGTAATATCGGGGCCAACAACTCCTTCTTCAATTCCTTTTTCAGCTCTTCCACACAGCGCCGCAGGAACTCTTGTTGGTCTGGGCCCCATAACAAACGGCCACCTTCCGACGCCATCTTGCTTTGAGCTTGCCTTCCTTGCCGCTGCTCCAGAGGATCTTCCGCAATCCGGCTGCTATCCTCTCCTTTATCCATGCGTGTCCAGGGGGATTCCCTTCTGGTTTACCGCACAGTGTTTTTGGCCGTTTAAATTGCCGTTGGGGCTCCTATTAAGAGCCCAAAAGTCCGTTCCACCGGGAGCTGCCGAAACATGCGACTTAGCTGGCCATCGCCGCACCCGGAAGCGATCTTAGGTAGGTTTTATATTGACAAGGGAGTTCAAAGTTACTGGGGGCAGACAGGGAAATGGAGTTAAGGCCATTATTAGATCAGCCATGATCTTGATGAATGCCAGAGCAGGCTCAATGGGCTAAATGGCCTATTCGTCCTCTTTCTTACGATCTTAATAAATGCTCTAAGCAATTTCATGAGTTGATTTATGTGGGTGTGATTATTCATTGATAGTAATTTGTTCACTAGATTGATTCCAGGGACGAAGGACTTGTCTTATGAAGAGAGCAGTTTTGGCCTATACTTGCTGGAGTGTAGAAGGTTGAGCAGAAGTCTAGTTCATCTAGTTGACCACTCCCAGCCCCCTGCACACAGGAGCCTAGTGAGAGTGGCCACAGTATGGACATGGAACCAGTTCAGGCGCCATTTCAAGCTCACCGACATGTCCTTGGAGGCCCCCATCTGAAACAACCACAGGTTCACGCTGGCAAGGATTAATGCCACATTTGGGACGTGGAGGGATGACAGAGGGATGAAGGACATGTACGTGGATGATAGACTGGCAACCCCGGGGGGGAGACAACTCTTGGGGAGGCTCCAACGCCCGAAAAGGAACGAGCTCAGGTACCTGCAGCTGCACAACTTTCTCCACAAGGAGACAAATAGGTTCCCCAGAGACATCTGGACACAATGGTAGGGCTGGACTGGTTAGGGGGCAACAAATGTGGTGACATATATGGACAACTCGTAGAAAAAGCCATGACCCCATTGGGACGAGACCAGATTGAAATGGGAAGAGGAGCTGGGCATGGAGATAGGAGGAGGACTCTGGATCAAGGCTCCGCACAGGATCAACTCCACCCCTCTCGTGCCGGTCTAAGCCTGATGCAGCTCAAGGTGGTGCACAGAGTGTACCTTACCAACACACAAGCTGATTAATCCTGGAGGTGGAGGGTATGTGCCATGGGGGCCCGGCCAACCACACCCACATGTTCTGGTCCTGCCCCACACACGGGAGGTTCTTGATGATCTTTTTTTGAGGCCATGCCCAGGGTTATGGGGCCAAGATGGAGCCCGTGTTTCGTCTTTTCTGATAGTCATCCGTACAGGTCCCCACAATTCCCCCACTACACTCTTCTCTTGCCCCCCCCCCTTAAGGTTACCCACATCATGAAGTTCCTCTAACATGGGGTCCATGGGTATGTTGTTGTCTCCTTGCGGAGGAAGTTCTTAACCTGTGGGCGTCAGAGTCCGTTTCTATTGGGTAGCTGTAATCTGTCAGCTTCTCTAAGGTAGCAAGCCTGTCCTCTGTGTAGAAGTCCCTAATGGTCAGTGTCCCCCCTGTCCTGTCTCCACCTCCTAAAGGTGGTGTCTAGTATGGCTGGCGCGAATGTGTGGTTGTGGTTGCTGCAGATGGGGGCCATAGTGGATATTTTGGTTAAACCGAAGTGCTGTCTCATTGGTTCCATGTTAAGAATGTGGCTTCCACCACTGGGCTTGTTGAATATTTGGCTGGCGGGGCTGGGAGTGCTGCACGTTCATCTTGACCGTCTGTCCTTCCTGCTAGACAGAGCGGGAGTGTGTCCCATCTCTGTAGATCCTGCTTTTACTACTTTTACTACTACAGCCAGACTGGTCAGATTCTTCTTGTGGATCTGTGTCCAATTATGGGCAATCTGGATATCCAAAGCGAAATTTGCTTTTGGGCTAGTTTGAATGGCCGTCCCTCCAGCTCTACACTTCCCCTATTTGGGTTCACGGGGAAGACTTCACTCTTGCCCAGGTTGAGTTTGCTGCCCAAGAAGGCTCCAAACTCTCTCAGGAGCTTCATGATCCCTACCATGCCGTTTTGTGGGTCCGGGGTGTCGAGGAGCAGGTTATCTGCATAGAGTGAAACTCTTGTGCTCTGTGTCTCCTCTTTGGATTCTCTTCCAGCTACTTGCTGCTCTGAGGGTGATCGCCAATGACTCGATTGCCAGGGCGAATAGGAGTGGGGCGGACATGCCTGCCTTGTGCCTATGCGCAGCTGGAAGTATTCAGAGCGGTGGTGTTGGTCCGTATAGTCGCCTTGGGGGCGTTGTAAAGGAATTTCACCCATGAAGTGAACCCTGTCCCCAGCCTAAACTGCTCTAGTATCTCTTGAGGTACTTCCACTTTATCTGTCGAAGGTCTTCTCTGCATCCAGGGAGATGATCAACTCTGGTGTTCTAGAATCATAGAATCATAGAAGTTTACAGCATGGAAACAGGCCCTTCGGCCCAACCAGTCCATGCCGCCCAGTTTTTTACCATTAAGCTAGTCCCAGTTGCCCGCACTTGGCCCATAACCCTCTATACCCATCTTACCCATGTAACCATCTAAATGCTTTTTGAAAGACACAATTGTACCCGCTTCTACTACTACCTCTGGCAGCCCATTCCAGACACTCACTACCCTCTGAGTGAAGAAATTGCCCCTCTGGGCCCTTCTGAATCTCTCCCCTCTCACCTTAAACCTATCCCCGGATGGGGTCATTATCATGTTTAGCAGTCGTCTGATGTTCGCTATTAGCTGTCTACCCTTAACAAAGCCCGTCTGCTCCTCTGCGACCATCTCTGGCACGCAGTGCTCCAGCTGCTTGGGCATGATTTTTGCGAGTTTTTTTGCATCCACATTGAGCAGTGAAATGGATCTGTATGATCCAAATTCTATTGGGTCTTTGTCTTTCTTTGGTATCAGCGATATAGTGGTTTATGTTAACATTAGAGGCAGGGTGCCCCTTGCTAGTAAGCCTGGAAACATCTCGTGCAAGTGCGCAGCCAGTCCTGTCACATACTTTTTCATAGAAGTCCGCCGGGAACCCATCTGACCCCGGTGCCTTTTCCTCTTGCACGGAACTGATGCTCTCCATGACCTCTCCCAGTTATAATGATGCTTCCATCCCCCCTTCTTATCATCCCCAACAACTAGCATGTCCAGTCCATTGAGGAACAGTTTCATTCCCGAGTCCCCGTTGGGGGAGGCTCAGAGGTCTACAGCCCCCGGAAGAAGGCCTTGAAGTCTCGTTGACCTTTTTTAGTTCGGCTACCAGTTCACATCTCCTATCTTTCATCTGCGCTTTTTCCCTCTTGGCTGCCTGCTTTTCAGCTGGTGAGCCAGCAGGCGGCTAGCCTTGTCTTCGTTCGTAGAAGCTTCCCCGTGTCTGCCAGAGTTGGTGCACTTCTTTCCTGGTGGATAGCAGGTTAAAGTCCATTTGAACCTTTTTCCTTTCCACCAGAAACTCTACGGTCGGAGCCTCGGAGTATTGCCTGTCTGTCTCCAGAATAGTGTTGATCAGTTAGAACATAGAACATTACAGTACATTACGGCCCTCGATGTTGCGTCAACCTGTGAAACCACTCTAAAGCCCATCTACACTATTCCCTTATCGTCCATATGTCTATCCAATGACCATTTGAATGCCCTTGGTGTTGGCGAATCCACTACTGTTGCAGACAGGGCATTCCACGCCCTTACTACTCTGAGTAAAGAACCTACCTCTGACATCTGTCTTATATCTATCTCCCCTCAATTTAAAGCTATGTCCCCTCGTGCTAGACATCACCATCTGAGGAAGAAGGCTCTCACTGTCCACCCTATCCAATCCTCTGATCATCTTGTGTGCCTCAATTAAGTCACCTCTTAACCACCTTCTCTCTAACGAAAACAGCCTCAAGTCCCTCGGCCTTTCCTCATAAGATCTTCCCTCCATACCAGGCAACATTCTGGTAAATCTCTGCACCCTTTCCAATGCTTCCACATCCTTCCTATAATGCGGCGACCAGAATTGCACGCAATACTCCAAATGTGGCTGCACCAGAGTTTTGTACAGCTGCAACATGACCTCCTGGCTCCGAAACTCAATCCCTCTACCAATAAAAGCTAACACACCGTACGCCTTCTTAACAACCCTCTCAACCTGGGTGGCAACTTTCAGGGATCTATGTACATGGACACCGAGATCTCTCTGCTCATCCACACTGCCAAGAATCTTACCATTAGCCCAGTACTCTGTCTTCCTGTTGTTCCTTCCAAAATGAATCACCTCACACTTTTCTGCATTAAACTCCATTTGCCACCTCTCAGCCCAGCGCTGCAGCTTATCTATGTCCCTCTGTAACTTGTAACATCCTTCCACACTGTCCACAACTCCACCGACTTTAGTGTCATCTGCAAATTTACTCACCCATCCTTCTACCCCCTCCTCCAGGTCACTTATAAAAATGACAAGCAGCAGTGGCTCCAAAACAGATCCTTGTGGTATACCACTAGTAACTGGACTCCAGTCTGAACATTTCCCATGAACCACCACCCTTTGTCTTCTTCCAGCAAGCCAATTTCTGAGCCAAACTGCTAAATCACCCTCAATCCCCAGCCTCCGTAATTTCTGCAGTAGCCTACCGTGGGGAACCTTATCAAACGCTTTACTGAAATCCATATACACCACATCAACTGCTTTACCCTCATCCACCTGTTTGGTCAACTTCTCAAAGAACTCAATAAGGTTTGTGAGGCACGACCTACCCTTCACAAAACCGTGTTGACTATGTCTAATCAAATTATTCCTTTCCAGATGATTATACATCCTATCTCTTATAAACCTTTCCAAGATTTTGCCCACAACAGAAGTAAGGCTCACTGGTCTATAGTTACCGGGATTGTCTCTACTCCCCTTCTTGAACAAGGGGACAACATTTGCTATCCTCCAGTCTTCTGGCACTATTCTTGTAGACAAAGATGACTTAAAGATCAAAGCCAAAGGCTCAGCAATCTCCTCGCTAGCTTCCCAGAGAATCCTAGGATAAATCCCATCCGGCCCAGGGGGCTTGTCTATTTTCACACTTTCCAGAACTGCTAACACCTCCTCCTTATGAACCTCAAGCCCTTCTAGTCTAGTAGCCTGAATCTCAGTATTCTCCTCGACAACATTGTCTTTTTCCTGTGTGAATACTGCCAAAAAATATTCATTTAGCACCTCTCCTATCTCCCCGGACTCCAAGCACAACTTCCCACTACTGTCCTTGACTGGCCCTACTCTTACCCTAGTCATTTTTTTATTCCTGACATATCTATAGAAAGCTTTAGGGTTATCCTTGATCCTACCTGCCAAAGACTTCTCAGGTCCCTTCCTGGCTCTTCTTAGCTCTCTCTTTAGGTCCTTCCTAGCTAACTTGTAACTCTCGAGCACCCTAACTGAACCTTCATGTCTCATCTTTACATAAGCCTCCTTCTTCCTCTTGACAAGTGTTTCGACTGCTTTAGTAAACCACGCTTCCCTTGCTTGACCTCTTCCTCCCTGCCTGAGAGATACATACTTATCAAGGACACGCAGTAGCTGTTCCTTGAACAATCTCCACATTTCCATTGTGCCCATCCCCTGCAGTTTTCCTCTCCATCCGATGCATCCTAAGTCTTGCCTCATCGCATCATAATTGCCTTTCCCCCAGATATAACTCTTGCCCTGCGGTATATACCTATCCCTTTCCATCACTAAAGTAAACATAATCGAATTGTGGTCACTATCACCAAAGTGCTCACCTACCTCCAAATCCACCACCTGTCCTGGTTCATTACCCAGTACCAAATCCAATATGGCCTCTCCTCTCGTTGGCCTATCTACATACTATGTCAGGAAACCCTCTGCACACATTGGACAAAGACGGACCCATCTAAAGTACTTGAACTATCGCGTTTCCAGTCAATATTTGGAAAGTTAAAGTCCCCCATAACAACTACCCTGTTGCTTTCGCTCCTATCCAGAATCATCTTTGCAATCCTTTCCTCTACATCCTCTACATCTCTGGAAGTTGTTGCCTAGCCGCCCTCTCTTCCTTGTCCCTGCATGCCTTGTAGGCGATAATTTCTCCTCTGATCACAGCCTTCAGCGTCTCCCAGAACGAGGAGTGTGAGACCTTCCCGTTCCAGTTGTTGGTAATGTACTCACCTATAGCCTGTGATATTTTCTGGCAATAGACCTTGTCGGCCAGGAGGACCGTGTCCAACCTCCATGTAGGGCGTTGGGCATGACGTGTCTCCAATTTCATCCATGTAGTGTGGAGCGTGGTCGGCTGCTGCGATCGCAGAGGTTCCCCCCATTGTTCCCCCCTCTCCTGTTTGCCCCTCTGCTTCCACCTCCCCTTTAATGTTGTGCCCCACCCCCCTTTGCCAGGCACTACTTGGTGGGAGATGTGCCATGGCCCCTCCCTCACTCATACCTCCTGGCGCTAGCTTTCCTGCTAGTGTGGTGGCCCCCCTCCTGGGGTCGGTCTGACCCCCCCCCCCTACGCCCGCTATGTTGGTTTCCCCTCTGTCTCCTCCTCACCCTCTCCTGTGCTTTGTTGCACTCGTCCCCTCCTTTTACGAACTGGTTCCCCTGTTCATAACAAGGCGATATAATCCCGTGCAAATTGTCCATTGGTTTTTTTCTGCTTTCTTTGTGTCCACCTTATTGCTATCTCCCTTGTTGGCTGAAAAGTCCGTTTTTTTGGACGAATCCGTCCACCTCTGCAGGAGCAGTGAAATTATGTTCCCTGCCCTGGCATGTTACCCATAGCTTGGCTGGGTAGAACATACCAAATTTGATATTGTACCTATACGGGGCCAACTTCGCCCTGTTAAATTCCACCTGGCGTTTTGCCAGGTCAATCCCAATGTCTTGATATTGTGTCCTCCCAGCTGCAAGCCTTCATTTGCCCGGCCCAGCGAGTGATCCTTTCCCGGTCGTGGTATCTGTGCAGCTTGGCAATGACAGCTTTCGGCTGCTCCCCCACCTTGGATTTTGGCTGGAGCGACCTGTAGGCACTGTCGCCGTCAGGTGGCTTGGGAAGCTGTCTCTCCCCACTAGGTTACCCAGCATTTGGGCCACGTAGGTGGTCGGGTCACTGCCCTCGATTCCTTCTGGCTGGCCCACTATTCTAAAATTTTGGCATCTTGGCAGATTTTCCTGGTCTTCCACCTTCCTTTTCACGTTCCTCTGGGCCACCCGAACCTCTTCATTTCGGCCTCCAGGGTGACTATTTGGTCCATCTGCTTCGTCGAGACTTTCTCCAGCTCTTTTATTGTGCTCCGCGGGCTTCCAATCTCTTTCCCATTCTGTCGAGGGCGACTTGCACGGTGCCCAGCACCACCGCCACCTTGACCACTGCCTTTATTTTGCCTTTAATTTCTTCCCCCATCTTCAGTTGCCCAATGAGGAACACCTTCCATCCATTTCCTGCCCCCCGTTCCAAGGAGGGGGGGGGGGGGGAGTGGACTCATGGGTCTGCTGACCCGCTTGCTTGCTGCTCCTGTCCCTTGCCGCCGTTTGTGGTGTTTCTGCAGCCTCTTGAACTGCTGCTTCCTGCCATCCTTTACATACTTAGCATTGTTGAGGGTGAGGGGATGTTTTGGTCCAATTTTTGTGGACTAAATTCAGTCAAAAGTGCCTATTATCCTGTCTTTCGGAGGAGAGCCATCTGATGTGTGACTGCTCAGCACATCCCCGTCACCGGAAGTCTCCAGCTTAATTTTTTTAAACCCAAGTGCCAGTCTGTATCTTGTTCTGATATTTTTGCTCTCAGAAAATGCAGTCCTTTATACTGCTATTAACACATTCTATTATTTTGCTTTCATACCACATTGACCATTATTCTGTTATTAGCACCTACTCTGGACTAATGCTTTGTGTCTTTAATACTACCATTACCACAGTCTTTGCCATTTATTCTATGACATCTTTGTCATTTAATATCCCCTTCCCACTATCCTATCCTTGATCTTTCCTTTTGCTCCACCTGGCCCTCCCCTCTTTTCAACAGTATCAACCTTCCTACCTTTCCAGTTCCATAGAAGTGTCACATTGGACGAGAAACATTAACTCTTTTTTTCTGCACATTTGCTGCCAGCATTGCTGAGGTTTACCAGCACTTGCTGTTTATAAAACACTGCCTTTATGTTTGTTATATCTGATCCTTCTGATCCAGCTTGACAGTCAGAAAGAAAGACTTACATGGAGCTTTTCATGACTGTATGACATCCCAAAGTGCTTTCTGACAGATTAAGTAATTTTGTATTGTTATTTATGCTATTCCTTCTTGGGATGTGAACGCTTCTGGCATTTATCCCCCAGCCCTTCAGCGGTTGGTGGGTAGCTGCCTTCTTGAACCACTGTGGTCCATGTAGGCAAACTGACAGTGCTGTTTGGAAGGAATTCCAGGATTTTGACACATTGTTGACGAAGGAATGATAGTATAGCTTCAAGTCAGGACGGTGTGTGACTTTGAAGGGAACTTGCAGGTGGTGATGTTCCTGTGCATCTGCTGCCCTTGTCCTTCTATGTGAAAAAAATGAACTGAAATTAAAATTGCTTATTGTCACAAGTAGGCTTCAAATGAAGTTACTGCGAAAAGCCCCTAGTCGCCACATTCCGGCACCTGTTCGGGGAGGCTGGTACGGGAATTGAACCATGCTGCTGGCCTGCCTTGGTCTGCTTTCAAAGCCAGCGATTTAGCCCTGTGCTAAACCAGCCTTTTTCTGAGTTCATGGGTTTAGAAGATGCTGTTGAAGGAGCCTTGCTGAGTTGCAGCATGGCATCTAGAATCATGCAATCATACAGAACAGAAGCGGCCCTTCAGTCCATCAAGCCTGCACCGACAAAGAAACTATGCTAATCTACATTAATCCCACTTCCCAATACTTGGCCCATAGCCTTGAATGTTATAACATTTCAAGTGCTCATCCAAGTACTTTTTAAAGATTGTGGCTTCCTGCCTCAGCTACCCTCCTCGCCAGTGCATTCCAGATTCCCAACACCCTCTGGGTGAATTTTGTTCCCCTCAAATCCCCTCTAAACCTCCTTAAAATTATTCTTAAAATTCACCTTAAAATTATTGACCCTTTAACTCAGGGGAACTGCTGCTTTCTATCCATCCCGACGTACCCCTCATAATCTTATACACCTCAATCAGGCCCTCTCTCAGCCTTCTCTGCTCCAAAGAAAATAACCCTAGCTTATCCAGCCTAGATGGTACGCTAAGGGTGGGCAAATGTTTTGGCCAGAGGACCACATCTGGATTTTGTTAGGTTCCTGGACAAGATTCTGACTATTTACAATTTGTAAAACCGAGGAAAGATTCCTGCACCCCAAGAGTGATGACACTGACCAAAAGGTATCTTTTATGTTAAAACAAACTTGAGTTTAAACACAGAATTAACCACATTAACAGAGAAATAGCTTCACAGTTAACAATTACAACAGTTCTTAAGTGAAAGAAGAAAACTTCAACTTATTTCCTTAACCTGCCACTATATTCCAATTAAGCAAACCAATATAATTAAAATACCACTCTTGAAAAGATTTAAATGAAGCCAGAAAAATAACACTGAAGGGTACAGTCAAGCAGGTGACAGTCAAGACAGCATTTGACCTAATCAAATATTTGAATCTACATCTAATCTGAAAGATCGCTTCTCTAAAAGTGCAGCATTTCCTCAGTTCTGCCTTGGAGAATTGGCCTTGATTTTTGTACTCATCCTTGATTGGTTCTTCACGCTGGAACCATCTGACTCAGAGGCAAGAGTGCCACCAACTGAGCTGCAGCTCACAGGATTTCTCTTTTTCTATCCATTCTTAACAATGCACACTAGTGTTTAAAATGCGCATTTTGCCAGGGCCCATCCACAGAGGTGGGAGGTCTTGTGAAAGGATTACTGAGATTGCTTGTGAAGACCTTCAGTCTTACACGCCTTAGGACTTGTTGCAGTTATCGTAGCTTCCATGCTTCTGTATTTCAAACCCTTATCTACCGCAGAATTATAAACCAGGTTTTTTTCTGGCCGTACAAATCTGTTATCCTATGTTTCTTTTGCCAACTCTCTTAAATCTGTGTTTTCTGGTTGCGGACCCTCTGCTGCCAGAAACCTTTTCTCCTTATTTACCTGATCGATAGGCTTCATGATGTTTAGAACCTCAATTAAATCTACCCTAAATTGTCTTTGTTCTAAGGAGAGCAACCCAGCTTTTCTCATATTCCCACTTTAATGACGGTCTTCATCTCTGGTACTACTAAATGTGGCTATAAAAATTCATAATGTAAAAAGTAGACAGCATGTACACACAGATGTAAGATTTTAAAATGGATTATAGATATAGAAACATTCGAGTGGGTAAAGATACATTTCAGTGTATCACTCAGTCAATGCAAACCTGAAGGTCCCAGGTTCAAATCCTCTATTTCCAGCACCAGAACTCAGTGAGAAACAACACTTCAGTGAGGGAATGAGAACATGGGGAAACAAGACGATAAAAGAGTACTAATAGCTAAATGAAAACTAATTTGAAGGTTTGAACTTACAGTGCTTGTTTTTTAAAAAAATATATAGGTAGCAGGAGTACAGCTATTAGATAATCTTGAATGCACACAGCAGGAGTACAGCTATTAGATAATCTTGAATGCACACATTTGTGCTGCTGTCACCGCTGCTCCATTAGTGCTTGCCTCCTCTAATATTGGAGGTGCACTTCCCAAGAAGAGCCAGCCTTTGGCCACCAATCATTAGTCAATTGCAGCTTACTTTGAAATACCTCTGACGGCTTTGCAGAATTTCTTTTGGATTTCTTCGTACAGCCATGACTGGATCCAAAGCTCCTTTTGACTAGATTTGGACTGTCGGGCATAGTTTGGCCAGGTCTGTGATACACACTGCTGCCACTGTACTGGTGGTGTTATTGTCCCTGGACCAGTAATCCAGAGACCCTGGCTAATGCTCTGGTGACCTGGGTTCGAATCCCATTGACTTGAATTTTATTAGGACTCCTTGATGTCATGGGCGGTCTTGCCCCTTCACCTCTGCAATTCAGCTCCTTTGTTAATGTTTGTCCTAAGGTAATGAGGTCTGGACTGAATGACTCTGGTGGAACCCAAACCAAATATTGGTGGAAAAACTGTTGCTGGCAAGTGTTTGTACTGTATATGACACTTCCCATCACAATGCTGATGGCTGAGAGTAGACTGATAGGATGACAATTGGCCAGATTAGATTTCTCCTTTTTGTGGACAGGGCACACAATGTCGGATAGATGCCAGTGTTATAGCTGTACTGAGGCAGCTTGGCTGGGGATATGGCTTCTTCTAGAGTACAAATCTTTGGTATTATAGCTGGGATGTTACCAGAACCCATAACCAGTGCCTTCAACCACTTTTTGCTATGACATGGAGTGAATGGAATTGTCTGAAGACTGTCATCTGTGACGAGCTGGGATCTGCCATTACTGAGGATGGGGATGTTTGTGAAGCCTACTTCTTTGCAGACGGACCGCTTTGCAGAAACTATTATATTTGCCCAATATGGTCTCTTCCACATTGGAGAGACTAAGCACAAACTTGGTCTGTCTGCAAGCAGGACCCAGACCTTCCTGTCACTTGCCCTTTCAACTCACCGTCCTGCTCTCATGTCTGTCCTTGGCCTGCCCAGTGAATCCCAGTGCAAACCGGAGGAACTGCACCTCCTCTTCCGATTAGGCATGTTACAGCCTTCCGGACTTAACATGGAGTTCAACAACTTCAGACTGTGAACTTTCTCCTCCACCTCACTCAATTTTTATTTCTATCAATTTAATTTCATATCTTCCATTGATCAGTTTTTTTCTCACCATTGTTCCCCCCCCCCCACCCCACCCTACTTGGGCCACCTGTTCCCTTTGCCTAGCTACCCTTTGCCACACTGCTTACCTGTGTTCTGCTATTAACACATTCTAATCTCTTAATGTGCCGCTATCAGCTGCCTTCTTAGCCTTGATCACCCCCATTTACATTCCCTTTGTCTTTCTGTCCACGACATCTTTGACAACTTCCATCTATCGCTGACCCTTTATCCAGCCCCCCACACAACAGTATGAATCTGACCCTATTTTCAGTTCGTTCCAGTTTTGACCAGACTTGAAACATTATCTTCTTTTCTCTCCATAGATGGTATCAGACCTGCTGAGATTGTCCAGTATTTTCTGTTTTTGTTACTCCTCCAGTTGGTTGTTTAATTGTCAACCACTGCCCATGGGCTGCAGAGTTTTAATCTGATCCATTGTTTGTGGATTAACTCTAGTCTATAGCATGCAGCTTCTGCTGCTATGCATGCATGTAGCCCTATGTTGGAGCATCACCAGGTTGCCACCTCATTTTTTGATATGCTTTGCTACTCCTGACATGGTTTCCTATATTCTTCATTCAACCAGGTTCATCCCTGGCTTGATGGTAATGGTAGAGTGAGGGATATGTTGGGCCATGAAGTCACAAATTGTGTTTAAATCCAATTTAGTCACTCCTACTTATAATATCATGGACAGATGCATCAGCGACATGTAGATTGATGGGGGCAAGGTCAAGTAGGTTCTTGCCTCTTGTGGCAGGTGATGAGAGAACTAACAAGCCCAGCCAGGTAGATATCCCCTTTAGGGCTTGACTAGTCGTGTTAGATACATGGGAACAGGAAAAGGCCATTCAGCCCGCAGAGCCTGCTGCATCTGTTGAGTCACTTTTAGGGTGGGATTTTCTCGACCTGCCCACTGCCAAGATCTTCTGGCTCCACTGAAAGTCAATGGACTTTTGGCTGGGCCGTTGTATCCTCTGCAGCGGGTCCTGCCATGGCAAGGGCGGAAAACTGTTGACTTAATGATGGACATTGATGATTCCCAGCCAGTGTCCTTGCTACTCCACAGTACTACTGCCAAATAGTGTTCAACATGGAGGAATACCGATTCATCATTTGAGGGAGATTGAGGTGGCAATCAGCAGTAGGTTTTCTTTTCCATGTTTGACCTGATACAATGAGATGTCATGAGGTCTGGATAATGCAGGAATTGTGGCAGCTAATCTGCATGCAACAAGATTTTGGAAATGACCAGTTATCTGTTTTTGGGATGTTGATTGAGGGATAACTGATGCTGCTCTTCAAAATGTTGTCAGATCCACCTAAGAGAGCAAACAGGATATTGGTTTAACATCTCATCTGATAGTGCAGCAATCCCCAAGTGTCTACCTGGAGTGTGTGCTTAAGTCAGTGGAGTAAGGGATCTCCTAGAGACTTATAAAATTCTAACAGGACTAGATAGGGTAGATGCAGGGAAGATGTTACCAATGATGGGTGTGACCAGAACCAGGAGTCACAGTCTGAGGATTCAGGTTGAACCATTTCGGACAGATATGAGGAGACATTTCTTTACCCAAAGAGTGGTGAGCCGGTGGAATTCATTACCACAGGAAATAGTTGATGCTGAAACATTGAATATATTAAAAAGGTGGCTGGATGTAGCACTTGGGGAGAATGGGGTCAAGGTTTATGGGGAGTTGGATGATCAGCCATGATTATGATAAATGGCGGAGCAGGCTCAAAGGGCCAAAAGGCCTCCTCCTCCTATTTTCTATGTATCTATGTAACTCAACCTTCTGTGGATCTGGAGTCACATTTAGGACAAACCAGGTAAGGATGGCAGATTTCTTAAAAATGAATGACATCCGGGAACCAGATGGGTTTTTAACGATCATTTCATGGCCCCATCACTGAGACTAGCTTTCAATTCCAGATTTTTCATTGATTGGATTTGGTGAGGTTTGAACATATGTCTCCAGAACATTAGCTTGAGCCTCTAGATTACTCGTCCAGTGATAAAACCACTGTCTGCTCCCAAATGCGTAAATGGCGATCGTGGGATTTTCTTGGCTAATTTTGATTTTCATTTGTTGTAGGAAACTAATGAAATTGTGGCTATCAAGAAGTTCAAGGACAGTGAAGGTATGTACAAACTATAAGAATATTCACAAAGATCAAATTTTCATACTGTTGAGTGGTCATGTGCAGTTCTGCAGCTGGTGATTACTACAAAATAAGTTGTTTATCTTCCTTTGTAATGTGAGCAATTTTTTAGTCTTTCCTGACATACTATACCTAAACCTTTACACATACAACTTCATATTAATGATCATGTGGCAATGAAAGTCACTTCAGTAGCAATAACACTCGTTTTATGGTAACACTGCTTTATTCCCCACTACTGTGTGACTTCCCTTTTTTAACATTTCTCCCATATTCGCAAGAAGAGCCCCGGCTGAATTGGACATTCAATATGCGTTGTAATCGCTGTCCCATTTAAGGAGCATGTTTTCTCTCTGGTGGCAGCGACAGAGATGTAGAAGCAGCAAGCCTGGTCGGAATTTCAAAACAAGTGAGAATTTTAAATTTGAAGCCAATGTAGGTCTGCAGGCATGAGGGTGATGGGTGTACAGGACTTAAGAAAATGAGAAATTAAGAAATAGGAGCAGGGGTTAGACATTCGGTTCCTTAAACCTGCTCTGATTCAGTACGATCGTGGTTGGTCTTCTCAATTGCTTCTTCCCGCATGCTTCGTATGTTGCAAGTTTCCCTTAGTATCCAAAAATCTGATTGAACATATTCAAAGACTTTGAGTTAGGAGTTAGTGCAAGTTAGGATATGAGCAGTCAACTTCCGGTGATGGGGGAGTGCTGAGCAGTCACACATCAGCTGGTTCTCCTCTGAAAAACAGAATAATTGACACATTTAGCTGAATTTAGCCGGCGCAGTCGGACTAAAATATCCTCTCACCCTTAACAACAAGAAATACAGCAAGGGTGCCAGGAAGCAGCAGTTCAAGAGGCCGCAGAGATACCCAAAAAATGTGGCAAGGGACAGGAGCGGCAAGCAAGCGGATCAGCAGACCCACGAGGCATGAGATTCCTGGCCATTCCTGAGAGAGGGAGACTGGCGACCCGAGAAATGACCTCTCGCCACCGCCAGGTGATAGATGGAAGACGTTCCTCACCAGCGAACTGAAGGAGACGAGAGACGATATTAAGGACAAAATAAAGGTGGCAGTAGTGGAGGCGCTGGCCACCGTGCAGGTGGCCTTGACAGCATGAGGAGGAGACTGGAGGTCCAGGAGAGCACGATAAAAGAGCTGAAGAAAACCTCGACGGACCAGAGCGACCGAATCGTCACCTTGGAGGTCGAAATTGAGAGGTTGGTCGTGACCCAGGGGAACCTGAAAGGGAAGGTGAAGAACCAAGAAAATCGGTCGAGGCGACAGAACATTAGAATAATGGGCCTGCCAGAAGGAATCGAGGGCAGGGACCCGACTGACTACGTGGCCCAAATGCGAAGTAACCTAATGTGGAGGGACAGCTTCCCCAATCTGCTGGAGTTCGGCAGGGCTCACGGGCCATTGCAGCTGAAATGTAAGGCGGGGGAGCAGCCGATAGCGGTCTTTGCCAAGCTGCACAAATACCAGTACTGGGAAAGGATCCTTCGCTTGGCCAGATAGATGAAGACTTGCAGCTGGGAGGGACACAAAATCTTAGGCTCTATCAGGACATTGGGGCAGACCAGGCAAAGCGCAGGGCAGAATTTAATCCGGCAAAATCGACCCTGTACAAAAACAATATTAAATCCGGGATGATGCACCCTGCCAGGCTCTGGGCAACATACCAGGGCAAGGAACATTACATCACTGCCACTGAAGAAGCGGATGGGTTCGTCCAAAAGGAGAGACAGCGATCAAGAAGGCACAGAGGAGGGAGAGAAGAACCCATGGACAATTTTGCGCGGGACTGCTTTGCCTCATTATGAACAGGGGAACCAGTTTGTAGAAAGGAGGGGGCGAGTGCAGCGGAACGCAGGACATGGTGAGGAGGAGACAGAGGAGGCCATACAAAGTGGGCATAGGAGAGGGTCAGACCGACCCCACGAGGGGGGCGCACTACACTAGCGGGAAAGCTAGCGGCAGGAGATATGAGTGGGGTGGGGGCATGACGCATCTAGCAGCGAGAGAACATCTGGTTGGGGGGGGGGCACAACACCAAGGGGGGAAAGCAGAGGGGTAAACAGAAGGGGAGTACAGGGGCGGGGAATGGGGGGGCAGCGAGAGGGGAGGAACAAATCCGCAGGGGGAACAAAACGATGGGAGGGGGGGGGGGGGGAGGCAGCGGGGAGGGAGAGGGCTCCATACTGGCTTCAGCAAGTCACTCTCGGAAATGTGGAACAAGGTGACACTGCAAGTAGCCACTTTGGAGGGCCCCTAAACAAAAGGAAACCTTGGAGTGCAGGGGCTCTCCCACATGGTGTGCACACAGTTGGCGGCCATGTTGGGTGGCCCCTGGACAAAGGGAACCGGCCTCATGGTGAGTATCGTGACCGTGGCCATTTAAAAAAACCCCGGAGTGCAGGATCGCATCCGCAAGGTAAGTATGGTTGATCCCGCAGGAGGTGGGGTTCAAAATCCCCCCCCCCAGGATAGTCACCCGGAATATCAGGGGACTTAGTGGCCCAGTGAAATGATCCATAGTCTTTGTCCACCTGAAAAATATGCAAGCTGACATAGTATTCCTCCAAGACACACACCTGAGGGAGAAGGACAGACTGTGGTTAAGAAAGGGACGGGTGGGACAGGTGTACCACTCATGTTACTGGGCGAGAGTTAGGGGGATAGCCATACTGATAAGTAAGCGGACAATGTTCACTGCGACAAAGATAATTACAGACCAAGGGGGATAGTACGTCATGGTCAGGGGTGTCCTAGATGAGGCACTGGTGGTCCTAGTCAACATGTACGCTCTCAACTGGGACACGGAATTTCTTTAGAAGACCATAGCGGAAATACCGGACATAGATATGCACTAACTGATCTGGGGGGAACTGTCAACATTTATGGAACAGATGGGGGCTGTGGACCCATGGAGGTTCATGCACCCAGGTGAGAAGGAGGTTGGACACGTCCCTCTTGTCCGACAAGGTCTACCTCCAGAAAACATCACAGGCCATTGACGAGTATATTACTAACACCAGGAACGGGAAGTTCTCACCCTCATCGTTCAGGGAGGCGCTGAAGGCTGTGATTCGAAGATAAATTATTGCCTATAAGACACTAGAAGGAAGAGAGGGCGACGAGGGAGCAACTGATCGACTTCATTCTGGATGTCGACAGAAGATACTCTGAGGCTCCGACCATGGGGCTTTTGGCGGAGAGCAAAAAGCTACAAATGGACTTTAACTTGCTATCCACCAGGAAGGCAATGAACCAACTCCGCCAGACACGGGCGACCTTCTACCAACAAAGAGAAAAAGCCACTTGCCTGCTGGCTCACCAGCTGAGAAAGCAGGCAGCCAAAAGGGAGGTAGTGCAGGTGCAAGATAGCCGAGGCAGACTGGTAGCCGAACTGAAAAGGTCAACAAAGCATTTGAGGGCTTCTACCGGGGGCTGTACACCTCTGAGCCCCCTGACAGCGAATCTGGGATGAAACAGTTGGTTGATGGACGACATGCCAAGGGATAGGAGGAGGCTGCTGGAAGCACCATTAGGACTGAGAGAGGTCATGGAGAGCAATAGCTACATACAGGCGGGGATGGCGGACTTGTACAAAAAACTCACTACACCACTGGCCCCACACATGTGGGAGATGTTTGCAGACTTGATTGCGACGGCCACCATATTGCTGATGCCCAAGAAAGACCAAGACCCAACGGAATGTGGATCATACAGACCCATTTCGCTGCTCAATGTAGATAAGAAAATACTGCAAAAATCCTGGCTAAGTGGCTGGGGAGAGAACACCAGAGGTGACTGTCTCCTTGGACGCAGCGAAGAGTCGAGTGGAAGTACCTAATAGACGTACAAGAGCAGTTTGGGCTGGGGACAGGGTTAACCTCATAGAATCATAGAATCTGTACAGTGCAGAAGGAGACCATTTGGCCCATCGAGTCTGCACCTGCCCTTGAAAAGAGCACCCTAACTAGGCTCACGCCCCCACTCTTTACCCATAGCCCGGTCACTCATGGGAGAAAAACCTGTACAATGGCCCCAAGGTGAGCGTACAAAACAACAACATCAGCTCTGAATACTTCCAGCTGCACACAGGCACAAGGCACGGATGCTTGCTGGCCCCGCTGTTGTTCTCCCTGGCATTGGAGCCATTGACGATCGCCCTCAGAGCGCCGAGAAGCTGGATGGGAATCCAAAGAGGAGACAGAGAGCACAGAGCCTCACTCTATGCGGATGACCTGCTCCTCTACATCACAGACCCGCAAAGTGGCATGGAAGGATCATGAAGCTCTTGAGAGAGTTTGGAGCCTTCTTGGGATACAAACCCAACCTGGGCAAGAGTGAAGTCTTCCCTGTGAACCCAAGAGGGGGAGGAGCAAAGCTGGGGGGTCTACCATTCAAACTAGCCCAAACTAAATTTTGCTTCCTGGGGATCCAGGTTGCCCATGACTGGACATAGATCCCCAAAAGAGTCCTACGGGAACAACCCTCCAGGCCTCCCCACGGCAGCACTCCCATCCCCGCCAGCCAAACACAATCCCAGTGGTGGTAGCCACACTCCGAACCTGAAATCAAATAGGCAGCACCTCAGCTTCACCAGAATGGCCCCCTTTGCGGCAACCACAAGTTTGCACCAGCCAGGCTAGAATGCATTTTTAAGAGGTGGAGATACGATTGGGAGGACACTGGCTGTGAGGACTTTCACACAGAGGACAGGTTAGCGACCTTAAGAGGAACTGACAGCTACCTAAAGGGAACAAACTCTGCCACCTGGAGGTTAAGAATTTTTTCCTCAAGGAGTTGACAGCATACCCACAGACCTCGAGACACACAATGCTTGAGGAACTACTGGGCGTGGAAGGGGGAAAACTGCGGGAACTTGTACGGACGACTATTAGAAAGGGCACGCTCCCCACTGGATGAAACATGAAAAAAGGGATAAAGAACTAGGGATGAAAATAGTGTGGGGACTCTGGAGCGAAGCACTGAACCGAGCCAACTCCACCTCCACATGCGCGAGGCTAAGCCGCATGCAATTGAAAGTGGTGCACACCTTACAGTGGACAAGAACCCGAATGAGCAAGTTCTTCCTGGCAGCAGAGGACAAATGGAGAAGGGTGCCAGGGGAGGCCTGGCCAGCCGCACCCATATGTTCTGACTATGTCACAGATTAGTCGGGTTCTGGACAGCCTGCTTCAAGGCAATGTCCAAGGTTGTGGGGGTGAGGGTGGAGCCGTGCCCAAGAGTGGCAGTCTTCGGAATAGCCAGAACTATTCATGGGAAGGGGGCCAACACACTTGCCTGTCGAAGAATCCTGTTCGGCTGGTGATCAGCAGCACCACCCACAACTGCAAACTGGCTGGCAGAACTGTCAGAATTTCTCCACCTGGAGAAGATCAAATTCGCAATCCGAGGGTCAGAGGAGGCTTCCGCAAAATGTGGCCATTCACCAACTTGCTCCAGGACTCGTTTGAAACCAACAGCCAATAGAGCGACCAAGGGAGGGGGCACATGGAAATGAACAGGGCAGCAGGGAACAGTTAGGGTGGGGAGGAGGGCACGTAGAGAGGAGGGGGGGGGAGGTTGGAGAAGAGCCTAAATGGATAATAATGGGCCTAGACTATGGGTGTGGGGCAGGGCTAGGGAGGGGGGGCGCGAGGTTCAATGAATATTTCTTGTATATTGCACCTGATGCACATACCCTTGCATACTGTACAGTGTATAAAATGAAAAACTGCAATAAAAATATTTTTAAAAGGAGAAAAAAAGGATATGAGCAGTCAAGCTTTGTGTGAGCTTATGTTTTTGGAGGGTTGAAGATGGGTGGCTAATCAGATGAGCATTGGAATCATGAAAGCTCGAGGTTACAGTTTGAAAGCAACATGCTTCAATCAAAAACAGGTATCTTTAAGCCAATTACATTGATTTTGGGGGAAGAACTAGTTATGATTGGTTGGGCATGGTTAGGAGCATTGCCATGCTAAATTGTCCCTTAGTATCCAAAACGTTCGGTGGGGTTACGGGGATAGGGTGGAGGCGTAGACTTAAGTAGGGTGCTCTTTCCAAGAGTTGGTGCAGACTCGATGCGCTGAATGGCCTTCTGTGCTGTAAATTCTATGATAAATAGACTAAAAGGCATGGCAGTAAATAAATGGGAAACATTTGAAGAAATCATTCAAAACGTTCAACAAAAGGGCAGCACGGTGACGCAATGGTTAGCCTTGCAGCCTCACGGCGTCGAGGTCCCAGGTTCGATCCCAGCTCTGGGTTACTGTCCGTGTGGAGTTTGCACATTTTCCCCCGTGCCTGAGTGGGTCTCAGAGCTCTTCACAGGGAGAGCGGCGAACACACTTGTCTCCCTGATTGCCCGGCGGAGACTTCTGCTTGGGTGGAAGTTGGCGGCGCCACTCAGGGCCTCAGACCGGCTCTCTGACCTGCCTGAATTCTTAAAGCTGGAACAAATAAAATTCATACAAGGGGATCTGAGGAGAGATTCTACTTCATGTGGGAAAAGTTTACCAGCCTCTTCAAACAGAACCAGAGACTAGGAAGTGAGGGGGGTGGGCGGGTTAGATAGCAAGGGGGGAGGGGGGCGAGAAAAGGAACTGCCTAGGGGTGAGGGGAGGGGATGCACACAATACCGAGGAGAAAATGGAAAATAGGTCCTACACTCAGAGGGGTACGGACCCCTCCCACACATTAAAAATCGGAGAAGCGGATCAGCTTTCTCATCTTAGTAATCGTTTCGATATGACTCTCCGTTACAGTAAATAACATGTTTATTTTCCTCAGCATGCATGAGAAACTCTAATGTAAATCATAAAATGATATTACCTGGACTACTGTCACAGAAGTGGTGGCAACATCAGGCTATTTGTAAAAGCCTCAGCCTCTTACAATCCATATTCATGATTTAGATGAAGGTACCGCATGCAAGTTATCCAATTTTGCTGTCGATACCAAGCTAGGTGTGAACGGTCTGCAGATAGGTGGCACTGTGCACCAGAGACCCTGGTTCGATTCCAGCCTTGGGTGACTGACTGTGTGAAATTTGCAAGTTCTCCCCTTGTCTACGTGGGTTTCCTCCGGGTGTTCCGGTTTCTTCCTACAGTCCAAAGATGTTCAGATTGGGTCGATTAGTCATGCTAAATTGCCCCCCAAGTGCCCAAAGGGTTTACAGCGATAGGGCGGGGGACTGGACTGAGGTAGGGTGGTCTTTCTAAGGGTTGGTGTAGACTCGATGGGCCGAATGGCCCCCTTCAGCGCTGTGGGGATTCTGTGATCTATGACTTGTTTCTAAATTGCTCAGCAAATTTTGATATATGTTAAATTTCCGATAATATTTTTTTTTTAAAAAAGAAACCGTCAAGAGTGGTGAGTTGGACTCCTCGGTACGCCCTGGCGAGATTTTAAGATACGTTGGTCTTTTGCAGTCTGGTACGGTCTCTGGCCCGGATGGCTTTCCGATCGAGTTTTATAATAAATGTTTGGAACAACTCACACTTTTGCCATTAGATATGTTCAGTGACTCCCAATCCCGCAGTTCATTGCCTCCAACCCTTACTCAAGCCTCATGTCTCCTTGCTCCATAAGAAGGCAAGGACCTGACTGAGTGCGGTTTATACTGACCCATCTTGCTCTCAAATGCAGATGTTAAACTGCTTGATAAGGTTCTGGTGCTCCGGTTGGAACCTTGCCTTCCAAGCATAATTTCAGAGGACCAAACTGGCTTTGTAAAGGGCAGTCAGTTATCAGCTAATATACATCGCCTTTTGAATGTGATACTTTCTCCCTCTCCTGCACCCAAGCCAGAGGTGATAGTATCTCTAGACACAGATAAAGCATTTGACAGGGTAGAAGGGCCTATTTTGTTTGAGATTCTTGGAAGATTTGGATTCTGCCAAAAATCTGTTTTGTGGATCCGTTTGCTACACAGTGCCCCTATTGCCAGAGTTACACACAAATACTTTATATTCAGACTACTTCCCCTTGATTAGGAGCATTAGGCAGGGCTGCCCACTCTCCACTTTGATTCACCCTGGCAATAGAGCTTCTCTCTATAGCCTTGAGAGCTTCCAACCAATGGAGTGGTATTAACCGCGATGTGGAATATCAGGTATTTCTTTATGCATATGACCTACTTTTTATACATTACAGACCCAATTTCCTCCATCAGTGGAATGATGAAGACACTTAACACTTTCGGCTCCTTCTCTGGCAATAAATTAAATCTGGCTGAGAGAGAATGTTTACCGGTCAACCCCCCGGTAGACAGGCCCATTTAGGCACGTTGCCGTTTGTCTCTCCAGTACAAGTTTTAGTTACTTGGGGGTCAGGGTACCGCACAATTGGGCCGCACTCCTCAAATTGAATTATTCCAGCCTCATCAACAGTGTTAGAACGGACCTACAGAAATAGAACAATCTTCCTCTATCTTTGGCTGGCAGGATTTAAACAATAAAATGATGAACACTCCCTACATTTTTCTTTTTCTTTCAATGTCTCCCCATTTTCCTGGCCAAATTCTTTTTTTATCAAGGTGAATAAAATTGATATCCATTTTTATCTGGGCGGGTAAGAGTCCCAGAATCCGGCGTTCTACTCCAGAGGGAAAGACCAGCTCAATTTGGGGCCAAATGGAGGCTCACTTTTGCACCACACCCACTCTCCTAGACATAGTTATTGCACTATTGCCCTTACCTCCCACTAGATTTTCCTTGAACCCCGGTGGTGGTGTCCCTTCTTCTAATCTGGAAAACGTTCTGACAACTCCTGACCTATCTTTTGTTATCTTCTGGGCTGGACTCAACCTTTAACTTGCAGAAATTGAAGGGGCTCGAGCACTTTGGTAACCTGTTCATGGAGGCGAGGTTTGCCAGTTTTGGAGAAGTGGTGGACAAATTTCACTTTTTCGCGACTTTCAAGTTTGTGATTTCACCTGTACGGCTTTCCCTTCCTTTCCTCTGGCTCCACTTCCACCTTATTGGAGAGGATTCTATCCTCGGCTCAGCCAGGCATGGGATCCATGTGGTCACATTATTTCATCCGATCCCTCCCACTGCCTGCTTGATGGTGCAGTGGGAGAGTGAACTGTGGCCTACGCTCACAAGCTAGGTTTGGAGAGAGGCCTTATTCATGGTCAACTACACGTTTGGCTGAGCCTAATACAGTTCAAAGTGCTACATAGGACACACTTGACCAAAGTAAGGATGAGTAGGTTTCCCCCCGAATATTGAACAGATGTGTCTGCTGTTCGCTAGCCTCCACAGATCACATGCACATTATTTTATTTAGTTCATGGGATGTGGGCGTCGCTGGCGGAGCCATCATTTATTGCCCATCCCTGAGGGCAATTAGGAATCAAGCACATTGCTGTGGGCCTGGAGTCACATATAGGCCAGACTAGGTAAGGATGACCGATTTCCTTCCTGAATGGACATTAGTGAACCAGATGGGTTTTTACGACAATCGACAATGGTTTCATGGTCATCATTAGACTTTAATTCCAGATTTTTGTTGAATTCAAATTCCACCATCTGCCCTAGTGGGATTCGAACCCGGGTACCCAGAACATTAGCCTGGGTCTCAGGATTATGATGTCCTTTTGCATTTGGAGAAAATTAAATTTACCATCAGGTGTTCTATTGAGAGATTCTACCTCCGATGGCAACCGTTTGTCTCCTTTTTCAAAAATCTAGACAGTCAACTGTTAGGGATTTTGAATGTAGAATTTAAGCTATTTGCTTTTTCTAATATTTACATTAATTCTTCTGTTCTGTACCTGTTTTGCATTGCTTATTGCTTCCTTTGTTTTGTTATTTGTAAAACATTAAAAAATCTAATAAAATATATTTTAAAATGTTACTGTTGGTGCCTGCCAACTCATTACCCTTCAATAGGTAAATAAGGATCAACTCCATTTACTACGTCACTTTGTAAATTAACTATGTACAAATGTTCATAGAGAGATCCCATGAATACTCTGTATTAATACTTTTTCTTTCATCACACCATCTGGAACACAAATTCTACCATCAGTCACTCAGTGACGGAACTGCCCTGCCCCAGTGACTTTCAAACTTTTAATTGGTTTGCCTAGCTTTTTAAGAGGAGTAAGTGTATACTTCTCCCTTAGAGACAAAACCTCATAACCTCCAGTAACCTGACTCACTTCATCAGTATTAGGGAAGAATTCCCTAGCCTATCCCCATTCTAATAGGTTCTGAGGGAGCACTTTGCAACAATACCATTGCTCCTGTGTTAACACCCGTTTCCTCTGTTGATACTATGTTATCCGAATTTCTTTTTATTTTTCAAGTTCGAGTGTTTGTTTTTCTCTTTCTATCTCAAGCTGCTTCATCTGCAACTGAATTTTAGCCAACTAAAGCTGTGTTCAACCTAGGTCAGGTTTTGCTTCTTCCAATCCCAGATGTTGTACTATTGCTTTAATTACGCCTGCTTTTTCAGCCCCTGCTTCTAATCTAACTCCAATTTTACTGCGAATGCTATTGACCTAACCTTGGTTAATTGTTGCAAATCCCTCTGGTATGAATCTTTGCTCTTCAAAAGAGACAGCAACTGACAAAAACATCAGTGTATTTCAATAAGTATAGTCAAATTTACTGAGATCTTATCTTGTTAACCTGATCCATCTGTGGATTTGAAATTCTTTAAAGGACTCTGAACTTATGATCCAGGATGAAACACCCAAGATTTTCTTTTAGTTTTTCTTCCACAAACGTGGGCTTTGTTGGTATTTGTTGTCCATCTCTCATCACACTTATACTGAGTGGCTTGGTAGGACATTTCAGGGGGCATTTACGAGTCATTGTTGGTCTGGAGTCACATAGAGGATGGCAGGTTTCCTTCCCTGAAGAATATGAATGAACTAGATGGGCTTTTACACCAATCGATCATAGTTTCATGGTCTACTTTCTATGATTATTTTTCAGTTGCAGTTTTTGATAATTAAATTCTAATTCCAACTTGTGGGAATGTGTCCCAAGAACATTAGCCTGGCTTCTAAATTACTAGTTCAATGAAATTACCACAATGCCATTGTCTTTCCACAAATTGTTACGTTCCTAGACCAGACCCCAAATTTAGTTATGATCTGGTTAGGAAGCAGAAACCTTCTTTATTTAAAATGTAGACTATAACTATCTCTGGGTGAACGGATGTTCCCGCACTTATATCTGAGTGCCTTGTCACATGATCACTGTCACAAAACCGCATGGTGGGTCTGTACCACCACCTGCTGGTTGGAGGTCGCACCACCCGCCATCTACAATATTGCTTACTGGCATATCATCACTCAATGGATTCTCTTCACTAGAAATAACGATGTTGACACTCTCTGGTCATGATGATCCATGCGTTGGGTCATCATGGTCTTGTTCAAGAATATGTGATTGATCCATTGAACTGCATAGCGAGATTGTCATCAGCTCCTCCTCGTTCACTCTCGGAGTCGACAATCTCTTCAACTTCAGAGTTGTTATCATCGTATTCATCATCCATGTCCTCACACTCATTCTCAATATCCTCGAGGCTCAGGGAGTTGACCACCGGAATCATTTCAGAGGCCTGAAACGATTCACCAAGGACCTCTGGAGCAAGCTTCTCTAAGATTGGGACGATGTTGTCTGTTTCTAGCTAGTTCATTGGCTGGTCCTCAGTGGTATCAGCAACTTCGATCTCAGTTTTTATTTTGTTCGTTGGCTGGTCCTCCGTGGTATCAGCAACTTCGATCTCAATTTTTATTTTGGAGTGCGCCATCTCAGAGCTCCCGCTCTCCTCCATGTCCAGCACGGTCTGGGCGGCCCCTGTGACCACCTCGTCATTCCTTCCAAATCATCAGAGTAGTGCTTTTTGGGGCTTCAAATTAAGCCCGTCCTTGCTTCTGCGAAAAAGATCTACAAGCAGTTCAAAATGGTCATCATCTGTCTCACCTTCCACGCCATTACTTTCCGCATCCTGTTCGAAGACTTCAAACATATATTCGCTATACTCCTCATCGGATTCATCATAGTCTGCAATGATTTATCCTGTAAAATGCGACATTGCACACGGAATTATGTGTTCATGCAGGAGGCCGGCAATTTCAAAGTTAGCATTGAATTTGGCTGCCGAACTTCTGCTTAACATTCCACGCTGTGAAACTTCAGGAGGACTGACGAAATTGAAGAACGATTCATTTGGTACAGTTTTCATAACTGTTCTGCAAGTGCTTCAACCTTCGTTCTTCGGTTTAGTTTGAACTGTTCTGAACGTGACATTTTTGCCCTCCCTTCAGTCGATTTTACAGCCTGTGCACCCCATGATTTCTGGTTCATCAAAGAATAATTCAAGCGGCTTTGAATCCATCTGATATACTCTTGTGATCACGTCGTTTGTGAAATACTCATTGGGTTCGAACTTAAACTCCAGAGTGAAGTTCCATGGCTTCTCATGCTCTGACCGTTAAGCATTCAAATCTTGTAGATGCTTTAATACGGACTCGTCATGATCCCGTATCATGCCAATGAGCACATGCACGTTCTTTTTTTTTTATATAAATGTTTTATTGAAAATTTTTTCCCAAACAACAATTTTTCCCCTCTTACAAAGCAAACGCAACAATAACAATACAGAAATTTTAAACAATACACAAGTAACAAAACCCCTTTATTTTTGACCTAAACTAAAACCCCCCCCCCTCCCCCTGGGTTACTGCTGCTGGTCATCTGTCTTCCCTCTAATGTTCCCCTAGGTAGTCGAGAAATGGCTGCCACCGCCTGGTGAACCCTTGAGCCGATCCTCTCAGGGCAAACTTTATCTGCTCCAGTTTAATGAACCCCGCCATATCATTTACCCAGGCCTCCAGTCCGGGGGGTTTCGCCTCCTTCCACATGAGTAGGATCCTGCGCCGGGCTACTAGGGACGCAAAGGCCACAAAGTCGGCCTCTTTCGCCTCCTGCACTCCCGGCTCTTCCGCAACTCCAAATAGAGCTAACCCCCAGCCTGGTTTGACCCGGGCCTTCACCACCCGCGAAATCACTCCCGTCACTCCCTTCCAATACCCTTCCAGTGCCGGGCACGCCCAAAACATATGTGCGTGGTTTGCCGGGCTCCCGCCACACCTCCCACATTTGTCCTCCACTCCAAAGAACCTGCTCAATCTTGCTCCCGTTATGTGTGCTCTATGTAGCACCTTAAATTGAATCAGGCTAAGCCTGGCGCATGAGGAAGAGGAATTTACCCTGCTTAGGGCATCAGCCCACTTACCCTCCTCTATCTCCTCCCCTAGTTCTTCTTCCCACTTTCCTTTTAGTTCGCCCACCGACTCCTCCCCCTCTTCCCTCATCTCTCGGTAAATCTCTGACACCTTGCCCTCTCCGACCCACACCCCTGAAAGCACCCTGTCCTGTATCCCCTGTGTCGGGAGCAACGGAAATTCCCTCACCTGTTGTCTAGTAAATGCCCTCACCTGCATATATCTCAAGAAATTTCCCCGGGGCAACTTATACTTTTCCTCCAATGCTCCCAAGCTCGCAAAAGTCCCATCTATAAATAAATCTCCCACCCTCCTAATTCCCAACTGGAACCAGCTCTGAAAACCTCCATCCATTCTTCCTGGGGCGAACCTATGGTTGTTCCTGATTGGGGACCCCACCAGGGCTCCCCGCACCCCTCTCTGTCGCCTCCACTGTCCGCACATGCATGTTCTTGAAGACTGTTAACCAGAATTGCGGAATGCTCACTGGCTCTTCCGTCTCTTTGTCTGATTTGCCGTCCTCTGCCTGGATCTTTTCTGAATCCTCATCAAACATGCACAATCTGATATCTTGTAAGGATCTGTCGTATTCAGCTGGTCATCATCTTCTGGGACACACAGTCGCTCAACTAAGTTCAGGGATTCACATGAACCTGCTCCTATGATGGGCTCAATGTCCATGTCTACAATATAAAACAGTAACATGTCATCCACGGAGAGCTCAAGTTCGCATGCACCGAAAATCTCCATCGTTTTCGTTCCGTAATACATCGGGAGAGCCGGCCGATCAGCGACTTTCAGCTGCGCATTCAGCTTGTGTAAAGCAGACCAACTGAGGAGGTTGGCTCTCATTTTAATGTCAAAGTCGCATTGTAATAAAGTTATTCAGGAACACCATCGATTTCCATCTGGTTTCCGGAGAGTTCTTCCCAGCTTTGTTGTTTTTTGAAATTGTGTCTTCACCTTTTTTGTTTGGACTCTTCTGGTCCTTGGTTGCAATTAGATCGATGAAGAACTGTTTGTCGCTATTTATCTCATCAACCACATTTACTGATCTTATGGTCCGTTGTAGGACACGCAAAACACTGTTTTGCAAAATGCCCAACGCGTCCGCACCTGGAACAGGCTTTTCCAAAGGCCGGACGTTGCTGTGGGCCATGTCGAGTGGCACACTTTTGGCACATGGTGGCTCCTGGCGGCTGCTTAAAATGGCCGCCCGCACTGAGACCATGTTTCTTAATGATGTGCGTCACAGCACTAATGGTGCTGGCGTCTTCCTCTGAGTTGGCGCCAACATTTTTCGAACAGTGTGCTGATTTGCTGTGCAGCTACCTTGCTCGTCTGGCAAATTCCCGCAGCAACCTCTCACGTAGCTTAACATTTGACACACCAAAAAACAGTTTGGTCGCGGATCAGAGAAGATTTTAGGCTACTGAAGTTGCATGACTAGGCCTTCAGCCTCAAGTCAGTGACAAAACTGTTGAGACGATTCACCAGGTTACTGGGTATGCGTACGGAACATGTATCTCTCAAATGTTTCATTCTTTTTGGGAGAGCAATGTCGAATCAAAGTACCCAATGACTTCATTGTATCTCTTGCTATCCTCCTCATTGTCAAACGCAAATGTGTTGCCCAGTTCAATTGCTTGTGGACTTGCTACCATTAGCAGCAATGCTATTAATCTTTCATCAGGCTGTGCCTGTAGGTCTAGGGCCGAAACATAGAGTTTGAACTGCTGCCTGATGAGCCGCCAGTTTTCGTCTACATTTTCGGATATCTGAAGCTGTGGGGGGCTTTCAGTCCGTCCATCCCGAGCTTCAGCATTTTCTAGAGCATTGAGTCGCCACAGACTGAAATTTACCAGGTCGATCTTTCCGCCGAATTCTTAACTTTATCACTGCCGTTGTTACCTCCAAATCTTCAACACTCTGGTACCATGTTGTGTTTGGTGTTTGATGTCTAGCAAGGAATCTATCAAACGACTTGTGACTTTTCCAAACCAGGATCTTTATTAAATCACACCTTGTAATCTGTTACAGAGCAAGTTATCATGAGTTTCTTTGTACTCCCCTAGAACTACCCTAGGCACGACTGTCCTCATGTACGTCTTATAGCCATCTCTGGGTCACCGGATATGCCCGCACTTATATCTGAGTGCCTTGTCACGTGACCACTGTCTCGCGACCGCATGATGGGCCGTTACCGCCATCTGCTGGTTGGAGGTCGCACAACCAACCATCTACAATATTGCTTACTGGCATATCACCATAACGGGGTCAGTCCTGTCTATCTTATTCTCTTAACATACAGAGTTATGAGGTAACCATGAATTAACAGGCAAATTGTGGTCAAAAACACCACAAAGTGCACTTTACATGGCAGACACAAATATTTTAACAATCCACTTAGATGTCAGCAATCACTGTGAGTCACACATCCTTTAAACCCTGTCATCCGCACGTGGAACCTCAGCTCCTCTCTTTCAAGGTTATACTTTCTGATTTCTCTCAACAGCCACTTCAAATCTGCCTGCCTCAACAAGCGTTCGCTTCCCACTTGCTCAGTTTCTTCTCCTGAGACCATCACTCACTAGATTCTCAAGGCTGCAACCCAGAATCTGGTTACCAACACAATTCCAGCTCTCTAGTTAGTCTGATCAGAACACTGCTCCCAAGATTTCCCTTGCACCAATAGTCATTTTCATTTAGCTAATAGTGTCCTCTTTGTCTGAGCTTTCCTTTCCCCAGTTATGCTGAGCAAATACTCCTCCTGGGCTTCACTGAACCCCAGTCTGAGCTGCATCGAGCTAATACTGCTCCTGGGATTCCCTACACCTCAGCAGCACGGAGCTAGTGGTAGCATTTCGGCTCCAGGGAGAGACCTTCCTCTCTGTCTGCTCCTGACTGATCTTGTCTCAGACCATCTTTGCATTGTGTCCTAGCCTTGTGATGGTTTTGTATCACTCCATCATGTAGGCACTCTGCTCGATCCCTGCAGCTGCAGAGGAATGTCGGACCTTTCAAGCACAACCTGTCTCCCTGCTGCGCTCTGTGCTTGTGCTGGAACACCTGGGCATGCAGGGACTTGTGGACCTCAGCCTTTGCCTGGAATTTCTATGATAACAACCCAAGAATATAAATTCCCTCACAATGGGATGCGACTGTCTTTGGCCAGGCAGCATTTGTTATCTATTTCTAATATCCCTAGAGAAAGTAGTGATGAATTAAAGTGGGTTCAGATTGGAAATTAATTTGCAAAGTACTGCCATAATATAGTCCTTTGCTTCATATGTATATAATCCAGCACGGTCAAGTTCTGTTATTAAGATGGACTTTGTCCTGTTTTATCTGTACTAACTGCACTGAATGCTGATATGGTGAGGCTACAAATGCATTGGCCCACAGACTTGTGGCAACAACAAAGGGAAAACAAATGTAATTCCACTTTGGAAGTATTTGTATTCCACTATTGATCATAAAAAGTGCTATGATAATATGATTTCTTGTCACAAAATTTCAGACCTTTGTCTTCCACTAATTTTCAGACCATTTTATCTCTGGTCACTCACCATTGAAACTTGTAAATGTTGCTATTCAGAGAGACTTGAGTATAGTCATACAAGAAAGACAAAAAAGTAGCATTCAGGTACAACAAGCAATTAAGAAGGCAAATGGTCATTATTGCAAGAGGGTTACTACTGAGGCCCACTCCCCTATCCCTGTAACCTAACATGCATATCTTTGGGCTGTGGAAGGAAACTGGAGCACCCGGAGGAAACCTACGCCGACAGGGGGAGAACATGCAAACTCCACACAGTCCCCCAAGGCTGGAATCAAACCCAGGTCCTTGGTGCTGTGAGGCAGCAGTGCCAGCCACCCTGACAGATAGTTTATTAAGAATCCCTAAAGTGCAGAAGGAGGCCATTTGGCCCATTGAGTGTACACCAATCCTCTGAACGAGCACCCCATCTAGACCCTACTCATTGACACCTCCAGAAAAGTCCTGGTCAAATCTCCTTCAGTAAGTTCAATTTCATTTTAGACAGTGACAAAATTCTAGACCTACTGGACTCATTTCTTTTGTTACAGCTGTTGTATATTTGAGAATTTTGCACACCAAAGATCCCCAGAACTTTGATGCTTGGGGCAGGACAGGGATGCTCTACAAATAAGTAACTGATGAACATTATTCAATATGTAGTACAGATTTAGTTTTTAGGATACCTTTTGTCCAAATCAGACCAACACTTTATTTCCTTGAATTCTCAAAGTGTATATTCATCAATATGTTGCAACAAAATGTTAAAAATGTCAAAGGAATTCAATTGAGTGAACACAGGTGAATGATTTATTTTGTAGGAGAATACAGAACCAGGGGGTGTACTTAATCTTAAAATTAGGGCTAGACCATTTGAGATTGAAATCACGAAGTACCTATTTACACAAAAACTAGTGGAAATCCAGAACTCACTTTTCCAAAAGGCTACCCTGGCTGGGTCAATTGAAATTTTCAAGTTTGTGGTTGATTTCTGTTAGGCAAGAGTATCAGGAAATATGGAACTAAGATGAACAGAGTTGATGTACGGATGAGCCATGATATAACTGAATTACAGAATGGGCTCAAGGGGCTGAATGTCTTACTCTTGTTCTTTTGAGTACATTGATTCACCGAGATTGCTGGGTATGATTTTAATTTCACTAAGAACATTGTAAACGATAAAACAAGGGCAGATTGTTTGCCTTGATTTTGGGATTTGGTTATTCTTGCATGTGTCCCAACAGGTTGATGTGATGCATCTAATGTGTAGGGGAGTTAGCATGCTTTCTGCTTGTATATGCTGGTTTGCTCTTCATTTTCAGCCGACACTGCTGGCTAGCAGTAATGCAAAAAAAAAGGAGCCAAATGTGTAAGGCTCTCCCTGTCAGTGCACAGCCTCATCATTGTCAAGTCCTCAGCTGTGCTTTCTTCTGGCAACACATGGAAAATATAAATATGTCTCTCATGGCCCCATACTAAATCTTTGTGGGGGGGGGGACAGCAGCCCAGATCCCCATAAATTTTGCCTGGGCTTTTATCATTGAACGGAGAGCCCAGTTTTCCATTCAGAGCATTAACACAGCTTGAGAGACAGCAGTTACCAGTGATTAATCCAACGTGATTGTTATAGAAAACTGGTGCTCGATCTGATGGTGGGAGGGACCATCATGTCACACTGGTCAGCCATCACCTACGTAAGTCAAGCAACCCCCGAATAGTAAGGGATGATTCGCCAGATCCACTTGCTTCAATTAGTGCTTTGAACTAAGAGTTTCTGTTCAACAAATGGATGGAATCCACCACACCAGGCAAACAAACTAAACGCAAAGGAAAATTAACCATTTGCCAACTCTTTGATTGACAAGCAAGACCATGTGCATGGGATTGATAGACAACTTCGAGCTGGTCAGTGGTGTGGAACTTAATAGACTAAGCATTGACATAACTTCCTGACGAGAGACCACTGAGAACAGATCACTGAAAGTAAGATGTTAACATTCATCTGGAAGGGGAATAATTCAGAGGCTACGTGTGAGCTAGCTGTAGGCTTTGCTATAAGGAACTCGCTACTCTTCTGTAAAAAGTTGTCTGACTGATAAATCTGCATTCTTTGGGGACATATTGCTGCACACTTTAGTTTAAGTGATCCAGTAAGGTAAACAAACATTGGAGAAACTTATCTTGCTAGTCGTGCCTGATGATCACACATTTAAATTCAATTCACCGTATCACCATTAATCAAGAATCCAGCAACTTTGGCAACCTGAGGTTTCGTGTTTCTTGACTTGTGGATAAAGAAAGCATGCAAGAAAACATGTATTTGGCCCGTGTCAATCTTGTAACTCATATCATACTGACCGTACAAGAGCAAATTAAGCTTCTCCATAAAGAAGCTGAACAATTTTTTAAGGGAAGGAAGAAATTAAGAAACAAAATTTACTTTGGTTTACCTTTTTTTCAGGCAAACTCCTTTCAAACTAGAGTTATAGAGAGTCTTGGAGTTTTACGGCACAGAAAGAGGTCCTTTAGCCATTGCGCCCACACCGACCATCAAGCACCTAACTTCAAATCCCATTTTCTAGCAATAGAGTCAGAGTTTTGCATATTAATGCATTTTAATTTGCAGCTTTTAATGAAACCTTAACTTTGTTTCCTCTTCAAATATTGATGTAACATATTGCATCTAATATTTAGTTTTTTCTTTTCCAGAAAATGAAGAAGTTAAGGAGACAACATTGAGAGAGCTTAAAATGCTCCGTACTCTAAAGCAAGAAAATATCGTTGAACTTAAGGAGGCTTTTCGAAGAAGAGGAAAACTTTATTTAGTATTTGAATATGTAGAGAAGGTGAGGAATAACAGAACCGCTTGTAAGTTGGATATTTTTCTGTCTGATGTCAGTGGTGGATTCTCCTTCAATAGCAACAAGTGGGAGGTTTCTCCACTTGATTAGTGTGCAAATGCATCACATGACTTGGTACTCAGTGGTGCAGATCAGAAGGATACCACTTTCCATCTTTGATCTGCTAGGTGTAATAAATGTAGGAATTTCAGCTGTATTGTATTATAAATATTTGGAAAAGTAAGAGTTAAAATCTTGGGTTTGTGTGTTTTACTACTGAATTCATGTTTTAAAAGAAGCTTGGTTTGAAAGGCAACATAGCTTTTAGGAGTCAGGTGCAATTCAAAATACTCATGCAAATGCAATTTTGTTCTGATTAAGGGGATTCCCTGGGGAGTTAAGTAGTTTTCAATTTGGTGAGATGATGTCATTGCTTTGTGGAGCTAAGGCATCAGGCTTTTTGAGCAAGAATTTTCAATTGAGTTCTGTTCTGGATGAAGCTGGGACCGCAAGTCAAGTTTTGCACTCTGTAGTTAGTTAAAAAGTGATTAACAGTCTTTAAAGCAGTGCAGACTTGAGGACAAGGGGGAAGCTGAAACAAACCAGGTGAAACAACTTCTGAGAACTGTTATGGGCCAGGTTTTAGAGAACCCCAAAGTGTATCATGGAGTTCACCTGACCCACAACCTTTAATAGAGTGTGGTATGGGGAGCACATGGACCACTCTACAGGTGTGGTGCAGCAGAAATTGAAAAGTATTTTTTAAAACAAAACAATGTTTAATCTATGAACTCAAGTTAACTTTTTGAAACATAGTGAGCATTTTAGCAACCATCAATTCAAATACAACCCCCAAAGAATACAACACTAAGTAATCCTTAATAACTTCCCAAACAACATCCAGAAGACAGAAGAAACACCTTACAACAGAAGCACATTAGGTTTACATTCACTACTGAGAACATTTATAATTCTGAATTCACCAAATGATCAAGAGATAGTCTTTTGATGGCAGAGAGAACAGCAGTACATCTGCTTGGTCTGGCTTTAGCTCCAACACTGAAAACGAAACTAAAACACACCCTGCAGCAAACAGCCTAAAACGAAAGTAAAAAGCTGACAGACAGCCCAGCTCCACCCACACTCTGACATCACTGATAAACACCCATTTCTTAAAGGTACCTTTCTTAAACACCTATTTCTTAAAGGTACTCTCACATGACACCTCCCCCCCGCCCCCCCCAAAAAAAATAATAAACCATCAACTTCAAGATGGTTTCATTTTTTACCTTTTCACTATCCTTTAAGAAATGCACACAGACCTAAGAAAGACAAAGACCCAATGGAATGTGGGTCACACAGACCCATCTCACTTCTGAATGCAGACGCCTAAATACTGGTCAATATCCTAGCCAAAAGGCGAGAAGACTATGTACCTGAGGTGGTCGCAGAGGACCAGACGGGCTTTGTCAAAGGTAGACCGCTTACCTCGTACATCAGGCGCCTGCTGAACGTGATAATGACCCCCTCCAGGGAGAGAACACCAGAGGTGACCGTCTCCCTGGATTCAGAAAAGGCCTACGACTGAGTCGAATGGAAATACCTCATAGAGGTACTGGAGCGGTTTGGGCTTGGAACAGGATTCACCTCCTGGGTAAAGCACCTATACAATGCTCCCATGGCGAGCGTACGGACCAACCATACCAATTCCCAATACTTCCAGCTGCACAGGGGCACCAGGCAAGGATGCCCACTGTCCCCTCTGCTGTTCGCTCTAGCGATCGAACCACTAGCAATCGCGCTCAGAGCAGCAAAAAGCTGGAGGGGGATCCGAAGGGGCGACAGAGAGCACAGAGTCTCATTCTATGCAGATGACCCGCACCTCTACATTGCGGATCCACAGAGCAGCATGGACGGAATCATCGCGCTCCTGAAAGAGTTTGGCACCTTCTCGGGCTACAAACTCAACATGAGCAAAAGCGAGATCTTCCCGGTATACCCACAAGTAGGTGGAGCAAAATGTCGGACAAAGCTCCCATCTGCAACAACCATAGGTTCACACCAGCGCTGACTGACGCCACCTTCAAAGGGTGGGGGCAGGACGGAGAGACACTGACAGTCAAGGATCTAGACACGGACGGCAGCATCGCAACACTGGACGAACTGACAGAGAAATTCCAGCTAGCCAGGGGGAAAGAGCTAAGATATCTACAGCTCAAGAACTTCCTACAAAAGGAGACAAGGACGTACCCACAACCGCCACGACAGACACTACTGGAAGAACTACTGGACGCAAGCATACTAGACAAAGGAAACTGCAGTGACATGTATGACCGACTGGTAGAAAGGGCCGACACCGTACTGGACGCAACAAGAAAGAAATGGGAGGAGGATCTGAGGATTGAAATAGGGTGGGGACTCTGGAGCGAAGCACTGCATAGGGTCAACTCCACCTCCACGTGCGCAAGGCTCAGCCTGACACAGCTAAAAGTGGTACAGAGAGCCCACTTAACAAGAACCTGTATGAGTAGGTTCTTCCCGGAGGTGGAGGATAGATGTGAATGGTGCCAAGGAGGCCCGGCCAACCACGCCCACATGTTCTGGTCTTGCCCCAGACTTGCAGGGTACTGGACAGCCTTCTTCGAGGCAATGTCCAAAGTGGTGGGGGTGAGGGTGGAGCCATGCCCGAAAGTGGCGGTCTTCGGGGTGTCGGACCAGCCAGATCTATTCCTGGGGAGGAGGGCGGACGCCCTTGCCTTTGCCTCCCTGATCGGCCGCTGTAGAATCCTGTTAGGCTGGCGGTCAGCAGCACCACCCAAAGCTGCAGACTGACTGTCCGACCTCTCGGAATCCCTCCAAATGGAGAAAATCAAATTCGCGATCCGAGGGTCAGACGACAGTTTCCACAGAACGTGGGAGCCATTCATGCAATTGTTCCGGGACCTGTTTGTGGCCAACGAACAAGAGTAAGAATAGCCAGGTAGCCAAGAATCAGGGGAAAGTAGCCAAAGCATGAAAGGGAGAGATAGACCGGTAGGGGGAGGGCGGGGGGGTGGGGGTGGCGGGGACGACGACAGCTAAACCTATGAGGAAAGAAAGACGAACCACGGGAGGAGGTGAGGGAGAGGGAAGAGACCGGGAACAAGAGAGGAGAACCAGGGAGGTGGGGGGGGGGGGGGGGGGCGGGAGGAGGAAAATGAGAGCCGGAAGGAAGGCACGATATACAATAACGAACATGGCATCTCCAGGAGTAGGGAACGAGGAGAATGAAGACGAAAGACTGGAGGAACGGCAGAAGTGGCGGTGAGCGCGAGACGGCAGTGAGATCCGTCCGGGAGAAGCCAGCGACAACAACACCAAACCCATTTGAGTATTGCCCACTGTAATTGTCTCTCCGGCACCCGAATGTATATTTACCTCCCCGGCCTCCACCCCCTCCCCCCTGCAAACAATCGCCTACTTATGTGTTGTAAATAATTTTGCCAGTTGTACAGAGTTGCTGCTGTTGAGCTGGTGCACAATACCCGACCAGTTATCCTATTTTATTTTTTATTGTATTTTTTTAAAAACTATTTACTATTTTCTTTTCTTTGGTATGTTTGGGTGTGCCCTTCTCTTCTATATATGTGTTAATATGTTTCTTATCCTGTGTACGTAACGGTAAATATACTTTGTTCAAAAACCCAATGAAAAACATTTCTAAAAAAAAAAAAGAAATGCACTCAGTAAATATACTTTTTCGTTTAAAAAAACAACACACTCAAACAGGTATAATAATATAGGCCATTTTTTTTTTGTTCTTCTTCCTCCAACTGAAATCCATCTCGATTGACAGTCTCTTTGAACAAGAAGGTCGCTGCACGATCCATCCATTTCTCTATGTCTCGGCATTTCTCTTTAAAGTCAGATACTTTACAGAACGTGGGAGCCATTCACCCAATTGTTCCGAGGCCTGTTTGTGGCCAACAAACAAGCAGAAGAATAGCCAGGTAGCCAAGAAACAGGGGAGCCTAGCCAAAGCATGAGAGGGAGAGATAGACCAGGAGAGGGGGGGGGGGGGGGCACAGCTAAATCTAAGAGGAAGGAAAGCCGAGCCATTGGGGGGGGGGGGGTAGAGGGAAGAGAGAGGGAACAATAGAGGAGAGCCGGGGAGGGGGGAGGCAGGGAAACGTTAACAAACATAACGTCCACAGGAACAGAGAAAACGTGGAAGACAGGAGAACCGCAGAAGCGGAACAAGACGACAACGGCAGCGAACTCCGTCTGGGAGAAGCAACGGACGACAACACCACGAACAGATGCTTACTTATGTTGTAAATAATTTTGCCAAGTGTACAGAGCTGCTGCTGTTGAATGGGGGCATAATACCGTCCGATGGCTTCTCGGGGAAAATTAAACCGACCCATAGGGGAGTGGAGGTGAGTGCTCCGTTGGGAGGGTGTGGGAAGACTGAGGTGCGTGGGGTCACGTCTAGTCAATTGCTATTGTATATTCTCTTTTTGCACTATGTTAATGTTCACTCTATTTTGCTGTGTTAGGATTATTATTTTTTATTATGAAAAACGTTGCAAATTTTTTCTTTAATAAGTCAGATACTTTAATTCAGCTGATCACAGAGTCCCTTGTAATTCTCCAACATATGAGCATTAGTTATCACAGCTTTCAGGCCGTCAAATGCCTGTTGAAAGTCCGCTGTCCACTGAAATTTTCAACGTTTCTTCAGCAAGTCCATCAGTGGAGCAACCACGCTACAAAACTTTTGCACAAATGTTTGATCAAATCCACTCACGCCAAGAAATCGCATTATTTCCCTTTGTCTTGAGGGTATCGAAAACTCCTCGAGGAAAGTGACTTGGGCTTTTCCAAATTCACTTTTGGCTAGGTTTATCACCAAACACGCCTCCTGAAGTCTATATAATAACTCCATCAAATGTTTTAAATGTTCTTTCCATGTCTGGCTGAAAATTACCAGATCATCGATGTATACCGCACAATTGGGTAATCCTGAAATGACTTTGTTAGTTAACCGTTCAAATGTGGCTGGGGCATTTCTCATACCAAATGGCATAACTTTGAATTGGTATATACCATCTGGAGTCACAAAAGCTGAAATCTCCTTCGCCCTTTCGGATAAAGGTACCTGCCAGTAACCTTTAAGTAAATTCAGTTTGGAAATAAAAGCTGATTGTCCCACTTTCTCAATGCAATCCTCCAAACGTGGGATAGGATAAGAGTCCATTCTTGTAACTGCATTAACCTTTCTATAGTCCACACACAACCGTTGGGTACCGTCTGGTTTTGGTACCATCACTATGGGTGAGCTCCATTGGCTGCAGCCCACTTCAATTATACCATTTTTAAGCATACTCTCAATCTCTTTGTTAACCTGTACCAATTTTAAATGGTTAAGTCTGTATGGATGTTGTTTGATTGGAACAGCATTTCCCACATCTACATCATATATAGCCATTTTAGCACTTCCCAATTTATCTCTACAAACTTGCCCATGTGATACCAATAACTCTTTCAGGTCAGTTCATTTTTCCTCTGGAAGGTAACTCAACAATTTTCCCAATTTTTAAGAACATCCTCGTTTTCCAATTTAACTTGAGGTGTGTCAAATTCACAAGTCATCTGGATTTGGTTCGTCACTTTGAGTTAGAATCATTAAAACCTCCTTTTTCTTTCCTTCCCTTTCAAAGTACCTTGTAAGCATATTCACATGACACACTCGGTGAGTCTTCCTTCTATCTGGTGTTTTTATCACGTAATTCACCTCACTTAATTTCCTTTCAATCTGATAAGGTCCACAAAACATAGCTTTTAAAGGTTCACCTGACACTGGTAACAACACTAAAACTTGGTAAAACTACAAACTTTGGATTTCTTGTCCGCTACCCGTTTCATCACATTTTGTGCAACTTTTAAATGTTGTCTAGCCAATTCACCTGCTCTATTTAATCGTTCCCTAAAATTTGACACTTAATCCAATAATATAATTTCCGATTTCTCACTCACCAATTTTTCCTTAATCAATTTACGTGGTCCTCTTACCTCATGACCAAAAATTATTTCAAAAGGTCTGAATTTGGTTGACTCATTAGGTGCATCCCTAATTGTAAACAGTACGAATGGAATTCCTTTGTCCCAATCCTCTGGATAATCGTGACAATAAACCCTCAACATTGTCTTTAATGTCTGATGCCACCTTTCTAATGCTCCCTGTGATTCTGGATGGTACGCAGTTAATTTAAATTGTTTTATTCCTAAGCTATCCATAACTTTGAATAACCTTGAGGTAAAATTTGATCCTTGATCCGATTGTATTTCTGTGGGTAGTCCATATCTAGTAAAAAATTTAAGTCATTTCTCCATAATCTTTTTAGCTGTAATATTACATACTGGAATGGCCTCTGGAAACCTAGTAGACACACCCATTATCGTCAAAAGATATTGATTCCCACTTTTTGTTTTAGGAAGCGGTCCTATGCAATCAATTTAGGACCGTTGTAAAAGGTCCTCAAATGCTGGAATGGGCATTAAGGGCGCTGGTTTTATCACTGCTTGAGGTTTCCCTATCACTTGACATGTGTGACATGATTGACAAAATTTAACTACATCTTTATGTAGTCTAGGCCAATAAAAATGTTTCTGTGTTTTAGCTTGAGTTTTCCTTATTCCCAAATGACCTCCCACTGGTACCTCATGTGCAACTCGCAACACCTCCTTTCTATACCCTACCGGCAATACAACTTGATGAATTTCTGCCCACTTTTCATCCGCCTGCATATGTAAAGGTCTCCATTTTCTCATCAAGCCATCACTTTTACGGTAATAACACTCTGGTATACACTCAGATTCCTCTTCCGTATATGCTTTCTGATACACCTGTTTTATTTCTATATCTTTCTGTTGTAACTCTGCCAATTTTACTGAAGTAAAAATATCCTCCTCATCCTCCACCTGTTCTTGTTCTTTTTCAACCATCTGATCAAAAATCGATAATTGCACTTCAACGTCATCTTCACTCTTTGATTTCTCCTCTTGTCTTAACCTGTGACTTTGCGACCTTGTTACTACACAATCCGGTAAAATCCCAGGATATTCGTCCTTCAACACTTCAGTTATCTGATTTTCCACTGTTTTATCAACCACAGTAGGCATCACTCCCACCTGCGATCCAGCTATATCATTACCCAAGATAAACTGTATTCCTGGACAAGATAGTTTCTCTACTACTCCTACTACCACTTCACCACTCTTCACTGGACTTTCCAACCTTACCTTATATAATGGAACACTACTCCTCTCACCCTGAATTCCACATATTACCCACCCTTTTCTGGCAACATTCTTCCCAAACTACATAACTCCTCATCTCTTACCATTAAAGATTGACTAGCTCCCATATCTCTTAAAATTGTGACTTCTTTACCTGTTCCTCCTGATACACATGAGTAAACTTTACCCACACAAGCAAATTCTTTAAAGAGATCTGGCACCTTCTTATCAATCACCTCTTGATCAGGCTGTACAATCTTTTGCACCTCCTTCACTTCACTTGGACTTTCCTTTACCACTCTAACAAACCCCACCGTCTTATCCTGACATCACTGATAAACACCCATTTCTTAAAGGTACATTTCTTAAACACCCATTTCTTAAAGGTACTCACACATGACAGAACATACAGCTGGAATTTCTGACAGATATCAGATCTTTTTTGGAAAACAATGTCAAGAGATCTATTTTTCAGAGAATAACTCTAAAGCAAGACTTCCTCTGCACCATTGGTATTTAAGGTGGATTGAGAGCTGAGATGGTTGTTTTATTATTGTTTAAGTGGGAATAAAGATAGTAATTAAGGTATTGTATTCACTTTATTGTGTGGTAATGTTTTGGGGGTAATGTAAGCTATTTTCTGGTGTGATGTTAAAGATTTTAATCCTGTGTTAGTAATAGTTTGTTTTAATATACCATATGCTTATTTCTACTGCAATCACCCATGGAGTGAAATATCCTTTCCTCACAGTCTTACAAAATTAAAATCAAATATTTGGGTTTCTGTCCAGTATCCTAGCCACTGTTGGGTCTGGTCTGGGATTGTAATATAGGCTAGGAGGTGTCAGCACTGCTGCCTCACAGTGTCGGGGACTTGGGTTCGTTTCCGACCTGAAGTGACTGTCTTCCCCCCCCTGTGTCTGCAATGGGCTTCCTCCTCCCACAACTCCACAACTCTTCTTCTACCCCCCCCCTCTCCCCGAGTCTGCAATGGGCTTCCTCCCACAGTCCGAAGATGTGCAAGTTAGGTGAATTGGTCATGCTAAATTGCGCCCTAGTGTCCTAAGGTTAGGTGGGATTACGGGGATAAGGCAGGAGCCTCGGTAGGGTGCTCTTTCGGAGGGTCAGTGCAGATTCAATAGGCCAAATGGTGGCCTCCAGCACTGTCGGGATTCTGTGCTTCTATTCAGCCAAAGAACTGACTGAAATTGCAAGGTGGCCTCCTTTGCCTGGGCATAGGGCAAGAAAATGAACTCCGGGTTCCTGCCCTTAGTCACTACCCAGTGACCACTGCTGCAATTTGCAAAATGTGCGCAGATGAGAAGATTGGCCAGACCTTGCAAACATTCCATGGTGCTTCACAGGAGCATTATTAAACAAAGTGTGACACCAGGCCACACAAAATGTTTGGGTGGATGACCAGATGTTTGATCAAACAGAACCATCATAAAATAAGAGAGAGGTTTAGGATGCGAATTCCAGAGCTTCAGGCCTAGATAGCCGAAGGCCTACCTGCCTGCCAATGATTGAATGATTAAAATCAGGGATGCACAAGAGATCAGAATGCCACTCGGTCAATGTTTATAAACTTTTCTGTTGAGGGTAATGTGAAAAATAGCCTTTTAGCCAAACTATTGTAGAACCCCAAGCATAATCATACCTCAGCTTGACGTGCTCCCTTCAAAAAAGGAGTTGAAAAAAGTAGCTCTGATAGTGAAGGGCAAGAAATTGCACTAAATCTGAGATACTGGTTTTGAGACTTGTTGGTGTGCTTTCTAAAATAATTTTGCTTAATTTGTTCCTGGTAAAAATATGAATAACAAAGTCATTTAACTTTCCCATTAAAAAAATCATTGTGATATTATGCTCACAAATTCTTCTTAAAATCCAAGTACAGTATTTTTAAATTTAAGATTTGCTTTTCTATTTCGCTGCTGCATGTAGTAACACTTTTTATGACAGTATGGAAAGAATATGTTTGTTTTGTTTTCAGAATATGCTTGAATTACTTGAAGAGATGCCAAATGGTGTACAACCTGAAAAAGTGCGAAACTATATCTACCAACTAATCAAAGCAATTCACTGGTGCCACAAGAATGATATTGTCCATCGAGGTAACTATTATAAAAGTAATAACTTTGGAATCCTTCATTTCAGCAATGACACGTGTATCTTTATTTTCTACCTTTCTTCATCCTCATTCAATCAAATACTTAAATTTGTGGGCACAATGATTCTTCTAAACAATATTATTTCACTCCGTATTTTGCTGCACTTGTGATGGCCACATGGAAAAGTCAAATATGTTACTGTAACTGATTTTGCCAATTGCTTAGTCACTTATTTTTGTGTGTAAAAAGATTTATTTTACATGGCACACATGTTGAGGACTAGGTGTTTGGTCTAGATAGGACACATGATCGGCGAAGGCTGAGAGGGCCGAAGGGCCTTGTCCTGTGCTGTATTGTTTTTAGTTCTTTGTCCAATACACCGATAATTAGAGTGCAAGTTATTCTCATTATAACAATAATAGGATATTCCTCTTTTACTTGACGTGTGTTCAGACATGGAGTGGAATCTTGTTCTGGTCCCAGAAATGGAAAGCAAGGTGGACCGGGGAACTTAATTACGCGAGGGACCAGAAACTCGGGTATGGAGGCAGGGAGTCCCGGGCAGGAAGGGAAGGCGAGGGTGGACATGCGAAGGAAATGGCCTTGCGTCCTGGGTGTGGGAGTCATGTGAATGGGTCGGGGAGGGTTTTCCAGGCAGCAATGCTGGGAAAGAGATGATCTTAAAGTTGGGCTCGGTGCTGTCTACAGTGGTGGACTGGGGGTTGAACTGAGGTTACTGGGCAGTGGAGTAAACAGTGACCATGAGAAAAAAGGACTGAATGTGGTATGATGGCATGTCCAGGGTAATGTTTGAATAGCAGATAGTCTCATGGAGTTCATGGAAACAGAGAAAACAATTCATGTGGATAACAGGAGAGGTCAGGGGGATCATGGGAAGGGCAATGGATGTCGGTTCAGAGAAGAGAGAAGGCATGTGGAGGGTAATGTGGAGAGACGCGAGGGTAACAGACAAGAGAGAAATGATGATAGTGGGTTGGTCCAACTATAGAATCCATATAGTGCAGAAGAAGTCCATTTGGCCCATCAAGCCTGCACCATTCCTCCGAAAGAGCACCCTACCCAGGTCCACTCCCCTGCCCTATCTCGTAACTCCACTTAACCTGCACCTCTTTGGACCATGCGAGGAAAGCCTTGCAGGTATTAGGAAAATGTGCAAACTCCACACACTCGTGCAAGGCCTGAATCAAACCCGAGTTCCTTTGGGGGGGGGGGGTCGTCGGTGGAGAGATGATGGGGATGCTGTTTTAAAAAGTCTCAACTGGGAAAATGTTGTGACTGTGAAATCAGTCCCTTGAAGTGGGAGAAGGGGCTTTATGGGTTGGTGGAGGTAAGGGTGAGTCCAATTAGCCAACTGAAGGAACACTCAAATTATCGTGAGTCAACTGAAAAAAAATCATGCACAGATGTATTCTCCACCCTGTGGTTCCAAACATAGTAGCATTGATTCCTGACCATTGGGTCTCCCTTCAGCGAGTCCAGGAGCAGGAAGGGAGAATTGAGTATGAGTTTCTTCTGACCGAGGCATGGAGGAACGGAGGGAGTGTGCAGCACTTAAGGGCACTTGGGAACAGGAGGGGAGGTTTCTCAATTATGCAGAAAATCTTGTTGTCAGAAGTCTGGAGGTGCAGAATGACTGTGGAAAGAGCGAGGGACATATCATGAATGGTATTCCCAAGGTACTGAGACTCTTTGTATGGGCCAATTTGAAATGAAACGCATCCAACTTGTGCAACGTATGCTACTCAGGCAACATTGCGGCGTCAGTGCCATCTGGAGTGCAAAATTACCGGCATACTACTGCATATTCCTGTGGCTTCTGGCACCGGGAAGGAAAAGTGCTGCAGACCCTTGGCATAAGCAAGTCCATATGCATGCTACATTTAGAAGCCACATGCACTGTTAATTTAGCAGGGATACACTCGTGTCTCACCAATACCGTCTCCAAATGGTGGGAGCAATACCTTGTAGTGTCACGTGGATACAAGTTAGAAATTGAATTATTTGGATTCAGACACTGTTAAGTCAGTAGCCTCAGAGGGATTTGTAAATCGAGTGAACACAACTTGACACGTTGTAAAGGTGCGTTCCAAGGCCACAACTATAAATGATAAACAACAAACTTTACAAGGTTCAATCCTGCAAATGTAGATGTATCTACTGATAATGTGATACAATAAATAATTTATCCAAAGGCCCATATCATCTGACACTGATCTGAAACGATGGGTAATGTTTTTAAATGCATGCGATCATTGCAACAACTAACAGCATATGATCAGCTCATGATTTAGCCCCATCCTGCCACCTGTTGTTTACTAGAATCCTGTGTCCATTATAAAGTTGTTTTTGTCCATTCCCATCCTACGTGTCGCAGTCAGTTCCTGTCCACCTCATTGTTCATCCAGGGGCAGGGTGGCAAAGTTGGTTTCCTCTTTACACCATGGATTGTCTAAGACAGGATATTGGGTCACTGAAAGAACTGTTTACTGAGCTGACCGTGTTATTGCTGACCACACAATCCTGTTTGTCTCAAAAACATGGGCAAGTTAGCTCGCTTAAATCTTATCATGCATTGTGGCCACTGCTTGTAGCATGAGTTTGAATGCTTATTACTGCTATGTCTTAATAATGATTACTGGATATACTTTCTATGATTAATCTCAATCCTTAATAAACTAACCTATGCAGAACTATTCTAATATTGTTCTAGCTGTTCAGTTTTAATGGGTCTCGTCTCTGGACACCCCCTTCAGCCCCGATCTGTACTAATTATCTCTTTGTGCCTGCAGGCTTAGAATCGGCGTTTAAGACTTGGAAGGGAAAGGGTCTGGAGAGGTTTGGGAACTTGTGCAGGGGGAGAAGATTTACCAGTTTTGAGGAGCTGTTGGAAAAATTTCAACTCCCTGGGACCAATTTGTACAGATACTTCCAGATTCGTGATTTTTTGTGAAAGGCTTTTCCTTCTTTTTCCTTGGCACACCATCCTTCCTGCTGGAGAGGATTTTATCTTTGGCCGGTTCCAGTGGGAGGAGTATTTCGGATATTTTTGGCCAGATCCTGTTGGCGGAGTTGACCCCGTTGAATGAGTTGAAGATATAATGGGAGGGAGAATTGGGTATTATTTTGGGATGAGGAGATGTGGAATGAGGTTCTTTGCATGGTCAACCCCATGTCCTCCTGTGCTCTGCTTGGTTTGATCCAGTTCAAGGTGGTGCACAGGGCTTATCTGACCAAGGCAAAGATGAGTGGTATTTTTGGGGGGTATGGACGACAGGTGTGAGCTCTGTTCTCTGGGACCGGCTAATCATATTCATATGTTCTGGTTGTGTCCCAAGTTGTTAAGCTTTTGGGTCTCCTTTAACACCATGCCAAAGATCCTTAATGTCGAACTGGAGCCTTTTCCGCTGGTAGCCATTTTCAGGGTTTAAAACTCACCAGTGTTGCAGAGTGGGGTGAAGGCAGATGTCTTTGCCTCTTTAATACCCCGGAGGCGAGTTCTGCATGGGTGGCGGTCCCCTACTCCGCCCAGTGCCTCGGCTTAGTTGGGTGACCTCATGGAGTTTCTACATTTGGAGACGGTCAAGTACACCGCTAGCGGGTCGGCAGAAAGGTTCTACCTCAGGTGTTTTAAAGAGTTACCGTCAATTGTTCAGCATTTCTTTTTAAGTTTAAGGTCGGGGGGTTAGAATTCGGTAAATTCTTGATTGTTGATTGTATTTTTACATTGTAAATTGAAGCACTGTTTTATTTTATATCACTATTTTGTTCAAATGAAGAAGTTTTTAATAAAAATATTGTTCAAAAATTTAGGAGAAATTGATTTGCACCTCTTGCAAAGTTATTATATTACTGCTTCAACACACAAGCATTATGTTGGTTCTTCTTCAAAATGTAGCTTTTTTTACTGATTAATATCAAGTGTCTGGAAACCTCGACAAATACGATAAATTGTAATTGACTCTAGAAGTAAAGCCTATGCTCGTTAGTTATTCATTGTGAATTCCATTTTGTATAATGTTCCTTTCTGGAAACAAGTTAATTCTAGAAAGTTCAACCCAGTTTCGTGAGGAAGATTAATTCTTCACATCTGTCGGTCAATGAGATCCTATTTCAAGTCCTGGTTAGCTAACTGTGGTAATATGTTCTTTTTTTAGACATCAAGCCAGAAAATCTTTTAATCAGCCACAATGATATGTTAAAGTTATGCGATTTTGGTAAGTCATTCTTGAATTCTTCTTCAGACATTTTCCATATTCAATGAACATATTGGTTCTCTGATCAAAGTAGATATTCTGGATGCTAGATCCAACTAAGTAATGGTCTATTAGATGCAACTGTAAATTTTATCAAATGCTTTTGTAGACTGCAGATGGAGAGTGCGCAACTCAATTAGAATCATAGTGTAGTATGGCACGGTATTTGGCTCATCAAGTTTGAGCTACGTCTTGCAAAGACCAGTCTACTTAGTCCCTCTCCTGTTAAGTTCCAATAATTAAATGCTGAGCAAGCATGAATCCAAAGCTAGCTTGTACCTTAAACAGGTTTATTTCAAGACAGCCAACTCATTGTCTCTCAATTCTTCCTCACCTAAGGGTTCAGCTGTCCCCATTTATACTATTTTGGGGTTAAACCAATTAAACTAAATTAAGCAATCTGAAGACAATATCCATTTATAGGTGGACTAATGCCCCTCACCTATTTAACAATGTAATTGTCATTTAACCAAGTGATTGCCATTCAACTTTAACAATATGATTAATAAGACATTGACATCCTATCCACTTTCAATATTAACCTGCAATTTCCTCTCTTTCCATTATTTTTCTAATTCCTTTCTGAAGGCTACTATTGAATTTATCCACCACCTTTTTGGCATTGCTTTCTATATCTTAAGTATTTGTTTGCCAAACAAAGTTTTTTTTTCTTATGTCATCTCTGGCTCTTTTGCTCATCACCTTAATCTGTGCTATCTGCTTTTCAATCCTTCAGCTAGTGGAAACAGTTTTTCCTTTATTTACTCTGTCTAAAGCCTTTCTGATTATAAACACCACTTAAATATTTTAGCCATCTCTCTTTTGAGGAGGACAGCCTATCTGTAACTAATACCTTAATCCATGGAACTATTCTAGTAAATTTCTTCTTTACGTTGACATCCCTCCTGATGTGTGGTGCCCAGATACTCCAATTGGGCACAATACTCCATCTGGGGCTGAACTAGTATTTTAAAAATGTTTTGCATAACTTACTGGCCTTTGTATTTTATACCTCTGCTTATATGTTGCATTGACCAATTTCCTTAGACATGACTCATTACAAGGTTGGCTGAAGGAGTTGACGTGTTTTTAAATAAAAGAAAATTATCAAGGCCTTGATACATCAATGGGTCGGGAGGTGCCTTTTGCATACGGTAGCAATCCTTTCTGTGAATCACTGGTGGCAGAATTCTTTGTGTGGACACAACTTATCAAGTCTGCCTTTGAAACCACTCCAATATTTAGCAACCATAATAAGGGATTTCAATCACAGGACTTTTGGTTAGTTATGACCTTGTGCATATCTTGAAGCATGCTTGTCAAAGGAGTTCAAGATTCAGCAAGTAGGGTTGGTTGATTTTGGATGTCGAGTTATATTTATATATGACTTAAAGATATCTTTCTGCTTGAAAATGATTATCAACTTGCAAAAGCATGAAGCTGCTTCAAGGTAGTTTTCTTTAAAGGTTTGTAGCCAAGATTTTCACGTATGCACACATTTTTGTGGCAACATTAAGTAATAATTTTTTTAACTCTGAAAAACACACACTATGCTTTATTCATATAGCTCATAACTTGTTGGAAAAATGAGGGCTCATTAAGGGTACATGTTATTAGTGTATCAAAAAAAATTCAGCTACATGTGAGGAGAAAGCGACACTGCATGAGATTTGCATTGCCACAAATTACCTACATTTTGTGCTGCTCCACCGTTAGCTTCCAAACAACTCGAGCTTGCTATCAACCTCCCCATAAGTATCAAGAAATTTATTAATTTAAGCTGTTAAAACGAATAAAGCGTGCTGAAGAAAGTTAGGTCTACTATTTAATGGCTTGTTATTGAGGAATATTCTGTTTCAACAGCTGTTCACTTTAAACTAGTACGAAGTCTTACAACACCAGGTTAAAGTCCAACAGGTTTGTTTCGATGTCACTAGCTTTTGGAGCGCTGCTCCTTCACCTGAGGAAGGAGCAGCGCTCCGAAAGCTAGTGACATCGAAACAAACCTGTTGGACTTTAACCTGGTGTTGTAAGACTTCGTACTGTGCTCACCCCAGTCCAATGCCGGCATCTCCACATCATCACTTTAAACTAGTTAGCAAGGATATAATTTCTCTGCACCAGATTACAGATTAAAATATTTGGTTGAATTGTTAAATTGATTCTGGATGGGAGTCAAATTCATATCAGGTTGTTGGAATTTACAGTTCCCCAACTCCCTTTTCCCCTCAAAAATTATGAGTTAATTCATAGGTGATTAACAATTGCTGTCCTAATTTCACAAATAACACAAAAAAGCTATTTCAATCAGGATCTTTGGCAAAATGTTGCTTTTTTGATATGTGTTGTGCAAAGGCAAATTGACTTAGAGTTGCATATTCCCATGCAAATACTTTCCTGCATGTACTTTAATGATGAACTTTATTTAAATAATCCGATGTTCATTTGACATTGACATTGCTGTGCCATTACAACTTGTACTGATCGCAATTTGAGGCACACAATTAATTAGAGTTGAAAGGTGAGGACAACAAATTCCTCCTTTGAGTGCTGAATTCAAGATATTTCAGCAATTTATGGGCCATGGTTCGTTTATAGGTAGTGTGTAACTACATTTACACAAATTCTTCAAGTGTGGATATATAACAAGGTCACAACTATTCAGAGCTCAAATTTTATCTTGCAGTGTTTAATTTAGGCTCTGTTGGTGTACTGTTTCAAAACCTATAATCAACAAAAATTGTGATCCTTGAACGAAGGATATGATGAAAAGGAAAGTTAAACACTAGAGGGTCACACATTTGTATTCAAGCATAACTTCCCCAGGTTGACGAGGCACTCACCTATTCTTTGGTTGAGTAAATGATGGAACATGACACGGTATTAATCATTGCCTAGAAAGAGAAAATGTCACTGAAAACCATTAATGGCTGTGGAGAAGTGCAGAACAGACTATAGTATCCTTGGGCCTTTCAAAAGGAGTAAAGAAAACCCATTTACATGAACTGATAGGGAAACAAAGATAGTTTTAAAGGAGCTATATTTGTATTGGTAAACAGTAGAAATACGGTATAGTTTAACTGGTTTAATTTAATGTTTCTGTGAAGGAACCTGTAGTTAGATTCATGCCGGACAAAGGTGTTTTTCAAGGAGGTCACAAAGATGATTGATGCAGGCAGGGCAGTGGATGTTGCCTATATGGGCTTCAGTAAGGTCTTTGACAAGGTCCCTTATGGCAGACTGGTACAAAAGGTGAAGTCACAAAGGATCAGAGGTGAGCTGGCAAGATGGATACAGAACTGGTTAGGTCACAGAAGGCAGAGATTAGCAATGGAAGGGTGCTTTTCTGATTGGAGGGCTGTAACTAGTGGTGTTCCGCAGGGATCAGTGCTGGGACCTGGGATAGCGATGAGGACTGTCAGAGGATACAGCAGGATTTAGATCGTTTGGAGACTTGGGCGGAGAGGTGGCAGATGGAGTTTAATCCGGACAAATATGAGGTAATGCATTTTGGAAAGTTTAATACAGGTGGGGAATATCAGTGAATGGTAGAACCCTCAAGAATATTGACAGTCAGAGAGATCTAGGTGTACAGGTCCACAGGTCACTGAAAGGGGCAACACAGGTGGAGAAGGTAGTCAAGAAGGCATATGGCATGCTTGCCTTCATTGGCCGGGGCATTGAGTATAAAAATTGGAAGTCGTGTTGCAGCTGTATAGAACCTTAGTTAGGCCACACCTGGAGTATAGTGTTCAATTCTGGTCGCCACATTGCCAGAAGGATGGAAGCTTTAGAGAGGGTGCAGAAGAGATTTACCAGGATGTTGCCTGGTATGGAGGGCATTAGCTATAATAAGAGGTTGAATAAACTTGGTTTGTTTTCGCTGGAATGACGGAGGTTGAGGGGTGAACTGATAGAGGTCTAGAAAATTATGAGGGGCATAGACAGAGTGAATAGTCAGAGACTTTTTCCCAGGGTAGAGTGGTCAATTACTAGGGGGCATAGGTTTAAGGTGCGAGGGGCAAGGTTTAGAGGAGATGTACGAAGCAGGTTTTTTACACAGAAGGTAGTGGGTGCCTGGAACTCGCTGCCGGAGGAGGTGATGAAAGCAGGGGCAATAGTGACATTTAAGGGGCATCTTGACAAATACATGA